>NC_092427.1:22699682-23003782 GCF_036169615.1 Heliangelus exortis | reverse complement strand
ATCTGAAGCCAAAAGGAATTGTAAGTCACACCTGCCCCTGGACAGGAAACCTTAAACTCTGCAGCTTTTGTGCTGAGTGGATCCCTTTGCCGTGGTACCAGTGTACCAACAAGATATACCTGGGGCCAGGAGGGGCTGGTGCTGTGGTCTCACCCAAGAGAGTTTTCCTCCAGGGGGCACATGAAGCTCTTGTTTCTGTCTGATCAGGCAGAAGCTGCTTTTACATTCTGAATGAATGCTGGGAAAGCAGGGGTCCATCACACACAAAGCACAAAGTAGACCCAGAGTCCAGCTCTCTTGTACCTTGTATTGCTGTTGTGGTTTTGGGTATAAGTTTGTTCTTTCCTGAGGAGTGATGTAAACATTTCCCTCCAAAGCAAATTTGTGCTGTAGATGTGGTCTACAATTTGGGGTAAGTCTGGAGAAGCTTTTCAGGCATCCTTCCATGTGGATGGTGTGAAAGGTAACTTTGAAGCATTGAAGCCTTTCACTGCACAGAGGATGTGAGCACTCAGTTCAGGCTTGCAAATTCCATTCCTGTAGCTGAGCATTACCTGTAACATCAAACAGAACAGCCTACAAGCCTCAGCATAATCTAACTGGGTCTGTCATCATAATGCTCAAATAAACTGTAAGATGAGTTAGGGCTGTAAGATAGTAGGCCTTGGAGATGATGTGATTTGCAAGAGATAATGTAGTTACTTGCTATACAGCAGAAGAGCATTTTTGGTATTTTGTAGAGATAAGCATCACAACTTGGCATTTCTGAGTGCAATGAATTTGTGTGCAAAAGTGTCATTACACCCACTTTTCATCAATACTTCATCACCATTTGCTGCTGTCTGTAAGCTCTCTCTCTTCTTTCAATTAGAAGCTACTGGACAACTCACCTGAAATTCCCTTCCCTTCTCTGTATCATCAAACCACAAGTTCTCTCTTCAAAAAACAAGTATTTTTCATATTCTCAGTATACCGAATGGTTGAATTCTCCTGATTTCTGTCCCTCAGACAGGCTGGTAGTGTGAAGAGAGAAATATGTCCTTTGTAATAGGGCTTAATAGTTTTCCATCTAACAAGTAATGGGTCTGGATTCAAAGTATCCATTCTTGAGAAGGGGAAAGGTTTGACTTGAATCTACAATAGCTAAATATAAAGTGTGTAATATTCTCAGCTCCTTCACAAAGCTGGGAAGAACTCCAAAGGCCTGGGTTGAAGAAAAGAGATTTGATGTCCCTACATGGGGGTAAATATAGCACGAGAGACTGATTGGAAATAATACATTCAGCCTACAGCCATTAAAGGGAAACAGTAAGTTGAAGCAAATGCCCTTTGAAGCTTTGCTTATGAGACTTCCCAGAAGTGCTTGTTCTTATTCTGTCACTCACTATCTCTCTTGAAGCTGAGGTTATTCTGCCAGGCAAGTACTTAATGCATCCTTGCTCCTCTCTCTCTCTGCCCACACTTCCAAGGATGTAGCTTGCTTAGCAAAGAACTGTTTATCAGTTCAAAGCATCTTGAAGTCTTGTTTTGTTTCTATCAGCTGCACAGTATGAAGTTGCACTTTGTTACAACAAAGAGCATCAGTCCTATCATTCCTGCATGTTATCCCTTCCATCTCTGTCACTTTCTCTGCCTGGCACTTGGCTCTAGCAGTTTGTTGTTGGCTCCTGTGAACCATCTACATGGTTGTTCTCATCTTGCAGCTACAGCAAAGCCCTTCAGGGGAGGAGGGCTTGGATTTTGGACATCTAAGGAAACTTCTGTTATTATTGTCACCTCCTTGGCTTTTCTCCCTTTACCGTGCTTATATAAAGTAAAATCCCATTTTCTTTGAGTTGTAACACACTCATAAACTGTGTGACTACAAGGCTATGAAACTATGAAAGATATCCTGCTGCTAGCTTGTTTGGTGGTTTGTTTTTTTCTTTAAGGACATCATGTTTCAGTTACTATTTTTCATGCAGCCACTCTCCTCCAAGGTGTGTCACCTATAGCTGCAATGGATTTGTGGCATGAGTTTTCTCATCTTGCTCTCTTTGGTGGAGGTCCTACAGTGTGATACAGCTGCAGAGCACACCCCAGCAAGGTAATACCTAAAAACCTTTTCATCTGTTTCATAATGTCTGGAATTACAGGATCCTGATCCTTTTCAAATTTCAACAAATGACCTTGAGCTTCTTAAGAAGGGATTTTTGGGCTTTGTTATTTTAAGTCTGAAGGGAACCACATGCTGCAGTCTCCGGTCTAAATTAACAAGCTGTGAAAAAAGGTTGCACAACTGTGTGTGGACAGACAGCTGTTAAAGATACCCAAACAAAACAGAACCAAATCTTTCAGAAATAAAACAGCAGAAACTATGAACATACCCTCTTAAACTCCAAATGACAAGGGATCTTTTTCCCTTATTCCACCCGAAGTTGAATTGATTCAGATGCTTTCTTGGAGGGGGTGTGGAGAACCCTGAGAACAGCCTGGTTTTTGCAGAGGTTAAGAGCTCTCAAAAAAACCCCCACAAAACCAGCCAGACAAAAGAAAAGCCAGGCTGGTGCTATTCTGTCTGAGATTTGGCTGCAATTGTGCCTTTGTGTGCATGTGTGTGAGTCTGTTTGCATGAACCTTTAAGGATTGGTGCTATTTTGCATCTTAGATTTTCTTCAGATGATGATGATTCAGAAACAAGTGTGCAATACTGCGCTTGTCAATGGATTCCCTGTATTCCACCACTCTAAGGCCTCGCACAGGATGCATTTGGTATGCAACATGCTTTTCTTAATCAATCTCTCCATGATGTTGGATGAATACTGTGACGTCCATTTTAGCTGCTACTTTTCTGAAATGCTCTTTCTTGCTTTACAAAGAAAACCAGTGAGGAATATTGGCCTTTTGTAAGCAAAAAGGGACTGAAGAAACAATGAGCTCTTGCATTTGTTAGCACTGATCACTGACTGACAGGCAGAGAACCCCACTGTTCCCCATGGGTCTCTGCATGCTCAGAGCACAGTAGCTGGAGTTTGGATCTGCAGGCACCCACCATGTACTTCTATTAACCAAAACTGCATATGTAATTTAATAACTGCACTTTCTCTGCCTGTGATAGATCCTCACTTGTTTTGCTTAAGTAATATGTAGAATTGAACCCAGATCTGAAGCCAGACTACAGCCTTAAGAATCATTTCACTTGTGGCCTCACTTGTTTCTTGGAAGGCTTGAGGCTCTTAGTAGAAACTGTATTGGAATATGTTCCATGTGGCAGTTTCTCAGGTACTGTGATAGCTAACCTAGGTTAATAATTAATATCCATTCCTATCACTCGTTCCTTCTGGATGCAAGAAAGGGCTGAAGTTTTCCTTTTACTACCATGTCATCTTTTTCTGAGTATTTGATGCTGTCAGCACACGTGTATGAGTATGTGGCACAGCAAAATGAATTTTTTATTGTGTAATATTTCATCAGGGTAAAAAATCAAAGGGGAGGAGAGTTTTTGTATACATTTTTTGAATACATTTTTGTATAAAATGACCCCACAGTGATAGTAATGATTGGAGAACTAATAAAACTGGCAGCTCTAAGATTTCTTTTCCAGAGTAATATTGGAAAATGTCCTCCACTCCCTTCCTCCTAGCCACATGTTTTGATGTGCTGTTATTTTGGTTTGGACAACCACAGTGTGCTGTCCTTGTGCTGAGCAGCATCAGCAGCCACTGCACTCAGCAGGAGCTATTGGGATTTGCCCATGTTGGAGGGACTTTCAGAGATTGAAGGTACAAGAGTAGCATGACAGAGAGATTAAGCTCAAAACTCTGGTTTGATCTTCAGTTCCTGGGGACATTTCACTTCTTCAGTTGTAAAACAAACTAGATGATCTTTAACAGCTCTTCCAATACAAACCATCCTGTAATTCTATGCAAACATGAGGTTTTTGTCTGCCTGCCTTGCAGAATGCTGGGATCTCGTGATCACTGGATGGTCTGTCCTATATAAGCCCATAATGGAACCATCATTACTACAAATACAAGAACTATGTGTAAATACTGGGAAATCTGAACTTGAAAAGTGAATGTACTTCAGGTTTGTTTGTTTGTTTGTACTCTCCCCACCCTCACAACATTTCTGCTGGTAAAAGGTGTCCATACATAAAATAAAGAACATTCCAGTGTTCTTCATCAGTACCAGGGGATAGAACCTCTGTGTCCTCTCACCAAACCAAAGGAAAAGGTTTGGTCTGATTTACATAAAGTGTGAAAGAAATCAAATGTGGTTGTCTCCTACTGGGCAGAGCAGCAGCTCTTGAGCCTCTCCTTGAAGGATCAGGGCTGTGAAGGTTTGCTTGTGACAGAGCTGCAGGTTAGTGACTCCTGGACATGAGCACCAGCTGATGCTCATAGTGACCCTGCAGTCTCCAAACCTTTACCTCCAAATGCCAAACTAACTTTTCAATTAATTTCTAAAAAGCTGTTGTAGGAGCTGCTGGAGATTCAGGAGCATTTCTCTCTGCAGATGCTTATCACACACCAGTGGTGTCCAACCTGCTCTCTGGTGTGTGGGCTGGTTGATTTGCCCTGTACCAAAGGTTTTAATGTTTTGTGTTTTTTCTACTGCCTGTCAGATGGTTTTAGAGTGCATGTTGGGAGCATTCAGACCTAGAGCAGCTGTGCCTGCTGAACCATCAGCTACTTTATATCCCAGGCAGGTCACTGCACAGAACAAAAAGCATCTGTGCTGCCAGTCCCTGAGTCAGAAAACATCTTCCACCTGGGAAGAAAACTGATGCCAATGGATTACATACCTTAATTCTCTGAAGCTACTAGGAAGATGCTGATCAGTTAATTTCTACTTAGCATTGTAGATTATGTGAGTAGAACTGCCTCATAATGCTTTTAAAATTGGGAATACTTCTGAATTACAGCTTTTATTTCTGTGTTTCCACATAAGAATAAGGAGCTGATTTAAACATCTTTGCTTCATGAAAGTGCATCTGACTTCACAGCTTCAGTAATTTGTTACTGAAGCTTTATGGATGGCATAATTGAATCATCAAAATAGCTAATTAGGGGAAAACTCGAAGTTAACTGTTTTCTGAAACAGTATTTGTTGGTGACAGTATTTCAGCTTGTGATAAAAGGAAACAAAGTGTTGTGCTCTGAATATCATCCTTTGGACTTCTTTTTCCAATTCCAGTTTTCAATTCCGAACCCAATTTCTTTCTTCCTTCAAAGCCTTGTGAGTTTCTGGTCAGGAGTTCAGGTTTTCTGACACATGGGACCAGAGCTACCACTGCTTGGTGACAGTGGAAGTGGCCAATGCCAGCAACCCTGTCCCAGCCACAGCACCACAAATACAAGGTGGGGAGCACTTGTTTGAGATCCATGTAGAATCTGGGAGATTTGCCAGACAGTTGCCCACAGGCACTGCCCCTTTGATCAAGGGGCTGGATGCTGCACCATTCCCAAAGGGACTTAGGTTGCTGACCCTCCTCCTTCCTCTTGGATAAAAGCTTTATTGGAAAATAGATTTTGACTCCATACAACGAAAAGGTTCGGTAGTTCTCATCAAATAGCCTGAAATTCAGCAGAAGCAAGCACACATAATCAGCCCTGGGGGAAAAAGTTATCCACAGGAATTTGCCCCATTGCACTTATTTAGCAGATCTGGAAGAAATACCTTATATTTGATTTGTAATTGTTTAAATTCTTATATTAGAGAAAAGTAATGGCAGAAATCAAGTCATCTGATATTTTTTACATCTGTAAAAACCAGTCCCAGTAAAGCACTCTCAGGTATGGCAGCTTGCCAGTTCTAGTCAGGAGCATCATTGCTGTTCCAGTAGCAGTTCATCTTTTTCACCAATAAAAATAATAAAGTGACTTCTAATAAAGTGTTGTCATCTACTGTGAGGAGACAGTACAAATATATCTATTTCCTAGGGATACCAGCATTCCTATGGGTTTTTCCTAACCTTGAGGTCATGGGTTAATCTGGATGACTCCAGACTGTGCAGCAACTGAATAATTGGAGAATGGTCTCTCCAGAGATGTTTGGATATGTGAATTACTTAAAATGGCATATATATGGCAATCTTATGTAGCCAGAAAGAGTAGGATAGTCAAGAATCTAGCTGCATTTAATATGGTCTTGCAAAAATTGTTTGATAGTATCTCGTTTTTGTGATGTTTAGCAGAGGAGTGTGCTCTCATTCACCTATATGTTATATCATTCCTATACATTAACAAAGGGTAAAAAAATACTTGGGTATTGCACTAAAGCAGTGGTGGCTTTATATGAAGACACATTCCTGAGGCCAGGAAACTGTGACTGGTCTGAAAAATGTAGTGCATTCTTCTTTCTTTGTTTAAAGAAGCAGCACAGAAAGTTTGCAAAGGATGGGAATGAAAGAAACATTTGCTCTTTTCCAGATGTGCAAATTGAAATTAGACTATTCAGATGGTCCTTGCTGGTACTGATGAAGCCTGTTTGGATGGAATTTTGAACTACTCTATTTCATAGTTTTTGAATCTCATACAGTCTACTTAGGGGTGAATAGGAGCTCAGCTGGAAGCCCCCACTGTTGAAAGCCCAGTATGTGATTTTCCAGCAAGTTCAGCTGATGGATGTGCTCACAGTATAATTGCTATCAAAGCATTAATTTTCAAGAACCAATGTATTAGGATACAGATTAATGCACAAAGGACTTGTAAGTGGCAGCAGTTTGGACGGTGTGAAAAAGAATCATCTACATTTAGAGCAATTTATTTCCTTTTCTAATAGACTTTCTGAAGTGGGAATACTTTATCAGTACTTTGCTACTGAGAGCATTAGGACTTTTTGTACTGTAACTCAGCTCTCACCTGGCAAAAGAGGATGAGGAGGGTGAAGGGTGGTTGGGGCTCTGGTACTGAAACTGTGCCTGGCACAGGTCTGAGCACTGGACTGAGTCAGCTGCCTTTGAAGTCAGACAGAAAACAGGAGTGACTCAGAAGTGGTTTTTTTGAACCACCCTCCTTTGACAGAGAGTGCAGATTCCCTAAACACCATCAGTGGGTTGGAAATTAACATGAACTCCTCCACTCTGCTTGCATTCATTGGTAATGCACTTTTTGAAAAGCAGCTAAAGGGTGTTACCAGCTCATGGCTTTGCCAAGGCAGTAAGGTGGAGCTGCATGTGGGAATGAAGCCTTGTTTAATCAGGTTTTATAATTACTTTGATACAGTTTTAGCTAAAGCATGTTGGGTCAAGCATTTTCTGGTTTAACACACTTACTGTTCAGTTTTAAGTTGAAGATTTAATAATTTACCAAATACCTCTCACCGTTGCACGTTGAGCATCTACAAATACATGCACAGTAACTGTGTGTTGTTTGTTTTTTTTTTTTACTTAAGTAAGCAGCTTTAGATGTCAAGTCACCCCTAAAGTCTACTAAATTTTTTATAGGTCTTAAAAATGAGCTAAATCAATCCTCAGCTTCAACTCCTAATAAAGGCAGGTGAGCACTAGAGTAGCAGAGCTTTTCCTGCTCTCATATCATGGGTGTGGTTTAGTTTTGCAGTGTTTTCTTGACTGATTCAGTCTAGAAGAGACTGTGCTGTTTCCATGTAGAAACACTGAAGGAGCATTTGTGGGTGAGCTCTCTGGGATAGGGAGGACCGGGTATCCCATTGTGCAGCAGCCTGGAAAATTCACTGTGGGGTTAAGCCACTATTAGGAAACACCACACCTACCTTGGGAGTTCATACAGAAGCTATAGAGGTTGTAGCAACAAAAGGCTGTTATTTATAGGCAGTGGAAAATGTTACACTTTGTGTTTGCGACAGCTGGTGGGCAAATAAATTGCAATTTTGTTTATTCCTTTATCCCCTTCTTTCATTTTTTAAACCACCAGGTTCCTTCCTCAAGAAGCATACCGGCTTCTTTTGATTTCTTCTATAACCGAGGCATCTGCTAGTTGCTCTGAAAGAGTTTAGAGGGCTGCTTTTTGGTTGTATTATAGTTTTTCTTATATAAATAACAACTCTAAGGTAGTTTTGAGAAAAAAAAAAATCCTTTTTTTTTTTTTTTAAGGAACCATTTTATAAATAGAAATAACAAGAAACATGTTTGAAACAAGTGGCTGTACAAAGTGGCTTTAACTTTTTCAGCTGAAAGCTGCTTTGGAAGCTTAACGTGGGATTAATATTTGAAGTGTGCCTGGACAATCAAGAAGTTAATCAACAGAGTGTGAGCTATGACCACTTAAAAGGCACAGACATGGAAATCAGTGCATTCTCCACAAGAGGCTCTTAATGATTTCCTTTCGGAGGCTGTGCACACTATCTTAATTATACAGGAGCCTACGTAAAGGTACCATTGGACTGGATCCAACAAAAGCTAAAGCAAACAATATGACAACAAAAAGGGCACTTGCGTCATTTCACTTTAGCATTTATAATCCAAACAATCACTGGCAAATAAAAAGCTTCTAGCCTATGGTGTGCTCAGCAGTGCCAGGATAATTATTCCTTCACATGTAATCATTAAAACAAAGAATGCCATAACTGAAAATACTGAGACAGCCTTTTTTTCCTTCAGGATTTGTCTACATAAAAGCAAGACCACCTTTCAGCAAGGAGCCACATTTCCTGTGGTGCTCTGCTGTCTTCATGAGGCTGATCACTTCTGTGTTTCACAGAGAAATCTTTCTGTGTGATCTTTGTCCATCAGTGAACGCACCCACTGAAACAAGTGCCTCAGAAAGGATGGGTGATAAGGCTGGCAGTAAGATCAAGGTGCTGGAGCTCTCTCAGAGGTGCCCAGTGATGGCTGTTAAAAGGACGAGTTTTCCTGCATGCTAAGCCTGGCACTCTGACCATATCCACCTTGTGAAAATAAAGCTGCTGGGTCTGTGAGATCCCAAGCAATTGTTGTGGAGACCTCAAATTTACCATGAGGTGCTGGCTGTGTCAGTGCACAGCTAACATGCTTTCTCTAGCAACTGTGGGGAAAAATGTCCAGATCTTCACATGCTGTTCTCTAAAAGGGTACTGATGTGGCTTCAGATGTCAGGACAACGACATTCCTCTGCATCTTTGGCTGTTTTAGGTATGTTTTAGTGACAGGCAACACCATTCATTCCAGTGTTTCTCAATACTGCTACAAAGAAAGTTGTCACAATGTCACTTAGCAATATGGTGTTGCCAAACTATCTGGATGGTGTTAGGGGACTTAAGAGGCTAATAGGCAGGGGAAGGGGTTCTCCCTCATCCCTTATCAGCCTTTGTTCCTCTGACCACTTTATGGGCAGTTCCTCAGAACCTTCAGCCCTTTCTGGAGGTTGCAGAATGCCATGGTGGGCGCTAGAGCCTTCTGTCACTTTTGGGGAAGAAGACCCCAGTGCAGCCTCTTATGCTCCATTCAGGAGACACCCAGACCCATGCTTGTTGTCCACGTGGCACTTTGCTGTGTCCCAGTGTGTTTGAAGGAGTGAAGGGCACAATTTTCTGTAGGAAGACGGGAGGATGCACAGCCCTTAAGCTTTGCACGCTGAGCAGCATAAGACAGGATGGGAATAGATGAGCTCTCAGGACTGGCAGCTGTCACTGAGACACTCAATAGATGTGAGAGATCAGTGGACAATATCTCTGATCCCTACAGCCACTGGGGTATGGGACAGAGGAAGGAAGGACCACAAATGGTCTGTTTCTTTCCAAGTACAAACCAGCTTTCTCCACTAGTGGATGGGACAAAACAGTTTTATATGTTAATGCCTAACTAATGCACGGCAGCATTTGACAACCAAATTCTTGCTGTTATCAGGATCCTTGATTCAAAGCACACTGACCCATCCCTTCCCATGGTGAGGCTCGGACACCATCACAGTCCAGTGCATCCTGCTCTAACAGCAATGACTGGAGCCTTGGTAAGAGTATGTCCTGTTTTTATCCGCTCAGTGGTGTGTTCTGCAATATCTCCCCCGATCAAACTAACTCCTAACTTATTTACACAAAAGGCAGAATCCTTATCTTTAGTAGGGCAGTTTTTTCTCACCCTTCTGTACTTACTGTCCTTAATTTTTCTACCTGTGATAATCAAACATTTCCTATGATGTTACTCTGTACCCAGAGAGAGGCACGGACACCAGGGTGGGAATGAGAATGCTGGATAACTGCAGGAAAGAGAGAAAGAGGAACTGCAGAGAGAGTGGGCTCTGGGGGTTAACCAGCCTCCTGGGGAATATACACACATCTACTCTTTCTGATGTATGACAGTGAAGGACACATTTCCTCTGGTCGACAGCTAATTTTAAGGAGATGGGTTTGTATTTTTGGAACTACACTTGGACCTCCAGTTAATATTTTAATCTATTAAAAAGATGGGAAATATCGCTGCAGAGTTCAGGGCTTGGAACCACAGGAGTTTGAATTAATTCATGCTCCCAGAGGCAGTATATATTTAACATCTAAAGGGAGCTGAACTGGTAAAGCCCTCTGATAATTTAGCAACAGAAGGCTTGAACTTCCATGTAATGGAATAATTTTTCTGGGCAGCGCAGGATCTGTTCCACTTAATTTTGGTGTCACATTTACCACTGCTGGTCCCTACTATGCTCTTTAAGGAGCTAAATTTAAAGTTAATGAGACTTCAGTGAACAAAGGGTTTCACAGCCTGGACCATAGACAGCAACAAGGTACCCAATTAAGTACAAAACATGACGTTTTTGCAACTTGGCCTTCTGTCCAGTGGGAGCTACTTCTGTTAAGCACATCAAATGAATTCACATCAGTTAGCAAAGAATTGCAGCCAGCAATGGCTGTTGGTTGGTACTGGATCAGACCACCTTCTGACCAGTCAGAAAGAGAAATATCATGTACTCCAAACACTGGAGTATCCAGTTATAAACATTTAAAAATACATACAAGATGGAGTTGTTAGACTGGAAAATCCTCTTTACCATGATACCATCTGACCATTAAGTGTCTATGGAAAAGGGTTGAAATAGCATAGTGACTCATCAAGGAGTTATTGAACTCTGAAAACAAATCTTTCTTCAGAAGTTATTGATCAGTGTGGAAGAACTCATTAAGTCAAATATGCCCTTTTGTCTTTGAGCAGCTTCACACAGGAGGTCTGGCCTTTACACAGTTTTTTTACTGCCCTTAAGATCAGAAGTAATTGTTATGTATACTGGAAAAGCATTATTTTCTTCCCTTTATTCCAGCTTCATCTTAATGGGATTATAAACTGACTTTAAAACACATATAAGGTTTTCCTCTGTTTTCTGCTGCAGTATTCTTGCATTGTCAGTCTAGGGTTGGCCAAATGCTAGCTCAAAGGAGCTGTAAGGCCTGGATCCTCTCCCTCCCTTCCTCTCTCCCTCCTTCTCCCCATTCCCCCACCCACATCCTGTGCTTCTGCTGCCAGGGACCAGATTGGTCCCCATGCCATGCTGAGCTGTATTGTTTGAACTGATGTCTCAGAACCCAGTGAGTGAGATTTCTAGTAAACAGTGTGTATACACAAAGATTATTTCACCCGTCTTACCTGTTTTGCTTGGGAACTTTTTACAGATTTCTGGTTAGAATGTTCTCCTGATGTTTTTTTATCCTACTGCTTGTCATAGCTAAAGGATAGCTTGGTCAGTGCCTTAAAGTCAATAGCATTATCACTCTGGAATTTTTTATACTTTTTAAGGAAAGGAAATGCATTAATTTTAGAGCTGAGTCAAGCCAACAAATGAGCTAGTACATTGGGTAACTATCTGACTGCATGTTTTTGTAACTAACTAGTCATGCACACTGAGCTGCTCAATTCCAGATGACAAGCAAGGGATGTGTCCTCTGGGCTTGTTTATACACAGCTTTTATGTGGGCTTTGTGCTGAGGAATGATCCTCAAGTTCATATTGGTACTGGGCTTTTTAAAAAAAAAAATTCCTAAGAAAACAGAGGTTATATAAATTATTTTTCTCTCCTCCTCTTGTCATTATTACTGATTTCAGCCCAATTCAAGAGAGAGAAGAGGATGCCAAGATGTTATCTTTCAGTGTTTCGCAGCACTGGTAGATGGACAGCTGAGTGGCAAAGGCTGCCCCATGAAATTACTCATTATTGGCCCATAGGCAATCCACAGAGAAAAGACACATCCCTCCAGTGAGGGAAGACTTTGTGGAAGCAGAAATATCCAACCACAAGGCCTAAACCATAGAAAACTTCTTCAGCTCCAGATCTTTATCTCCACTCTGTTCTCGAGCTGAAGAAACTTTCTTTCACAGATTCGTTTCAAAAAAGTGACTTAATTAAAAAAACCTCATTCACTGAGTTTTTTAGATGAATTGGGATGGAAATACATGGTACATTGGTCAGACCTAGATGTGCTGGTTTGATAGTGGAAAATATAACAGCTACTCCATACCTCCATACACATTAAAAAGCTTAATTATTCTAAGTACACACAGTTTTATCAGTAATCCCAGTGAGAACAGAAACAGGACCCAAAATATCAGCAGAGTGCTTTTTAATATGAAGGGTGGAATAGCATATAATAGAATATGCTACTCTTAAGTGTAAAAACAGAGCACAGACTCTTCTAATATAGTATACAGATGCATGAACAGACACAGTCCAAGTGCAACAGTCTGGTAAGGATGGTATTCAGAAAGGGAATGGACATAGTTGCTAAGATTATAGAAAGACAGCACTGAATGAGAAAATTCACAGAATCAGCTTAAGAATTTAAATGAACCACAACCTTATTTTTCTGCATCTGTGGATTTATTTCCTCAGCCTGCTCTCTTGGAATTTTAAGAAAAGTCTTAAAAAACTCTAACTCCCCACTGACATAATTCAGCAACATGAAGTGCATTTACATCTTGAAAGATTTAAACCCACTTGCACTCTCTTCTTCATAGTGTTTGGTTTTGGATGTTTATGTACACTTGGCCTCAGCTCCCTCCATTTGATCTGGTGGCACAGCTGTAATCCACTTCAGTACAGATATTCAGCTCTTCCTTCAGGAACTTCCTCTTGCTATGCTATAGTTCTTGTAAACGCCCTGAAGGAAGTGGGTTTTTTCCACCTTCCTCCTGCTGCAAGAGGTCCTAGAAAGATGAGTAAGTCACTTTTTAAAATGGGCAATGTTTAGTTTGAAAAGAGCCTAACATGCTCTACAACTAGAAAAAATAACTTATTTTTTCATTAGTTTAAATGTATTAGTTTCTTACCTTATAGAAATATCATGCTTATTTCTCACATATAAAAAAAAATGACTGGCAGAATGATAGAGGCTGTCCTAACAGTTTAATTTAATCGTGTGAAACTGCCAGGTTATTTTCCATCATTTCTACCCCACGTATTTGAAAGAGAACATCTGTTGGGTAACAGTGATGGTTATTAATAAAGTATATTATTTTCTTCTTTACAGAGGAAGATACTTGAATGACACTCCAGGTGTGATTCCCTTTGACTTGCAACACTTCAAAGGTGTCAATTTTCAAAATGAAAATTTAGAAAAAATATAAAATGCATAATACTATTATTTCATGATGTAGTTTTTATTGTTTATTCTGTTTTGCCATATATATTTTATAGGCTACAAGGAGACACTCTGTTCTGCCTTAATAGCATAGTATTCCAGCTACTCAGTTTGATTCCTGCAGGCTGTGATGATAAGACACAAGTGAAGTTTCTGAGAATCACAGTTATAGATTCATAGAATATGCTGAATTGGAAGGGACCCATCAGGATCATTGAGTTCAACTTCTGTCTGTGTAGGGCACTCCAAGAATCACACCATGATCCTGAGAGTGTCATCCAAATGCTTCTTGAACTTAGGTGGTGAGACCACTTCCTTTAAGTATGTTAGGAAACTTTTCAGAGGTCTAAACCATCAGATATTCCTGGCATGGTCAGCCTCAGATTGAGAGAGATAAAAGGCCTAAACAATAGATAACGGTCTACAAGAATCCCCCAAAATAAACATGGGGTATTTCCAATGGCAGAGAGGAGATCCTTTGGGGGAAGGAGATGTTGGTTTGTCTCCTGCCATGACTAGAACAGAAGGACCAGGGAGCTGAGATACATTTGGAGAAGCTCTGGGAACTTTTCAATAGATCCTGAAGAAGAGGCAGCAGCAGCTGCCCAGCTGCCATCACCTTCAGACTTTTGCTTTTGTTTGCAGATGCAGGATGTGTTCTGGAGAAGTCAAAAAACCAAACCACCCATCTCTGCAGTGGGCAATTGGAACTAAAATACCACAAAAAGCAGTGGCAGACCCTTTCCCTTGACACGCAATAGATGCTACCCGTGTCTGGCCAGGTTGCATTTTTTAATTTATAGTACAACAGAGGCCTCAGTAGATTTTCTTTTTTTAAAAATAACCTTGGCTCAGAAAGAAAGCTTCATTTAACAAAGTGCATTTACTAAAACAGAGCTGTGGAAATTTTAAAAATGCACATGACATTGGGTTGTGTGTTCCCTCATGCATTCTCCTGCTCTTAAACACAGACCCTGCCAAAGCAAATAACTGCACAGTATTTATCATAGCTTTGTTACAACATAGAACTATTTCTTGTTAAATGCTTGCTAAGGTGAACTATTTTTTAACTCCTTCTCTCTTCTGTCTGGAAAAAGCCGACAACATTGAAATCAAATTGTAGCCATGAAACATCCCTGACTTGGAGCTGCCTGTCCCAGGATCAGACCTACATTAAGCAGTAACATGGAGTTTCTCCTCTTGTCCAAAACTGGTTCTCACTGCCATGTGAAAGTCCAACAGGAGGCTTTTGTCTTAATGCACCATTTCTCTAAATGCTACAGCCTTTAAAACCACTTCTATTTCCTCTTGTCAAAAGAAGGCACTAGACAAATGAGACTTTTCCTTGGTTTTATTTATTTATTTAGTTTTATTCCCAATTAACCTTTCTAGAAGCTTCTGTGTGTGTTTTCCACTCATGTGGTAATGGTGTCCTCTCCACAGTGAGATCTGTGTAATAGAGCTTTGACAGCTGGTTGAACAGCATCTGATCTTGCTGCAGATGGTTGTCCTGGTTGGGGTGGGCTTAGCCATCTGCTGAGCTGGAAAACAGAGGAAATAGCTTTCAAATATGGTGAGTTCAAACCTCCACCTCTGGGTCCTGCTTGCTCCCATCCACAGGATGTCTGAAGCTCCCAGGGACTCTTCTGGCAGAGGCAGCAGAGAAAGAAATGCAGGCAACCATGCCACTGAGGGACCAGCTCTCTAGCCTGTAAATCTCTCCTTGGTTTCTAGAGGTGAGGGATCTCTTGGTGTACAGATCTTCCAGGAAAATGGTCTGCTCAAAAGCACAGGGAAGCCTAGCCCTAATCCAGCAGGAAAGTGCTACTCACAGTGCACTCTGACAGGGAATGAGTCCCCAAGGGGACTGGTGCAAGTACCTCATTTATGTCTTTTTGAAGGATGTAGGAATGTGGGTTTTTTCAGAAAATCCTACATCTGAAAGAATCCTCTGCAGGCAAAATTTGAATTAAATACTCTTCAAAGGTTTTCACTCTTTTAAGAACAGAAGACAGTGACTTAGTGGTGCTCCTTGGGCTAAATTATATCTGTGTGTAGGTGTGCATTTATATTCACATTCATGTATTCAAGGCCAACACCCAGATGACGAATATGAGAGTTCTTTTATTATTATTCTTGAAATGCATGTGTGTTTTTTTACTGTGATGCCTGGTAGTACTTTTAATGGTGCTATGGTTAGAAATCTTCCTTTGGGAACTAATGTAGTGTAAATACAATTTCTAATGACTGCCTAAGCTTTTTAATTTTAAAATTTTAATAGTTTCAAAAATAATATAAGGAAAAAGAAGCTGGTCTCATTCAAGCAACAGGGTGTCTTGACAAGATTTATTTCTCTGAAGCATGACTAACAGATTATATTCTGACTCAAGCAAAGCTTTTATTACAGAAAAAAAACCTACTTTTTGATTGCAACTATTAAAAGAAATAACAAACTAGGTATTTTCCTGAGAAAAAAGGTCGTCTCAATATAGGAATTGAGTATGCAATCTTTATTCATATAGACTAATAAGGGAACTTTCTGGGATGGTATGAAGGTGCAAGTCAGAGTCCAGAGTCCTCTGTGGCAGACCTTCATTGCAAAAAGCTACTGGCTGCTGCTTACATTTCAAACATTCTCTGTGTAAGTGTTGTCACAACAGACAAGCAATTGTAGACAATAATGTCAGTAATTTGCAGATTAAGAACTCCTTAAGGATGTATTGGCACTGCAGACAGTAGCTGCTTTTAGTTTGCAACTGTTCACCCTCAGCTGTGCCAAGGAAACTGCTACTTCCCAGAAGCTATTGTCTGCTCTTCGAGACAGCAAAATAGTGACGGGGGGGTTAAATTTCTCCCAGCCTTCCCTCCTGCCCCCAGGCCACTCCGAGAGCTCTCACCCAGACAGCTTCAACCTAAAAGAGTAATTTTTAATAGATACATCTTTTTATCCATGTGCAGAAAATGAAAATATTGGCCATTATGTCAAACTAACGCTGAACTAGGCAGAAAAACAGATTTTTCAGATACCTCCACTTGTAAATACACCCAGGAGGAACTTCTGCTGAAGGCCCAGCCCAAGGGGACATGTGCTGACCTTCTGACACTGGTGCCTCAGGACACACTCCGTATTTGCTTAGGCAAAAACACCTAATGTGTCAAACATGCCATGCTGAGAAAATGTTGATTGTTTTGAGGATATGCAAGAAACATTAATGTATAGTTTGTTTTGATTTAGTCTGGTTTTTAAAAACTGTCATGTAAAAATACAATCCCAAAACATCTATAGTAATGAACACTTTCAGGGACAAATTAAATACAAATACACTTTCTAACTGATACTCTTCTGCTTTCATTTCAATACAATGCATTCAGAAAATGAGAGCTCGTTGAGGAAAATGGCTTGTTTGGTGAGGAGAAATTACTCATAGGAAGGCTGTACATATAGAAAGTGGTGCGTGGGTTTCAGGGGCTAGGAAAAATAAGAAATCTTCTGTTCTCATTAAGTCGATTTTTCTTTTAATGTATTAAGGGAAAAATGCTGCAGAAATTCCTTGAAAGGTTTTAACCATAAAAATGGAATATGAGAGAAAATTTATTGAGTGCCATTAACCTAGTTCTTCTGTAGGCAGATTTGCCATTAAACAAAAGGTATTTTATGTGCCTGCCTGTCAACACCAGCTAAACCTGCGGAGGACTCGGGTCCTTTTTGTGTTTGTGTTCCGTAACTCAGCATCTTTTCCTGAAGATGCTATAAAAGGTCTTTTTAGAAAACCTGTTTCTCACATGTGCTGTAGCTGCAGGTGAGCTCACTGGGTACGCAGGTTTCAGGTGTGCAGGGGAGTGACAGCCTAACCCCAGGTGCGGGAGCTCCCCCAGGGACCCTGTTACACAGCAAGGGCTGAGAAGGTGCAGCAGGGTGAGGGCTTTCGCTACAGGAACCTCAGCCGGCATCTCAATGCACATGGAGGTGACAGCAGCCAAGAACAACTCTGACTGTCAGGGGAAGCAGCCTTTTTTTTAACACCTCCTCCCCAGACGTGGGGACTCGCCTTTTGCTGGGTTTTCACTTGATTGTGGTTGCTTGAGTACACCCTGAGTGAGATGATAAAGGGTTCGAGTGCGGCTAAGATGCTAACGGGGCTCGTTTGGTACCGGTGTGTCTGCCTGTGCCCGCCCGGGGGCTCATCAGGTTTCACACCTCTGAGAACAAGAGATAAAGCTGTGTGCACCCAGCCACACCGCTTGTCTCCTTGTGTCTTCCCTCTATCCGACACTCTTTGCTCCCCGAGAGAAAAATCTCACGAATCCTCTCCTGCCTGCTCCGCACGTGTTTTAGTTCGGAAACATCCGTGGCTGGACCGCCGGACCCAGGCCAAGGAGGGGCCCCGAGCCCTCCCCGGCCCAGCCTTTATCCCAGGGCTGTGAGTGACAGCGCCTGCCCTTCCCTGGGGGCCGCATCCCGACCGTCCCTCCCCGGCCAGCCCGACGCCCCGGGGCGGCTCCGTGTGCCCCCGGCAGGAGGCGAGCTGCCGCCGCCGCGGCCCCGCTGCCATCACGTGGCCGCAGAGTTTTCTCCACGCCGCGGTATGAGGAAGTCAGAGCCGCTGCCGCCCGCAGCCCGGGCGGGCGCAGCCGCCGCCGCCTCCCAGCGCCGCGATATGTGAGGGAGAACCCGCGGCGACGGGTCGGGCCGACCCCATCCCAGCCCCCTGCCCTCCCGCTGCGGCCCGGCGGGAGCGGACGGGCCGGCAGCGGCGATAGAACCGGTACCTGCGCGGCCGGCAGCCGCCGTCCGGGGAAAGCCGAGGGGGCGGCGGTGAGTGGGTCCGGGGGCGGGCCGGGGTGTGAGTGCGGGGGGGGGAAGGTGTGTGAGCGCGGGGCGGGGCGACGGCGCCCCCGGACCCCTGTCCCCGGTGGCGGCCCTGGACGGGAGGCACGGAACGGCACAGCCCCGCTTCCCTTATCCCAGCAGGCTGGATCGCTCTGGCACTCGCCTCCTGGCCTGAGGCCCTCGCCGGCGCCGCGGTTCCGATGGAGGAGCCCCCGGCGGAGGAGTGGCAAGGGGCGACCCAGAAGAGGAAGGCCTGGGCCAAGAGCCGGGACTCCTGGCAGGCGTCGGAAGCGGAGGATTTCGCGTCGTCGTCGGCGCTGACCCGTGGGGAGGAGGAGGAGGAGGAGGAGGAGGAGGAAGAAGACGACGAAGAGGAAGAGGAGGAGGAGGATCACGCCGGCAGAGAGCTGCCGCTGGCCGCAGAAGCAGGTCAGTACCGGGGGGGTGTCCGGGCCGGCATCGCAGCCCGCGGACCCCCGGGACCCCCGGGACCCCCGCGGGCGGCCCTTACGGATGGGCTGTTACTGACCGCCCGCTTTTCTCTCCTTCTCTGCTCTTAAGGCCTCAGCGTTCCGAACGAGAAGATCGCGATATGGCTGAAGGACTGCAGGTGGGTGCTCCCGCCGAGCCAGCCCCTGCCCCAGCCCCTGCTCCCCGCTCCGGTTGCCGCCGGCGGGTCGCTGCGGTCCGGGGCCGGAGCCCGCACGGGGTACCGAACCGGCCGGTTCCCATGCAGCCGAGGGGCGTCCTCTCCCGTGGGGTACCCTGCGCATCTCTGCGCGGTGGAGCAGCATCAGCGCTGCCGCGAGCCAGCGTGGTGCATGGGTGTCCTCGGATCTTACATGGGATATACCTTCGGGTGAGGTTGTGGGGAGCAGTAGCATATGTACCTATGGCTAGAGAAGAGCTGGCTTTTGGCACCTTTCCTCTCTGTTGGTGCATCATGTAAAAAAACCTTCCGAACACTGGCAAGGAACTCAGTTTAGGTCAGGGAGACAGCCTTCTTTTGGAAGCTGCTCCATTTCTCACTGACGGGCTCCAATTTAAAGCCTCCCGTTCTCTCTCCTGGCTTATTGCTGCAGATTTGAAGAAACAGAGCTTACACAGTAATGGCCTCTCTGCTCAGGGGTCTTAAAGAGCGATGGCACAATTCAGAATAACCTATTTTATCCAGGTCTCTCTTCATGTCTGCCATGTGCACTGATGTCCTTAACTTGCAACGTAATACATATAATCCACGTTTCTGTTGCTGTTACAAAATACTTCCTTGGTGTTTGGAGCAGGTTGATGGCATTACTTTGTCTTCATCCTCAGTCACATGAAAGTGTAAATTCTCTACCCAGTAGCAGCTGCTTTTGTCCCATCTTTGCCTCCATTCAATCCTAGCAGCCCTTGGAGCCAGAGTTGATGGGGACAAGCTACAGTTATCTTTCCAGTAGTTAAAAATGACATTTCAAGACCTTCTCTACATGATATTTGTGAGAGCAGCTACATTAATATGAAAATTTCCTCTGCCTTTGTGGTCTTTTGATCCAAAAAAGTGCCTGAGCTGAGATTACTCCAGTAACTGAAGTGTGGGTTACTTTATAGCTAATAAGGTCTTTGGTATACTTTTCTTTAGGTATCTACAGGCTGTGTTTTGGAGGCAGCTGGAGGCTTGAAATTCTACTGTATACCTCAAGTATGAGGTTCAGACCTGACAGTCCATTCTTCCAGAATGCCATGAGAGTTTTTTCTAACTTTACCTCAGATCTGGTGTCTTATTACTCTAGTGAAGGATATCCTTGAAAATAAGTGTTATGAATTAAGTGTTTTATTAGAAGTATTTTGTGAGCACAGAGGGCAAAAAAAGGAGTGGAGTGGGAAGAGGCCCCTGAGGGAGAAATTCTTCCTAGTGCTGCAGTGCCACTTCTCTCCATATCTGCAGAATTTTTGTCTAGAACCTTCCCTAGCTCTGTGATCCTTACCACTTTCCGTACAGAAGTTAGAGAATAACACAAAACTGCAAACTGAGAACGTATACATCAAATAGATGTTCACAAATCTTGAGTTAATAGCACAAAGCTTGCAGGTTTTCTCATGTGCTCCGGTAAATATCTTTTATTAAAACTGGCACCAAACTGGCAGTTGATTTTCAAAACAGGGGAATCTTATTTGACACTCTATTTGCACATAAGGAAATAAAGCACAAGTTTACTCTTTTGATAATACAAAGTTGCAAATTTAGTTAATGCATGCTTGTGAAATTCTTTATGGTCCTTCCACAGCAGTCTTTTAAGGTATAGCTATTTACTGCTGTAAATCTTTTCAGGAAACTCTTGTGTTCTCAGAAAGATAAATTTTGCATTTTTTAAGAAGATCTCTAAACAAGAGCTATTCTGAGTGTGTTAGCCTCTGACTAACACGCAGAGGGCATGGATATACCGTTCATATCTGAGAGGTGGGATTGCAGCTGCCTGGAGTAGGGCACTGTCCCTTGTGTTTTAAAACTGCAGAATGGTTTCAATTTTTTTTGTATCTAATACCCATTCAAGCAGTAGGCAGTATGTGCTGGAAATATTTACTTAACTCCTGCAGTTGTGAAGTGATGGTATTCATAGAAACTCTGACCTGTCTCTTGATAACAATATATATAGGAAAAGAGGAGAGTGTCACAGATGACAGAATAGCCCTGCAGATACTATAGTATATTAAAAAAGATAAATACTTAGAAGCAGCAGTTTTTGTGAAATGTACAATTGTCGTTGTCTCTGAAAATTCTTATTTGATTAATAACACCATTTTTGCTGTGGAGGTTTGATTACTACAAAGCGTGGGCAACAAAGGCAGATGGAGCTTCTGTTTTGTGGGTCACACAACCTCAGTTTTACAAGGTAGCTCAGTTGCAAAAATGTAACCATTTCAAGTGAACATGCAGTTACTAAAATAAAGTATAGTCTGGTACATAGTTTCTAAAATCAGTTCTTCCCATTTTTCTGAGTTTACATAAGCTGTTGTGAAATGTACCTTAGAAGAAAATCTTGTTTGCTGATTCAAGTTGGTAGCAGGACAAAAAAACTTAGTATCAATCCCCTGCATAAATGGATGTGCTTATAAGATTTATTCCTTTGTTTTTTCCAAAAGCGTTGATAGTGTTATAATATGAGTATAAAGAATTATTAGCTGTCCCCTAATATTCATGTTAATGGTTTGGGGCTTTTACTACTTGGCATCTCTGTTTCACATCTGCTTTGGAGGAGAGAGGAGAGTTCCTAATATCCTGAACTATTTAACTTGCTTTGGGAACTACATGCCTTTATGAAAAGCATCCTTTGCTCTCTCCCTGATGCTTGGAAAAGGTATTTTGAAGGAATATGAAAGCTTTTTAGTTTTAATAAGAACGGTTTTTAGTTTTAACTCTTGTCAAACTAAGACAGGAAACACGAGTGTTTGTATTATACTGAGAGAAGAAATTTTTGTAAACCCTTTGATGATGTCTATTATTTTGATTACTTAAGCTCAGTGATACAGGGGATGCAGGAGGTACTTAGGAGCCATCTCCTGTACATATGCAGGAAGTGGGTTCTTGAAATGACTCAGAAAGAAGTTTTTTGCTTAAAAAATTAAAGTTTAAAATAAACATGTTTTAAATAAACATGGCTCCTGCCCAATTAAGACTTAAAAAGCGGCAGTTTAAACACTTTTACAGCACAGTGCAAATTTCTTGTCCTGTTTCTAAAGACCACCCTACCACAACTTAACAAATTAACTCTCAGAATGAAAGCAAGCCTTGAGGCTGCCTATTGTCCTTGGTCCTTCTACTGGCTCAGTACCCATGTCCCCTGCCATCGTGGCCATCGAGAATTCACTCATTTCTTTTGTAGACCAGTAGTGAGATAAGTTACTGCCATATGTGTTAAAATACAGCAATAAATGAGTGAATGCAAATGAAAACCAGTGGGACCTCTTGCTGCAGGCACACACTTGCTTACTTGCTCTGTGCTCTGGCTGCCCTCAGGTTGCTCTTGGCCTCCTCGGCTGTTGTGTGAAGGCTGCTGGGACCTGCTGGGGACCTGCACTGATAGTGGGGAGGCTTTGTCCTGAGGCCCCAGCAAGTGGGAAGGTCCCCAGCCCTAACCTTGCTGAGCACGTGGAGTTGCTCTGAGGCAGAGCTGGCCTGTGGGCCTTGCTGGTGAAAAACATGAAAAGGCAGAGCTGTCTGCACCATTGTCCAAGGGGATTTTAATGTGTTCCCATTTCAATTTTTGTTGTGTCTGGTTCTTAAATGCAAGTTTTTCAAAGGCAGGGGGTGTTATGCAGCAGTGCAAGAAGGGCAGCAGATGGGTGGTTGACAGGTGGCAGCTTTGACAGCTGCTTTTCTGGTAGCTGCTAACATGTTGTAGAGGCAACAGACTTAATTTTTGAAAGAAAATGTCAGTTTCAGTGGTTGCTTTTACCATTTTCTGCAAGGTGCTGCAGGCAGCACTGACCATGGCTATCCAAGTTATTGCCAGCAGGTTGCTCCATCAAAAAGGTAGAGATGTGGCAGTATCTACCAGGAAAGGAGAGAGAGAAGGATGGGAGCACACCTATCAAAGCCAGAGAGTAAACAACCATCATAGTTATTACCTCATAACATAAGGCTTGTTGTGGCGTGACAGATTTAGACAATATGGCCTGAGTTTTTTCAGAGCTTGACAGGACAGCCATGTGGGAACCTGGGAGATCAGAGCCTTGGAAGTGTTTATTCTGTCACCTGAAACACACTTTTGTACCTGGATGCTCTGGCTGTTTGCTTTGGCATCTCCCCATAGTGGGGCTTAACTTCATCAGTGACCATTGAAGTGAGCTTGCTCCCTATCAGCAAGCCACATGTGGAAAAAATGAAATCTTTTCTTTTGGGGGGGGGGAAAGGTTTTGAAATGGAAGGCCTGTTAGAAAGCAGATGTAAACTTCCCTTGCTTTATTTGGCCATGGCAGCAAAACAAATAATGTGTCAGAACACTATTTACTTTCAGGGTTTTGGGCAGGTTTATGTGCTTGCTTGATTAGAAACCCAAATGAAACATACATGAAATAGGCATGTATATAAACACTTTCCCCTTTTTATGATTGTTATATTATTGAATTTGTTTTGGTCTTTGAGAGTTAATGCTGTGCTACTTAATGGTAACAGGCCTTTGGTTAAGCATGTCTCAGAAAAAAATTGTGGAAGCATCCAGCTATTATCAACAACTGTGGCATGGACCCCGTTGTCCATGGGACTGGACCTGTCATTTGTGCTGCTTCTGCTGCTCCTATTGGGCACCATAAGGTGCACCAAATCCCCTGCCCTTCAGGGAGCAGCAATCTTTGAATCATAGGAGGAATCATCCAAGTAAGAGCCAGCATGTGGAGTCTATAAAGTACCAAAACTACCAAGTGACAGCTAAAGTAACTGTCAAGTTTTTTTATTTTGTTCCTGATCACCAAATACAGCTTTTTACTGTTCCCCAGGAAGTTTAAAATGTGTACAAAAATGACCACAGTTTTTGTCATATAAATGAGATTGATTTGGTCCATTCAGAAACCCAGGATCACTTTTTCTGTGTGATTTGTTGAGAAGCCCATGATTTTCCTTGGGAGAGGGCTGTTGACCCCGGAGCTTTGCCACTGACTGGTATCTGAACATTGCAGTTATTATTAACCTGTTTTGTTTCTTTTTTCCCTACAAGGCATATTTGTTCAGAGGGCTGGGGATTGTTTAGGAAGCTATTACCAGTCCTCAGATGTTTGTGCTTTCTGGGGGCGGAGGGAGGGACAATTGCTGCTATCACAAGCTTGTTGCACACTGTAAGGAAGGACATGAAGCAGCAAGTTTTTAAACTAGTAATAATCTCTTCTGTGGTTTCAGAACGCCTCTGGGAGCCTCCCTGGATGAGCAAAGCAATCCTCTGTTGAAGGGTAAGGAAAGGCTTTGCCTACTGAAATAGCTCTAGCTGGGAACTCTGTTTTCATGGATGTTCACCTGAGACCTTGGCTCTTTAGCAGTGGCAAAAACTACACTTGGCATTGCCAAGTTATTCTCAATGGGAAGCTGTTTTGCCCAAGAGACTGGAGAAGGAGCAAAAGAATCCAAATAAGTCTCTCTACAGAGTTTAGGAAGTCCTAAAAAAATACCCCAAAATGTGCAGAAATGGGAGATTGTAATTTCCTCTCCAAGCTGGTGAGCATTAGGCAGTCCCTGCCTCTAATAACGCCGGTTGCCACACCTGACAATTTTACTGTCTGAGCAAATCTGAATACTAAAGTTCAAAGTACAGCAAGAATGTGCAGGTGGTAACAGGGTGCAGAGGAATTGCCGTGCTCGGAGTCTTCGCTTCAAATCTTAATCTGGTGCAGGGAGACAAAGATGGGAATGCCTCAGCTGGACTTAGACTCTGGATCCCCTTGGTAAGGTATCTAGAGGACAGATGATGGAGCAGCAGAAGGCACAGATGTGTTGGGTGGTACCTCCAAGTTCCCACTTGCAATTAATTTGCTTGCAGGTTGACTCGGGGATGTTTCTGAGAACAAAACAAAAGCAGTGTTGAAGTAGTTTTCTTTCAAAGTAGTATTTCTCTGTTCTCAAATGTAACATTTTGCTTCTTAGTGCATTTTTAGTCTATGAGTTATGCAGGGATTGTAAATATAGCCTGGTTATATCCTGTTGTATCGACTGAAATGGCATGCTAATATCTTTAATTAAGCTGTTGGAAATAAAACCACTGCAGCACCCTGGTTGTTGAACTGCTAACTGTACATTTTCAGGCATGCTGGTGAGAAATGGAGGAAGTTTTGAAGATGACTTATCCCTGGGAGCTGAAGGTGGGTGTGGCAGGATTATGCCTTTTTTTTTTTTTTTTTTTGTAGGAAAAAAAATAAAATTCAGTCATCTGATTTTTATTTTGAAAGAGTGTTTCCCTTCTGGTCTAAGGCAGTTTATAAAGCTGGCTAGAAAACCAGCATGAAGCTGCAGAAAAAGGCAGGAATATTTACTTTTTGAGTTTATTAGATTATCACTGGTGTTAAACATTCTGGTCTAACCCAAAGGTCAGAGGCAGCCCTGAATTTGCTTCTGCCTTCTCATTTTAATGCCTGCAGTGGCAGCACAGCCTGGCACACTCACTGGGGCTGTGAGAAAGTGGTTTCTCCTGCTTGCTGTTCTTGTCTGTGGGTTACTCTTGGCAGGCATGCATGCCCCACTTCCACTGAATCCCTTGGAAGTGGCATGTGCAGGCTTCTGAAAGGAGGAATGGAATTCTGTCAGCCAAGAGGCGAGCCCATTAATGGCTAAGTGCTTTTAAAAATGAAAAGCACCAAAGCTAAGTAACTATTTTGGATCAGCATATTCCTTGCTGTTTCTAGCTGCTTGTCTTTTCAAAAACTATATAGAACTTGTATAGTAGAAAGCACTTTTTTTCTTCCCAGTGGTGTCAAAGTGGTGTGACGGGGCTTGAAGGAAGGGGAAATCTTTAACTTTTAAAGATTCAAGACTTGTAAAGGAAACAGTTGATCTGTTAATGACCTTGATCTGATAATGATGGAGAAGCAGTAATGGGTCCCTTACTGCAACAGATTAACTAGGATTTAATATTTTTGGCAGTCTTTTCTACTTGTTAGATCACCTGCAGTACAGAGATTTCATAGAAAAAGTTTATTTGTAATGATAATACAATCTCTGAGCCAATAATACAAGAGTCAATATATTTTAAAACATCATGCCTCTGTTTTCTTTTAATTTCTTTCCCTGTATTGTTCCCAATGATTTCTTTATTTTTATGAGCCTTTAGCATGATTTAGGCAGAAGGTAATTTTTCAGATGACAAAAGTACCAATACTAGAATTGCTGGTTGGTCTTCCTGGGTAAGGATGTGGGTGTTTCTGCAGGGCTTTGTTCCCCATCTGAGAACAAGGGAACAGCAGAGCTGCTTGGAGCAGCACTGCATTCCCTGCCAGACAGACAGCCCCTTTGAGGCTGTGATGAATGGGCTGCCCTTGTGTATCTTTGCCTGCTGAATCCAGATACAAGCCAGAGCCCTGTGTGAATGGTACAGAGGGCATTGAGCACAGCCCTGTCACCCCAACCTGTACTGTTAGGTTTAACCTGAGCTGTTAAAACCCACAGTTCAGCTGTTCACACTAGTCACTGTATAGATAACCAAACCATCATATTATAGGCAAGAATTTTATTTTTTAAAAAAGAAATTTGGCCTCTGCATTTTGTATGCATTTAAGTTTCTTTGTGATGCCTCTAAAAAGAAGTGAGATGTTGTGATGTTCCATATCTGCTCTCTATTGCTGACTGTACCCCACTGGCAGAGCAAGTCAAGGTGCAGGATTCTCCTGGCAGCATGTTTGACACCACTTTGCTCTTTTCCTAGCTGATTCCAAGGGCTGCTATAGCATATGCATGCCCCTTGTCTGTCTCCTGCAGCAAATTTGTTAATATTGTATTGCCTCTTTGGGAAGCCCACAATGTAAGGCAGGTGCTCAGCTATGGCTTGACAAGACAAGGTGTTGATACTCTGAAAGAATAATGCAGGCTGGGATGTTGTGCCTATCAAAAGTGCCAACATCAATGTCAGAGGATGGTGACCAAGTGCTTGGTACCTTGCTGCCAGTCTCCCTGCACAGTCATCTCTATTCCAATGTGGCCACTGGTCTCATTGGCACCACAGGCTTCACCCAACTGTTATCCATGGATTGCACTGCTTGGACAGCTGCAGCCCTGCCCCTGTGACCAAGTTGTTATCATGAATAGAGGCAGTACCTGGCCATGGGGCCAGCCGCCCCATGTTCCTTATTTTCTCTGCTGGAGCAATCCTCATGTGCCTGCTTCTCCTCCCCTTCCCACCTGGGAGTAGCCCTGCAGCTGTAATCAACTGCAAAGCAATAAATGGTTTATACAACAATTACTAGCTTGCCACATGTAAAATTTCAAGTTAGTACTATTAATGACAGTATGTAGATGTGTGTCCATGTGAGATAAACTCAGCCTGAGGAAGCCAGTTCATCTTTATATCAGCTGTATACTAGAAGCATTTGGCAATAGCATTTCTATGGGAAGAGAAAAACTGTGCTTATGTGGGAGTAAATGTGCTCTGTGCCTGTTTCTTAGTACCAGTTGTGGGAACTGAAGTTCTGACGAGGTCTGTGTGTAACTTCTTGTTTCTCTACAGCTAATCATCTACGGAGTGATACTCAAATGGAAACATGGTAATTATCTTTTTGGTTGTTTACTTCAGAGAAATATTTATGCTGCAGGGCGGAGGGAGAGGGGGCAGAGGGAGTTGTGGAGGCTACCTCAGAGCTTAAGCTCATCTGGTTCTGTCAGTTTACATAAGAGAGAAAGAGAAGATCTAGATCTCACAGAAACAGTCATTATGAAATGCAGAAAACAAAAGCAGATTTTTATCCTTCCAATAAATCCGATGTAGATTTTGGGGTAGCAGAAGGAAAACAGAGAAATGCCAAACCTTTTAAATAATTTACCTTGCCTCACTGATCATGTGCCATTTCACAAATTTCAAGAGAAAGTTAGTTTCATCTTTAAGAGCAGATAATATTTGGGAAAAAAAAGACAGAGAGAGCCTGCATTATAGCCCCCTGCCATAGGCTTTGAAATAAAGTGTGCTTTGACTAGAACCCCTGGTGAGCCTTGAGAAAATACCAGCACAGCCCATGTGAGTAGCATCCTTGCTGCTTCTCCTGAGCTGGGCTCTGTAAATGTGTTTTTAGGTGAATCCTCTATCTTCTTTGGTTTCTTGGTGGTTGTTCTGGGCTGTGTGTGTTAATATTTGTACAGCAAAATTCACTCTGCAAAGGTTTGTCCCCCAGAGAGATTGTCAGGAATGGTGCAGTTGAGGCCAAGGTACCACCTAATGCTGAGGAGGATTCTCCTGATGCAGGGAGGAAATAGTCTGGGATTGGGAAAGAAATTGGCCAGCAGTCTTGGTTGGAGCTCGTCTTGCTCCATTTCCTTCAGCCTGGAGCCTCTTCAGCTTCCTTGGCTGCTGCTGGGGCAGCTCAGAGCCTTGTGCTGGTGGCAGCCAAGGGTGAGGGGGAGCTGAGTTCCCCAGGCAGGATGCCCTGGGCAGTGGTGGCCCTGCCATGGAGAGGTGGCTGTGCCATGGGGAGGTGGTCCTGCTGCAGGGGAGGGCAGGGAAAGGCCGGATGGGGCAGGTCACCCAAGTGTGGAGGAGGGTAGGATTGGGGAGGGTGGTGCAGCAAGGGGAGAGCAGGGATTTGTTTATTCAGCTTGCATTTGCCTTCCAATTCTTACCGTCTATGTACATTTTCACTGAGGCATCCCAGGGTTTGCTTTTGTTATTGTATTTCAATAAATGACATGGCTTATATAAACCAGATAACACTGAAGGGGAAAAGAGAAATTCAGCAGCACAGGAGGCTTAGCTCTCCTCTGAGACAGAGAAGGGAGTCCCTGAATGAAAAGGGTTTATCACAGTTGTCTTCTCCATTTGTGTTGACAGCAATGGTGTGCTGGCCAAAGAGAAGAGGCTGCAGTTCCACCAGAAGGGGAGAAGTATGAACTCCACTGGGTCTGGAAAAAGCAGTGCAACTGTTTCAAGGTAAAAGAGTGCTATGTTTTGAAGGTCATAGCACAGTTCAGTGGAATTTGGCTGCATTTTGCTGGCAAAGCTTAATTCTTCTGTTCTTCCTCAGTTAAATGAACTTGGCTTGATTTATGTGCATTGTTGCATTTAGTAGCCGAGAAAGGAATTTTCATTTGGTTGCTGGAAAACTGCTATTTGGTTTTAGTTGTGGTTTGCAGTAAATACTAACAAATGGGCTCAAACATTAGAAAAAACTTAAATTTCAATATCTTAAAATCAGAGCTCTGCAGAATAAGGGCTGACTTTATAAATTACAGGATTGGCTCTGAGATGTGTCTAGGCTGATGTCTCTGCTGAGAACCAAAGTTTCAGATGCTGGAATTTCCACAGTTATTTCCTAAAGTAGGCTGAGCTGTAGAAATCAAAAGTTCAATAGACCAAGCTGGCTACTGGGCTAAATTTGCAGTTGGGCAGAAGAGACTGAGTCTTAAAAAAAGAGACAAATAGATAGTGAACATCTTTTCATTTGTCTAGTGTTTCTGAATTACTGGAGCTTTATGAGGAAGATCCTGAAGAAGTACTCTATAACCTTGGATTTGGAAGAGATGAACCAGATATTGCATCAAAAATTCCAGCAAGATTTTTTAATTCTTCATCATTTGCCAGAGGGATAGATATCAAAGTGTTTTTGAATGCCCAAATACAGCGCATGGAAGTGGAAAATCCAAATTTTGCTCTAACAAGTAAGTATGTTTTTGAAGTAAAATTTATTTTTAAGTTTTTGAACTATGTAGAAAGTTCTTGAACTATTTTGAAGTTCTTTTGAACTTCAAAAGAAGGTGTGTATCTGGTGTTCTGGCAAAAACCTTTTACAGTCTTAACTACCAAATTCTATCCAGAATCCATAATAAATCTCTTCCTTTGTCTTAAATATGACAAAATGTGACCATCAGTGTCATACACCTGCACATGAGGGAAAGGGATTTATATTGGGGAAGGGGCATGAAAGACATCCCATAAGATAGATTGCCTTCTGTTTTCCATCATTCTTGCTTCTTGCTCGTAAGCTTGTCACCTATACCTTTAGAGCACTGGAAAAAATAGCAATATAGGTCTCTTTTTGTGTTTTTGAATATCTAGGTGGGATTTTTGAAATCTGTCAGCAATGACCTACTTCTGTAGTTGTTGAAATCTGAGCCAGTATTTCTATTGACTTGGACAGGAACTTTGTTAGGTCAGTAATGAGTGTTGCTGAAATGAGGGCATAGCTGAAATGTCCTCTTGTAGCTGCAGATGGAGAGAGCGATACAAGTAACCCTTTTCTTTCTAGTGCTCTGTGAATTAACTTGCACTGATTAACTGTGCCCCTTTTTTACTTTGTGAAAGCATTGCTTGCTGCTCTCCTTGAACAACTACCACACACTCTTGCAAAGGTTTCTTTCCATTTTTTTCATACTGTGTGATACGACTCTTGTTAGTGCTCAGTCAGCCTTTGGGACCCTTTATAAGTAGGAAGAGAAATGGTTATAGGGTGTGCACAGGTTATGATAAAAGTTCCCTCTTCAGATATGAAGAAAAAACTCTCTCTCAGAATTCAAGCCATTGCATAGTGACAGATCAACAGGTCTGGGATGTGATGACAGCAAACTTCCTCATAAACTCTACCTCATGTTTTATTCCTGTGCAGGTCGTTTCCGTCAGATTGAAGTGCTTACTACTGTGGCCAATGCTTTTTCTTCTTTGTATTCTCAAGTGTCTGGGACTCCTTTGCAGAAAATTGGTAGTATGAATTCAGTGTCTTCTAGCAAAGAGGCATCCAGCCCTCCCCCTTTAAATCGCAGCAATACAGCCAGTCGGTTAATGAAGACCTTGTCTAAGCTCAATCTGTGTGGGACACAGCAAGCCGATGGTAGTGGCTGCTCAACTCCTTCACCAGTTGAAAAAGGAAAAAGTCCAGCTGAAGCAGTGAATGAGGACAATGATGTTCAAAGTGAATCTAAGTTACCAAAATATTCTAAAAAGAAAGACTCACCCTCTTTTTTGGCTACCGTAAAAGAGGAGTTTGTCGGTAGTCAGACAAATGCCGTGGACACACGTGGACTTGAAAACCTTCCCCCTGGGTCTGATGATAAGCAAGAAGGTAGTGTGCCTCCAGCAGATGTGCAGAGCAGCATGTTGGCAGGTGCCCAGGATAGACTGTGTGAAGAGTCTGGTCTTTTGAACTTGCCAGGCTTCAGCAGCAGTTCCAATACATCCAACAGCAGCGCCTCAACACAACGGCTGCTTGCAGCATCACCAGGGAGAGACCCCTGTGCTCTCCTTGCAAACCCATCCATAATGAATCTATTGCTGCAGCAGAAGGACTCCTTTGAGATGGAAGAGGTAGGTGGAGATGGATGACTTTGTTTTTGCATGCAGTTTACATAACTTGTGGGCGGCCAGGAGAGGAATGTTCCCTCCTGTCTAGCTGACAGTGTTTTCTCCAAGGAATACTTTAAATGCTCTGAGCGATAGGACAGTTGTCTCTCTCTTGGTTGGCTGCTCTAATTGCTCTTCTTAATTAAATAACTTGGTAGTGCTGCTGATGTTGTTCCTGAGAGTCAGCAGGGAAGTCCTTTTTTTCACCAAGCTCAGGTAATTGCAGTTACTGGCAAAACTGCTAGGAACTTCTCCTGTGGAAATAGGTCTTGGTTAGACTTTGTGTATAAAAACCTTTGGTTTTCTATTTTTACTTGCCTTAAACTGCTAATTGGAAGTCATTCTTTTTGTTGCCTAAAAGTGAAGACAGTTTATGAGTTGATATGGGTTAAAGATAAATTTGTGGATGAATCAAGAATGCTGTTGCATGAAAGGGAAAGGGACTATCTAAGGTGAGATGTTAGTCTTTTGCAACTTTTGGTTTTGATGACAATCTACTATATGTTGATTTGTTTTTTCTCTGGAAATTGGCACACTGGGAGTGACTGTTTGATGTGCCTTTGGCAATGGCTTAGTTACAAATTCTGTGCTATCTGGTTTTTAATATCTTCATAAAGACATATATCCATTTTTTTTATTGGTAACTGTACCAAAGGGATTTTCATTCCCAGGTTCCTGTAAGAGCTTTGTTTATTAGGCTTGTAGATGTGCAGCCTACACATTCAAGAATGTGATTTTTGCATAAACTCACACCTTGAATTGTAAGATCTATCTTATATTAGTAGCTGGTTTTGTGGACACATTTTGAAGTGGCTTTTGTTAACAGCTGAGCAGTTAACTTTTTTGCCTATGTTAAATAGGAAGAATGAAGGACTGTGATTTCACTGGAGAAATGAGCAAAGGAAGCAAGTGAATATAAAACCCCCAGACTTTACAGCAAATGATGAAGTGATGGTTTAGTATATACCATGTCTAGTGTCATTTTGTCATTACAGGTTCTTCTAGATCAGCTGGTATTATAGCTGAGGGCAGTCATTACAATGATCCAGTTGAGAGGGGAAAAAGAAACCTAGTGTATCTTCATTTTTTTTATTTCTCCTGTCATAGTTTTCAACTGGATAATTTTCTGGGTCCAGTTTGTTGTGTAGCTGCACGGATGTTTGCATTGGCACAGTGGGAAGGGTCTGAGTGGCACTGCATTTTGCTTCTTGATAGTTGGACTGGTTTCACAGGAGAAATATTTTTTTGTGTGTGTGTTCTTGGGCAAAATTAAATCTACTGATTAAAAATAGAAGAAAAAGAATTGGAATTGTCCTTCAAAGTAATTTGGACTGTAAAGGGTTATGACATGAAGAAGTGTTGCTGAATTATGCACAAGCCCATTGTGATGCATTTGTGAAGTCTTGGTTGACACACTTTGCAATGATTCCAGTGCATAAACACAGCTGTTTTGGCAAGACAACATGCAACGTGGGATGGGATTGTGGTGAATTTTTGTTTACACAATAGAACATATACGTATCAACTGCCTTCAGATCCCTGGGAGGGAGGGATTTGGTTTTGTTGAAGAAACTTTAGAACAATACCTGGCAGTGTGATTTTATTTTTGTGCGTCTCTAAGCAGGGCATAACGAACAATAAACTGTATTAGAAACAGTGAAAATAACTCCTCCTCCCATTTTCCCAGCTTGGTTTGGAGTGCATTCATACACACAAGAAAGATGACAGATATATCAAGGAAGCTCTTTCCATGCTCACAAGTGCCTCGGAGGTTTGAGCGCCCTTCGGAAGTCTGTGGCTGTGAAGATAGCTGGTGCAGGAGTGAGTCAGGACAGGATTTCCCCCAAACACCCGCTCATAGGGGGGCAGATAGAGCCCTGAAGGTCATTTACCAGCATCAGTATTGGCTGCAGGGACGGGGCAGGAGAGGGGAGTGCTGCTCTGCACTCGTCCAACTGCGCCGTGCTGCAGACACAGCCAGGATGCTGTCTCCCAGCCAAGGACAGGAGGCGGGGAGTAGTTAGATGAGAAGAGGCCTCGGTGTTGGGAGGCTGCAAATTTAGCCATCGGAAACTGGGAGGTGTAACAGAATCAAGATACCTTTCCTGGAAGGCCAGATGGATCTAAGGGCTGTAAGATTGCTTGCTGTTCTTTTTTTTTATTATTATTTTATTTTCTCTTTTAAAATTTTTTCTTTATTTTTAAAAAAAGGTTCTTTCCTGAAACTTAATTGATGAGCCCCTTCTCCCTGGCACTGAGACAAAATAAGCACTTACCTCTTTGGTACAGCCTTCATCTCCCAGAGGAACAGAAGCTTTCTGATTTATTGTGCAAGTGTAATGAGTAATGCTGTTCACCTATTAATGGGGAAAAGTTCAGGCCAAGCACCTCTCAAAACCCTTGTAATTAAGAAAATGCACTCTTGTGGCTGATAGACGCTATATCATTGCAAATAGAGATTCTTTAGCCAAATACTGATTTGGGCTTAAACCCACCAGTTTTGTGCTTTTTTTTTTTTTTTTTTTTTTTTGTGCTTTTGCATTTTTAAGTAGATCAGAAGTGGAGATGAAAATTTCCTTGCCTGGTAATTTTGAAATGAGACAGGAAGCCTGTTGGAGGAAAGAGTTGAGGGTGTTGGATTGGTGTCTGGATCGTGTTTGTAGTCTTAACTGTGAACCAGTAGAATTTTTTCTGTGGCACGCAGAAGAGAAAACATATTCTAGTTTTTGAACAAAACAAAGGCCTCCCTGTTGTGATTTTAGGCATATTCTTTTTATTGTTTGAACAGTTGACTGAGAACTGCTTTCTTAATAATTCTGTGTTTCATATAGTGATTAAGTAATAGGATTAATTTTCAGGTAATCTTTAATTTCCCAGTTGAAATTTTCATGGCTCTGAAAATATTATCTTCCTCTTTTGTACTGGAAGACACAAGAAGTATTTCCATAAGCAGTGGTATGGTGAAGTCTGGACTAGTTTCTGGCACAGTCTGAGTTGTTTTGGAAGATTGGTGGCTTATGGGAAATGGTTGGTTGGGCAGCAGATGACGATCCTTATGTGCTGACCTCTTGATAGATTTTTCTAAATGTATTTTGCATGTTCTCTTTATTCAAACGAGGGGCTAAGAGCGCTCAAGGGAAAAGACAGTTATGTAAAGGTGGGCAAAGGTGTTTTCACACCATTATTTCAGTCTTTCTTCAATGAGAAACAGAGAACTCTTAAGCAGTGTCACAGAGTGTGATTTCCTGATCTTTTTGCAAGATGAATGTAACAGGAGGGGATCCCTGCACTGTGAGTGAGAGATGCTGCCAAAGAACCATCCTATGGGAGCATTGCTGAGTACCTGATGAAATAATACTTTGGTTCAAGGAGATAGGATTTGCTCCCTCAGTCATTGTGGGCTGTTGGACTGGAGAAAAAACCACCACCAACAAAGAGCAAAACAAACAAACAAAACCCAACCAAAACCAAATCCAAACCAATCAAACAACAACAGAATCCCTGCAAAAACCTGCATGTGCAGAGCATATCACTTGCACACTCTTAAGGATATTAATGTATTCCAGTTGGCCTGACAAAATATTAATCTCCTCTTCCTGACAGATCCAGAGTACAGAGGGGGATCTATCACACATTCCAGCTTCTCACCAGCTGGCAGTGACTAAGTCAAGAAAAGGTGAGTAAACTTCAGCTCCCAGGAGACAGGAGTCTGCTGTGTGTCCTTCCCTTCCTGAAATGTGGATTCACATATATAAAATTTCTAAAATTGCTTTTCTCTTTAGAAAGAAAGAGTATCTGAGTTTCTTTTTCATCTGTATCACAGGACATTACTACAAAGAGATGACCAAATTACAGACAAGACAACAGCTCTTTAACCTCACTGGCTGTTTGCACTTTTGTAGAATTGATGATAGCTCAGAGGAACTTAAATGTTAATTCACACTGTATGAGATTTTTTTCCTTGTCAGATCCTGTAATTTAAGATACGCATTTAAACTAAAATTATACTGTTTTAAACCTAAATTGCATGACACAGAAAGCTTTTTCCTATGCACCACTGCTCCATCTGCAGGCTGGCTGCACAGAAGACTGTTGTCTCTGTGCCCATGTGGAAATTGTAGTCCTTCACGTGGCAAACTCTATGCACAGGGTTTTGATGGCACACTTAGTTTGTGCTTTCATCTCAAATTCTTATGTACAAATTTTACAACTTGGGAGGAGGACTAGGCTGATCTAGGTTAGTTTTGTGATTGTTACTGTGTGAAACGGTGGCACGTAGAGCCTTTTCTACCTGCTAAGTGTAATTAAAGCAAAACCAGAGCTTTTTTCACTTTGTGAGATGTTTAGCTGCAATGCAACATCTTGGTGAAACATGAGTAGCACCTCTAGATGCTCAAGAGAGTCAGAAAAACTGTCTCAAGAAACACAGGTCATCCTATCTACCTTTTAGCAAAGGAGCTGACAGTCTTGTGAGCTGTCAGTTGAGTTGCTTTAGCATGGTTGAGAATGCTCTAGACGAAACACTGCAGGTTAGTGCCTGGTTATTAGCAATAGCTTGTTCTACTATCTCAGCAGTGTTTAGCACAGCACAGCATAACACTTGCTAGTCTTCCTCTGTTACCTACAGGCCACCAAGAAGGATGGCCAGAAGCTGCATCTATTACAGTGCCCAGCATTTCTCCCCTGGCTGTTCTTGGTTCATGCTTATGATTACATTCAATTCATGATTATATGCTTTACATGATTGTGTGTATAGAGAGACACCCGTTACAGGTCAGGTCTCTTGTTTCTTGGGTTCAGCAGTTTAAGAAAGAGCTGTTCATACAAGAACAACCTAAGGAACCAGGGCCTCCAATCAGGGAGGAGAAAAATACAATTTTTCATCTTCTTAACTGCTAATTTTGTATTTGATGTTTCCAGTAGCTATCTTACTCTCTTCTTTCTCCGTGCAAGGAAAACTAAAAGTCAGGTGGTTCTTGTGTGTACCTGCTGGAAGGTACCAGCAGTTCTAGAAGTGGGTGTTCAGTGTGGCAGAAACAGGGCTTGCTGGCTCACTCTTCCAAGCTACTATGTCCCACCTGCTTCTGAATACACATGGCATTTAGTTGTCATATAAGTATTGTTTAGAGTTCTATATGAATTTTCTAGCAAGAATGTCAATGCAGATGATAAACCTGCCTGTTTGCTTTACATTAGTCTGGGACTAACATTGTCTTTCACCTGAAAGATATGGAAAGATTAGAATTTTGTTCTTTCAGTAAAAGTGCGAAGAGAAAGCATTGGGTGAAGAACTTACCCAAAACATTAAAAACCAATAGTCAATGTTTTTTTCACAAGTTGTCCAACATGAAGCAGTATAGTGGCCTCTTTTTTCAGAGAGCAGGTGCTCACTAAGTTTGAAGACATCCATAGTTATTGGTCATTTATTGAAAATGCTGCCCATTGTGTCCAAATCTAAAATGCCGCTCTCACTAGAGGTAGGATCAGCATGAAACTCAAGCACCAATTTTCCTTCACAATGAGATTTTAGTTGATGATCCTCATGCAGACCCATCTCTTTCCTTGATTGGCTCTAGAGTACATAAAATCCCATAAGCAAAAAATTGTTCCAAATGAGTGCTTCCCCTGAAGGAATAAATTTGTACCCTTTTTCATATACAGGTATTTCTGTGCCACTTAGCAGGGATAGTGCTGTTCAATACACAACATTAAAAACCTTGCAATTTTATTTCACTTCTATAGAAAGGGCTGTGGATTCTCTGACGTTTACAATGGTTTGGAAGAAATTTTAAGAGTATCTATAATAAGATGTGAAGTATTTGAAACTAAGATTCTCTACTGTAAGTCTGGAGACTCTTAAGATATGCATGAAGAACACTGAGTTTACTCATTCTTAGGCTCCCCATCAAAGCATCTTTCTCATTTCAGAGTACATTTGTTTATAAGTGGTAAGCATAGATTTTCAAAGTAGCTTACAAATTGTTGCTTTGCTATAGTATTGTATGTGTTTGTTAAACATGTCATGGGGGATACAGAGAATTCTGTATTATATTGACTAGCTAGATGTACTTCTTAGGTTGTGTCTTCCAAATGGTACTAAATGCTACTAAAATGTCCCAAACTATTCCTTGTTGTTGCAAACCTCAAATGTAAATGTATTTTTGTGCAAGAATGAAAAGCTTCAGTTGCTTTGCATTGTAAACACACAGTGCTGCTAAATGTCCACTATAAAAAAAAACAACACTTATTGTGAAGTTATCTGGAAGGAAAGTTTTTTAGTAGGAAAACAAATTTCTTCCTGACATATTTATACAGCAGCACCTTCCATTCCAAAAATTACCAATAAACAGGGTAAATATAGGTACAATGTGTAGAGAACAAAGTATTCTTGAGGCATTGTACTTTGTGAATGTCTAATTGCTGACATCAGTGGCTCTGTGAATTTTTGAATAGCTGCAGCCTATTTCTTTTAAGGCCTCTGTCATTGATAATCAAAAGCAGTTATTCATTTTGAGAATTTAGTTCTTAAAAGTAAAGAAATCACATCATCAGCATTTCCTGTCATTAATATATTGTTGCATTTATAGCTCTTTGTGGGTGTAGCTCTACAGAACATTGGAGATGGAGGAGTGAGAAGAAAATATTTGGAACAGATTATGTGGGAGTCTGTGCCTAATAGTCCAGAAGCTAGGGAATACTCAGGGACTCTGGTGTTTCTGCAGCTGGGTTTCCTACTGTGTTGATTTTTGCAGTGCTGGGCTGCAGGGTGCAATGAGTATGAGATGTCTGGGGCAGCAGATCTTTAATTGCATAATGGAACACTTTATAACCAAGTTGGGAATGTCAGTTTATTAATGATGACATGAAATACAAAGTGCATGAGAGCTTTGCCAGTTCTGCAGATAAAAAAAAAAAAAAAAAAAAAAAAAAAAAAAAAAAAAAAAAAAAAAGGATATTCCTACAGCTTCCCAAGCAGTTTGCACATATTTCTCTTCCTTTTCTGTGTGAGCATTTCAGTGACACAGCAAGTGTAAGACAGGTACCTGATGGGACTGTTTGGACTGGTGAGACTGAATTCATTGGTAGCTAAATATTATTTTACAATAGATTAATTATTCTCTTACTGTGTAATGATTCTCTGATAAGTCTGTGCTCTCATGTTTTCTTAATCACAGACCTGTTTCTTCGTCATCTGTTCTCATTTAGAACTTTGTCATCTTATTTGATAGATTTCTGAATACCCATATTTCACTGGCATGTTTTCAGTGCCTAAATATATTTTGTTGTTTTTTTTAATACAGCTTAAAACAATAAACCAAGGGTCACTTTCATTTGTGCTCTATTTAACTGGGACATGAGTTTGATTGTTCCTTCTGCATTTGTTCATCTTGGCTGGTTCATTTTCCCACACTTTCCTTATTATGCTGCCTCTGCCCTTCTTGCAGTAGTTCAGAAAGTTTCCTCTCTGTAGTGTTGATAATAACTTTGGTACTCAGGGTCAGCATCGTGTGGTGACCTTTCTGTGGAAGGGATGGTTGCTGTAATCAGGAAAGGCAGGGTAAGGATTAACTCCAGGTTAGCCCCTACAACTCAGTGTTCGTTGCTGAGTTTTCTCCATTCAAGGTGAAGAGAGAAGAGCCGTGTCTCGTCACAGCCTCCTTCTCTTGTCACAGCCTCCTTCTCTAAATACTCTCCAGTGCCAGAAGGCATTTTAGTCTAGATTTGAATGTAACTCCTTAGCTTTAAAAAAAAAAAAAGTTTTTGTGCTTTCCTATTCTCTGCTTCAATCGGAGACACCCAAGTGCCATAGAGCAGGCTGTACATCTGAATCAGTAGTTGACAAAGAGGGTGGATACCACTATGTATTGGTATATCCCAATATACCAGTTGGTATTTCCAGTCATTGTAGAGCCAAACCTTATTATTATTTCACTACTGAAGTAGTAGAGATTCCTGTTCTTACTGCATTTACACAGTAGTGGTACAGTGGAGAACTCTTAGAACTTGGAAGAGACAAGGGTAGGGTGTGGGACAAGACCACTTGATTGGCAGTATCTGTAAGGCAAGGCTGTCAAAGCATGTGCATAAGTAACAAATGTTACAGAAAATTATCTAAAACACTTTAGCAAAAGTGTCTCTGAGTAGACCAAGAATGATTTGAGGAGACATATATACATATATATTTATATAAAATATATAAATGTTCGTTTAAGGCTTTTTATATGTATAGCTGAAAAGGAAGTATTTTACTGAAAAGGAAATAGATGGGCAGAAATAAAGAAAAAAAATTATTATTGAGCAGTAATAAAATTCATGCACGTGAAACCAAATGCCGTCACATACACTGGTGAATAGCTTTATCTGAACTGATTGGAATCTCTCCTCAGTGGCTAAAGCATTCACCAGTAGTGCTTTTCCTTTGAAATGTTCTTACTAAGTGAAAAAGAGACAGAGAGGAGGCCAAAGCAGGTAACTGTTTACCCTGGGGGAGGTTGCAGCTTCCCATGAACCTCAGTTGTAGTGGCAACCTGTTAATTGCACACTTTTTCATCTGTAATCATTGTATTGGGGGGTTAGTAAGTCCAGTTCTCAGGGAAGTAATTTCTATTGTCTTTACCAGGAGCTGGGTGGAGATGTGTTTCTTGAGGTAGAAAAGCTGTTTATCATTGCAGGATATGGTGGCTACCATGATAACAGAACAGCAGCACAATTCTAAAGGCACTCCCTAGAAGCTGTGTGCAATCACTGATACAGAAGTCTAATGGGCAGTTTGCCTCTCCTGGTGTACACAAACTTCTGTGCCTGTGCAGGCTTTTATTTCTCCCTTAGTGAAATGTTCATAAAAATGAATACTAAAAAGAAAAAAAAAAAAAAAAAGGCAGTTCTGAATATCCAAGAGTTTCAAAACAGTTTTCATAATGCATTCCAATGCATTGAGCTATGAACTGGGATTAATTTATATGATGACAGTTAAGTGGTTGAAAGAATGTGGGGCAAAATTCTGCCCTGAGCCTCTAAGATGACAGTGAGCTCTCACCCAGAGGTGACAAGGAGGTGGCAGGGGTCTGGGGGCAAGAGGCTGCTGTGGTCTCATCCCATTCTCCAAGCTTTTACACCCCTGCTGAGAACCAGAGGGGAGAAAGAAATGGTTGTTGCCCAGTCTGCCATCCGACTAAGCAAAATGTTTATGGTGTTGTAAGGAAACCCCCATCACTGGTGCCTCCTGAGTCTAGCAGGGAAAAATGTACATGCAGTGCTGTTCTGCAGAGCTGCTGAGATCTCTGTGAAAAGCAGCTTTGTGGCTATGATGCTTGTGCCAGAGGAAGCCACTCCTAGGCAGCAGTGAGGATTTTAGAGTCTCTTCAGGCTATTTTAACACTTACCTAATGTAAATAGAGATGAACAAGCAAGAGGATCTTATCTTTCCTGTGTCAAATGAGGGCTGGGAATGTGCTTTGGCAGATTGCCTGTTGATGTGTCAGAGATGTTTTGTATTTGTCCATCTAATCAGTGGAAGGCCATCTCTAGTAGTTCTCCCAAGTCCTGCACATCACCCTCTCTGCCCAGGTGATGCTGTTCTCCTCAGTACCTGGGGTGGGGGTGTAGGCTGGCGGGAGCCATCTCCTTTATCTCCATGATCAGGAGGGATGGCAAATCTGTATGTGTCAATGCAAAAGCAACTGTTCCACTGCCTGCGTGTGAATTAACAAGTGTTTAAGTTTCATGGAAGGAAAACTCCAACGGCAGCAACATCTGCTGAATGGAACTTGAAAAGGAACTGTGTTTTTACAAGTAGGGCTTTGCATGAGAAGAGGTTTTGCTCGGAACAAGAAAGCTATTTCTCTGCAGTTGTTCAAAATGGAACTTGAAAAGGAATTGTGTTATCCACTTAGCGTTACTTTGATGTAAAAGGAAAGCACATATTGAATGTGACTGAGCTAGGAAGGCTGTGATTTGTAAAGTAATTATGGTTAGGTTTTGCTTGTTTTAAACAGATCAGCTGTTACGGTCTGCGAGTCAGCACTCTGACAGCAGTGGCTTCGCTGAGGACTCCTCCACAGATTGCTCTCCATTTAATCAGCTTCAGGTAAGGTTCCCATACTGTCATTGGAATATTACCAATTATTGTGGAAAAATAGGGAACTTAGCAGAGCAGGAGGGATGTTCATGTTTGACTGCTATCATGGCCGTCAGTCTTGATCCTATAAAATTTACCATTTTCAGAGCTAGACTTGCTGAGTCCATTACAGAAATGTGTTAAAATTTGAAGCCCTCGCTGATAAAATAATCTGGGTATACTTGGGCCTGGAATAAGTTCAGCATGTCCTGTTAGCTGTTTCTGGTGTATCTTTTCTCAGTGACTGAGCCTGCAGAATTGTAGTCCTTTTGTCTCATGACTGCAGTGGGTAGAGATTATGAAAGATTATAACATTTCTGCTGATCGTTTCATTTCTTGTATCATTTTTGCCTTGCCATTTTTTTAGTTAGCAGCTGACAGAATGTGAAAACAATTTCAAACTATCTTTACTGTGAAGGTATACTAATATTTAGTTGATCTTGAGCTGTCACCATCTTTCTTCTTCCAGTTCCTTTGATCTCGGTCCCAGAAATTGCTGTGATACTGGGCAGAAACTGTATATTTTAGGGGAGGCTTTTTTTCCAGCATGGTTTTCAGGTGTCAGCTCCACGCAGGCGTTTACTCAGTGTTGAACTTATATTTAGAAGAGGTGTTCTCTTGGCTCTCCTCAACTTTCCACACAGTATAGCCATGATTTGGTTGGCCTATCAATCATCTGGTGAAAACTCTTGAGATGGATGCTGCCCTCAAGCTATTGGTTTGATCTCTGAGACCTAAGCCACAGTCCAGAGAAATACAAAGATGAGATTCTGGGTATCACCAGTAATTTTGTTTGTGTGGCTTGCAGCTGCTGAACATTTTTTTTTTTTTTAAATATGCTATTGTATGGTTTTTTCCTTGTATACCAAAAGTTTTAAAAGCTGTTTGGAACTTACTTGGAATTAATTCCCACTGTACTCGTCCATTAATGTTGCTTTTTTTGTTTTGGTTCTTGTATTCTGGTATTGGTATTTTGGTACTGGTACTGGTGCTTTCCAGTTTAGTAGTTTTTAGATTATTTTTCTAACCTGAAAAGCAAGACAGTGCTAGTCTTTGTGTCCCCCTTATGCATCAGCTTACACTTTTAAGAGCAAAAGAGTGAATAAAGGAAATGATGACCCTGAGTCTCTGTAAGGAGAGCAATAGTCTGAAATACTGGTTCTGCTCTCTACCAAACTGGGATTGCACTGAAGTTTACAGGCATATTAGAAAATCTCACAGATTAGAGTTACTCACTCCTGATCCTTATATTGGTTGCAACATGATTCTGGGTCAGTTAAAAGCATGTTGCAACTAAGTGCCCCTTCACTAGAAGATTGGTGGGGTTTATTTGTGTTGGCTGTAAAGGAATCAGATTTTTCTACTTTCTGTTACGCTATTCTGAAAGAATGCATTGAGAATGCACGAGGTTTGTACTATTAAGTTGCTACTCTCTTTTCTTCCACCTTTGCTGCTCTGTTCAGACCAAGTGCTGAGCTGAATTTAGAAGATACTTGGGGAATTGAGAACTTGGCAGCTCATGAGGAGAACCTGTATAAAGATGAAGGGGATGGAGCAGGGTGTACAGTCTCTCTTAAAAGTCTGGTTAGTTAGTGCCATCTACTGTTAAACAACTGACCATAGCCACCACAGAATTCTCCTGAAACTCAGGAGAAAACTCAAAAACTGGAACTCTATTTTCTCTTCTGCCTAACATGCAAACTAAAGATTTCTAAGGGAGTATTTGACATTATGATGGGATATTCTGCAGGGGAGTTTCATGTTACCAAAGAAGCTATGAGAATTCTCCCTCAAAGTTGACTTGTAAGTGAGCAGTGTGATAGAGGATTAGAGACACAGATATGCGTACATGTAGCACTTTTAATTTCACCTAGACATTACAATCTTTTGTTCTTTTAATACGTTTGACTTGAAGAGCATCTGAACCTGCACAGTCTTTCATACTAAATCTTGGCTGTGCCAGTGAGTGCAGTGTTAATTGCTTTAAAGCGTGACCTTCATGAGTGAAATTTTCTTCTAGATGCTTAGAGAAGGAGCTCTTGCCTGAGATACACCATGAGTAATCTCTCTAGAAGGAACTAATAGTTAGTATCCTTGTGGCACTGAGAGCTGCAGACATTAGAGGTGGGGAAAGCTTTAAATTTCTAGCTCATACATCAGCTGTGGTAAACTTGCAAGACTGTACTTGATACCAAGAAAATGAAAATGTCCAGTTGTAAATATAGCAGTCAATCAGGCCAGCCTAAGGAATCTGCTATTCAATCCAGAGATCTCTTTCTTTTCCTTTCTAATAGATGCTTTTCTTGCTATTTGTTACCTATTAAATTAGCAGCTTCTTCATACGTGTGCTGTGCTTTAAACTGTGATTTAGAATGAAAAGGGAAGAAGTATCAGGAGAAAGGATGGAAGGATGGGGTGATAGTACTGAATGCAGTCTTCAATAGAGATTAGCAGCCTGATGTGAGATTCTCAGTCTCAGACAATTCTGTGACTTAAAACAGGCCCAGTGTATGGGCAGACTGGTTTTGTCCTGAGGCACTACCTACACTACAGTCTGCAGTTCTCCTTGCTCCTCTCTATGCATTCCCTCAGATCACCCTGCTTTTCAGAGATGACTGTAAACTTTCTGTTTGGGGGAATGAAGTCATCCTCTACCCTGTATCCCTTTTGCAATCAATACTTACAATTTTACTATTTTACTCTTTTACTCTGCTACCACTTCTATTCTTCTGACAATAAAAAATTTATTGTCAAATCAGACAAATGTGTGAAAGTTTTCTTCAATTTTTTAAATTTTCAACATCTCTTTTTGGTGTCATACTTAAACATGTTTCTAACCTGTGTGATACTGTGGTTTCCTGGCTTTTCTTCACTCTTCTTCTTGCCCGCTAACTGCATTATTCTTCTTCCCACCTTAATTTCTAATGAATATGTACTTGGACTCTTAGCTTGCCTTCTGAGAAGTCAGCAGCTGAGTATCTTGTGTGTTTACCCCATCGCTGGCTTGTGTCTTTCCTAGGTTCAGGAGTCTTTGCAGGGCATGGGAAGCAGTGCTGACAGCTGTGACAGTGAGACAACCGTGACATCACACAGCGAGGAACAGAAAACGCCAATAGTCAAGGAACAGCCTTGTTTCAATAAGTTTGAGGAAGAAGAGGAAGATGATGATGATGATGATGATGATGATGATGAAGAGGATATTATCTCTCAGGTAGAGAGATGGAAGGTAGAGTCACCTTCTGATAACAGAATGAACGAAGCTAGAAAAATTATTGACTCTGAAACTGAACAAAATCAAGGAGGAGAAAGTAAGTCACATTGTATGTCAGAGACAGTTCAAGGAGAGGTCAGCTCTAAAGAGGAAGACATTTCCCGTGAGCAAAAAGACTCAGAGCTGCTGGAGGAAGGCAGTGTATTTGAATTTCCTCAGTACCACACACACCATATCCTCAAGTCGATGGAGTCTCTGGAAGGTGGCAGCTCCTCCCCATCATCCATGGATAGGGTCCATGTGGCTTTGCAAAGGGCCGAAATGAGGATCATCAGCACAGCTGATGGTAGGGCCGGACGCACTCTGCTCAAGTCAAAAGATCTCCTGAGGAAGCAGAGACTCTGGTTTGCTGAATCGGGCTATCCTCTGCGGCGCTCTCAGTCTCTTCCAACTGCATTGCTGAACCCCGTGAAAGTGGTGTCCTCTGTCAATGTCCAGTTAACTCCAGGGAAAGAGACTCTGTGCAGTCCTCCTTCATTCACCTACAAGTACACCCATGGGGAGGAAGACAAGACAGCAGCATCTGAGGATGACAGAAGTGAGGGTGGGGCAGCTTCTAGCCAGCCAGCGTGCAAATCCACGCTGTTCATTGCGCCTTCATCCTCCAAAAAAGAAGTGCCCCAGACTGTGCCCGGCAGGCTGTCTGAAGAGCCCAGTCCCACCAGGGTGCTGAGCTGCCCGCTGCATACGCCGGCCCAGATGTCCCAGTCAACGTGTTCCCTCCACTCCCTCCCTGCCGAGTGGCAGGAGAGACCACTCTGTGAGCACGTGAGGACACTGAGCACCCACAGCGTCCCAAGCATCTCCGGCTCCTCTTTTGGCAGCTTGCTTTCCCCCTTCAGCTGTCCCTTCTCTCCAAGGCACTCTGGATTTCCTCATCGATCCCATGCCATCAACCCCCCCTCCACTGTGGAAATGCAGCTGCGCAGGGTCCTGCACGACATCCGCAACTCGCTGCAGAACCTCTCACAGGTAAGAGGAAAACAAATTTTTACCTTGTCCAAAGGGGCTTTGTATTTTATCCTTATACAAGAAGAATGTTAATCTGAATATTCCTTTGCATAGTGCTGCAGATCAGGAAAAAATGACGTTTTGTGCAGGTTTGATTTGCTGCTGCTTTGGGATCTTCTGCTTAAAGCGGCAAATTATCTCTACAGTGAGCCACTGTTTTTGCATTTAATTTTTGTTGCAGTTGACACAGATTGATTTGTATTTTTTTTTAAACTCTAACGGATATTCTTGGGTGGGAGGGAAGAACAGGGTACTCTTATCAACTATTATTTTAAAGTTATAGTCATTAGGTTTAGATTTGAAAATAGATATGGATAGTCCTTTAACCTCTCTCTTGCCTTTTACAGCCTTCCCATCCAGCTGATAGAAATTTACATTTTCATTGCAAATCCTATGGCTTCACTAATGATGTCAGTTTTCTTTTGCCACTTAGCAAAACCAGGAGGTTGGTGCAGTCTGACTTTGGCTGTATCAGGCAGCCTTGCCTGTCTTACTGAGCTTGGGAATTGGGACACAGCTCTGCAGTGGAAAGCTGCCATCAAATGTGCTTTAAGTCGCCCATTGCCCGGGTAGTGGCCTGGGAATAAGTGTTTGCAGAATTTAACCTTTGTAAAATTTCCTCTTGGGAACCAGTTGTAGCCTTGATATGTGTAAGGCTGCAATGTGCAAACAGCCCTTTTATCACTTGCACCATGCTCACTAAACCTGCTGAAGAAGTCTCTGCATTACATATGGAGCTCATGCTCAAGCTGGTTCAACTGAAAAAATGAAATTGATATTGGAGGGGATAAAAATGCCTCTTAGACCACTTGTTCTACTTCCAGTGTAATTGGTCTAAAGTAGTTCTATCATGGGACTTGGTCTCTTGTTAAAAAGGTTTGTATGAAAGTATCTTGTTTAGAGCATACAGTTCCTTGGTGCTACTTTTCTGCTTTTTCTACACCCACAGTTTGTCACACCACTAAAGAAAAAGTTGAGGTGTTTCAAACACATCGTTCTGTTTTTAGGAAGGAATCAAGAGCAGTAGATACATTTCTGATAGAACAGGGAACAGTGAAAATTGGGAGAGAAAAAAAAGAACACATTCCCTTGATGCAATCATGTTTGAGCCAAACTACTCTGGATGAATGGACATGCTTCAAATTTTCCATGATGTGTCAATAGTCCTTTGAATTCTTTCAAATTTATATTGAACAAGCTCTCTGCTTCACATTTGAAAAGGTGAATGGTTTTGCCATTTCAACTGTTCTTTGTTGTGCCATGTCTCCACATGTAATAACCACTGAATTTTGTGTGGTTGCTCCATGAGTTGATGCAACATACAAATACAAACTCTTCAGCACATTGGAAGTTTCATTGGAGATCATTAGCATGCCATTAGAGGTCTTTGGCTGTAGGCAATATAGTGAGAGTAAAAAACAAAATCAATAAAAACCCCTCAAACTAAGAACTGAGCAAAACCCTACACAGATGAAACTTTGATCATGATTTGCATATGGGACACTGTTGAGTTTGCTTACTTGTGTGATCCAAGTTGTTCATTTTGTCATTACCTAGGACAATTGGGACTACTGGGTTTTCAGGCATAAAGTGCTTCGTGGATAAAAACTTAGGCTTATCCTACCTACTATGTCAGAAAGCATTAATTTGTTTTTTCACATGGAATACATTTGCATCAGAGAGCTTTGGTGCACATGCTTCATTTAAGGGCTGGCACTGCCATTTTGTGAGGTTTCCTTTTCCTCTTGCAATATTTACATTGGTAGCAGAAATCACAAGGTTGTGTTTTAACCATGGCTGTTTTTGGAGCATCTGCGTGTTTGAGATGAGTTCATAAAGGGCATTTCTGATGTTCTCATTTCAAATCATTTGCTTCTTCCCTAGTACCCAGTGATGAGGGGTCAAGATCTTTCAGTGGCTGCCAGTTACACTACTCAGAGATCATCCATTCTACCTCTCTATGAAGTAAGTGACCCTGTACACACAGTGGTTCTTAGTCAAAGTAAAATACAAGGAAACATCCTAAATGTGCCATAGATTTTGCTAACTTTTGACAGTTCCTTGTCTGTGTTTTCAAGAGATAATGGATGACTCCACCCTGCAAGTAATGTTAAAAAGGAATTAATCTAAACAATGAAAATGTTTTAATATATTTACTTGTATGATACATTTGAAAATCCTGTTTTCTTGAGTTACTGTGAGTTCACAGCATGCAGCCTCTGTAGTTTACTGAAGATGCTGAGGTTCTGCTTTACTCAAAGTGCACAACTGAGCAAATGTGATTATAGGATAAAGACTTATTTAATTTTTTTATGTAATGCATTATTTTATCTTATTTCTAGAATACTTTCCAGGAGCTGCAAGTGGTGAGGCGAAATCTAAACTTATTTAGAACCCAAATGATGGATTTGGAATTGACTATGTTACGTCAACAGACAACAGTTTATCAGCACATGACAGAGGAGGAGAGGTAAAATGATCTTTTTTAAAAAAAAAAAAAAAGAGAGCAAAATACTCTGCAAATATTTCAGTAAATATGTCACTGCCCTGGAAACTGGAGCAAAAAACCCTATTATTTCCAATTTGAAGCTGAATTTTTGCAAAAACTTACTTGGTCTCTTTCTTCATTCTTGTGTCTTTTCCTCTTTGTTTCTTCTAATCTGTGCTTATCATTAACTGATGTATTTTTTCTTCGTATTTTCTCCTAAGTGATTTTACAGCTGAGGATTTTAAGGACTTTAATCATAGAATACTTGAACATAGGATACTGGGGGGAAAAATCTTAAAGATTTTCAGCTTTGATTTTATTTATTTATTTATTTAGTTAGTTCCTCTACAGTTTGTAGGTGTAATAGAAAATGAACATTATAGCAGGTTACAGGTGATAAGGATATTCTGGCTCTGTATGTTTGTGTTCACCATGAGCTACAGCACCAACTGATCTGGAACAATTTTCAAAACTGCTTATGTGTTCACTTCAGCTGAGTCAGCTGTTTTCTGATCACTTTACAAGTAATCATGTTTGAAACCAGTTGGCTGCCTTAGGCAATGGCATCCTCACCAAAAATGTGGCTGGGACTGCTTGGAAATCTAGAACCATGCAGGAGAAGTAATGATCACTGTGTCGCTCTATGATTTTTGTTGTTACTGGTCTTAAATTAGATTTGATTAGAAATACATATAAATGCCGATTTCTTCTGCTTGCATGTATTTAAGAATTTAAAAGTAACATTTTTGGAGAGTGCTCTGTGATTACCATGTTTAGTTTTCTCCATGAAGTAATACATATTTTCTGTAAATGGAGAAAGACTTGTTCTGTCTAGGAGTTTAGCTTATTTTTTCAGGAAAGAGGAATTTTCTGTATTCCAATTTGAATTCCTCCGCATGGAATCCTTTTCTCATGTAACTGTGCTGCTCACTTCCCCCTTTGTGTGTGCAGCTGAGTGCACTGAATACCCTTCCTTGTTCTTTTTTGTGATGGCCTTGCTGTAGATATGAAGCAGATCAGCTACAGAGCTTGAGGAAGTCTGTCCGAATGGAGCTGCAGGAGTTAGAGATGCAGTTAGAAGAACGTTTGCTGGTGTTGGAAGACCAGCTGAGAAGCCTGCACATGTCTTCACCTTACACACCTCAGACTCACATAGTAAGTGTGACTTTTGCAGCAACATCATGTGTTTTCTCATTGTAATGTTAATAACTTATAACTGTTAAAACTCTTGTGATGGGATGGTATCTGGGGAATCCAATTATGCTGTGTGTATTTTCAGAGGTCGTATCTTGTTATTTTCAGTAAGTTTTTTTGTCTTGGGGTAAAGATGTGTGACTAGAGGGACTTTCTTGCTGTTAATATGTATCAATACATAGCTTCTTGTTTTTTATGTCAGATTTCAGACCTCTTCCATCAGTGCTATGCTCTTCTCTTCATCACCCTGAAATCTCAGTTTTGGTACATGTAGTGCTCATGTCTGAAATCTTATCAAATAGCAATGGCAATGGTCTTTTTTGGACTTTTCCTGCACTGATTTTTTTCCCTTGTAAAATGCAGACAGAGAATGAGAAATATACAGTGTTTGTCTCCCAAGAAATGGGGTGTGCTTCCCCTCTAGCTCTACCAATCTATGGAACAAAAAAAAACCCACAGGAAAATCAAGCTGTCATCTTAATTTTTTTCCTTCATCACCTTTTGTAGTTCCTTCAGATGAATGTGTGGCTCCATGACAAACAGTGGGAGAAGCTCTGCTCCCACAGACACTCCCAAGAACAAGAGGGTGGATAAGAAAAGACAGTTCCATATGTTTATTGGTGGCATGGAGATACACTTTCTCCTTTGTGCTCAGCAGGAGACTGTTCCTCTTTGTTCTGATGCAACTCTGTCATCAGCCAAACAAAAGAAGCACAGATGAAGTATCATATGTTCTTCCTGGGTTTCATTCCTCCTTCTTAGTGAGTCCTCTTCTGTAGAAGCAGCACAAGCAGTAGCCACATATTCATCTTCAGTATTTTATCATGGGGAAAAAAACCCTGAAACCTAAGAGCATGAAAATATGTTAGTACTCTGATACCAAGCCAAACTTGCATTCTTTGAACCGTATAAATATCTTTTTACTAGTAAATCCTTTTGTAGAAGAGAGCCAGCTTTAGAAGTCTGAAGTAAACTTTCTCCGGTCATCTTTGCTTCCTGTTTCTTAGACTTAGTATGTTTATGTATTGGGTTCTGGCAGTGCTAAAAAAATCCTGAATGTATAAACTTGACTTAATTTTTCAGGGTATGTATGGAAGCAGAAGTGCTGACAACCTGTCATGTCCTTCTCCATTGAATGTCATTGAACCAGTAAGTAATTGTGTTCTGTATCTTTTACTAAGAAAAGACCCAGGAAGGGATTTCTTTAAAGAGGATTCAGGAGATTCACATAATCTTGGAACTCCTCTTCTCACTTGAGTAGTCCTGTCAAGACCAGCTGCTGTTCCTTAAGCAAAGTTAACTATAGATTTAAGTGGCTGTGAAGCCTTGCTTGTTTTTAATAGGAATGTGCAGAAGTGAGGTGTTTCCTTTTAGTTGATATGACTGTGGTGAGTTTTGCAGGGAAAAGGATTTCTCATTTTTCTGTACATTTTATGCTAGGAGTCCTCTGTAAGCTCCTGAACCACTGGAAACAAGGATTTCACAGACTGCAGAAAGAAAAGAACAAAATTAAATTGTTTTAGCCAAGAAAAAGAGAATCAAGCCTTTACGTTTGCCTCTCTGAATTGCTCTGGCAGTGTGCATCCCTGTTGCAAAAGTCAGTGGCTTGGGGAGCTGCCGTAATTCATATTTATGTTGGCTTTCAAAAAAGTCCATTTATTTTTATGATCCTCTTTGTTGCAATCATAAAGGCAAACCATATATATATTTTATAGCTGTATTTGTCACATGAAAGGAATGAGTGAGTGATTGAATAAATAACAAGAAAGCATAGTTGTGTCTGTTTGTGACTTTTTAATGTGCTTATTCAGAGCTGTTTCCTTTTTGAATCCTTAGGTCTCTGAACTTATTCGAGAGCAGTCATTTCTGAAGTCTGAACTGGGTTTAGAACTGGGAGATCTTGGACTGGAAGCTCTCCAAGCAGAGGGTACAGAGTCTGTATTCTCCCATGGACAATCAGATTCCTCTTCAGTGTGCTCTGGTCACACAGGTAGAAAAGCTGGTGTTGGATCCTCTGAATTGACAGGAAAGTCTAAGAGTCAAAACAAGAAATTGTACCGAGCCTCTGTTGCCTTAACACCAACTCCCCCAGTGAGAGCAGGTGCTGGACAGCAGGTGGAAAGTTCTGAGGAGCTTGATGTCTCCAAGCCAGAGGTGGAGCACAAACTTGAAAAAGCCCCTCTTATGCCTTCAGTTGATGAAATCCACAAAAGCATGGAGCAGGAGGAGCTGCAGCAAGTCATACGGGAGGTAAGGAGGGAGGGGCTGAGATTTGAGATGTTTGAACAGTGTTCACTGAGACCTGAAGACAGGCTATCTGGTTTTCTTTGCCCTTTCAAGCTAAGTCTCCATACTGTTACTGTCCTATTTCTAAAGGCTCAGAGCTTGTTGCTAGATGATAAAGCTGCAGTTGTATTCTTGTGCATATAAATTAATAGCTAGTTACCTCTGTAAGTCTGAGGGAGAAAGAATTTGCTATCTCTACTACTGGTTTAAGCAGCATGATTTCAGATTTCCAAGTGAAAATTTATGTTTGTCTGCTAAAATGCCAGGTTGGAGTCAATTTGTTTGAAATACTGTTTCTGAAATGACTCTATAGAAAATGGTAAAAATACTTTCCCAGTTCCTATACTCCAAACCACTATTGGCAGTCAATAAAAGTGAAGGGTGATTGGTTGTTTTTCTTGTGGGCCAGGTTAAAAAAATGGACTAAAACTGAATGTTTTGTTAGCGGCTTGACAGAAAGCCATATGGCTTTCCCTATTATAAATAGGAAAAGGAAGAAAAAGAAACTTCTTGCTCTGAAAAGCAGTGCCTATGAGAAAGTGGAGTGAGCTGCTACTGTGAGTACGCAGCAGAAGGGATTGAGAACCTGTGGGTTTTGTTCCCTCTCCTTTACTTTGCATTTAGCTGGGGGTTACTGTCCCTTAGCCTTTAGCTCATCCCTTGAAGCTTTGGGATGGCTTCTGTAAACCTCTTGAAAGGCCAGGAGGGGTATCAGGCTCAGGAATGTACAACAGGTCAGGCTGTAATGCTGTGGTACCATCCAGGTCTGCTTGTTTTGAGGCTGTAACTGGATCCAGTTTTGCCTTAGCTTTGTTTTTAAAACAGATGAGAGGCAGGCCACTTATCTTACCATAAAACATCAACTGTGATTCCAGAGACATCTTTGGTCATGCCTTCACCTCTCTTCTCTCAGTGCATAAAGAGGCAGGGTACTGGGCCATCCTGTTACTCATTATCTGACCACAAGACTCTGCTGTGTCTCTTTAAAAAGCAGAGGTCCTTTTTCGACTGACTCACTGTGGCCTTTCCTACGCACTTTACCACAGTGGGGTTTGCGAAGGAGTAGAGCATTACTAAGGAGAATTCTGATGGAACATGATTGCTGGAAGCATATGAAGATACTTTTTTTAGATTTGGGTAATTCTATAAATAACCACAGCTGAGAGGACAGAGTAATGCATAGCCCTGAGCATTAACAGTGCATGAACTGCTGGTTTTAGAAGATGCAGTTTGGTAGTGAGGTGAAATGGAGACCAGCTTTCAATAAGTAGCCTGACAATGCTGAATAGTGCTTCGCCCCACTAGAATAATTTGGATGAGTTATAGAAAGTGGAATTATCCTGTGGTTGAAAGGGTACCACAGTCATCTCTCAGCAAGGTATCACCAGACAAACAACCCTCATCATTCTGTGCTCAGCATTAGGAACCAAACACCTTCTGGCCATCATGGACCTTTACAGTCAAGCTTGAGATGCTACAAATTTACACCTCTCATTTTAAAGCAAAGAAATCCATGAGGCAGGGTGGCAAGTGTAAGATTGTTAAATGTCTCTCCCCCTGCCACTCTCATGCTGCCATCTTCCCTAAAGTAGCTGGAGTGAAGTTGAAAGCAGTCTTAGGAAACACCTCGTTTTGGAGATGTCATAAAGTATTGCCAGACATTCCGAATTCTCTCTCTCTGGTCCATTTATTTCCCTCCATCCCTTTTAAAGGGATTGTCTACTGCTCAAAGAAGACTTGCACATGAGATATTTATTATGCCTTGCACTTTGCTGCTGATTCTGAAGGCAGGCTTTTGCATTTCTGCCTTTTCCAGCCTTATTGTGAAAACCTGCATGTCAGAGGAGTGGTGTCATGGCGTGGGGTTGCTAAAGGACAAACTGAGAGGAGGAGGCGAGAGCTGTAATACAAATATACTGAAAAGCACTGGGGACAATATAAGGGAGCTGGAGTCAAAGTACAAAGTTATTTCACTCAATATTTTCTCTGAGGATAGCCTGTGTGAAAGTTCCTCTTTAACTTCATTAATTGATAGTAAATAAAGATGTGTATTCTTTGCACAGAGATTGTTCTCTGGGTTGTAAGACTGAAAGAATCCACACTGAACTGAGTGGCTACTGTTCAATGATGAGTAGTCAGCAAATAGCTGAGCTTGACTCATTCTGTAAATGTTTGAGCACACAGAAAGAGAGATTGTCCCTCAGTTTAACTTCATTAGCAGCCTGTTTCAGCTCAGCTCTGATTCTCAGCTTGAGAAGTTTTGCAGGTCAGAGTGAAGATGCATTGGCTCTCAGCACATGGTAATTTTATTCAGAGCCAGGGTAAAGCTATTAAGTATTGGTCAGGAAACTCTTGTATTTCATAAAACAGAGCATAGATTGAAATGTCTCTTCTTAAAGAAGCCCTGTTTTTGACAAAGGAACTGAAGTTTTGTTGTCAACAGAAAGAATGCATTCTTGATGTATGTACTCACAATTTTTAAACCCTTACTTATTTCTTCCATTCTTTGTAGCTGTGTGACCTTGTGTTGGGGAACTAGAAGTCAGGCGGTGTTTCAGAATATGCCTGGGTGGGCATATTCTCATATGTGATGCATGTGAGCTTTGAGTAGCAACTATTTGCTGGCATGAAAAAAGCCCATGGTGTTAACTTTTATTGTTACTGGACTAACTCCCAGGGAAATGTATTCAACGATGTGAAATGTTAAAACACCAAAGGGGAGCCCTCTTATTTTGGTGAAAATACATCCTAACCTCCACAGGAGGTCACATGAATTACCTGGTGCTTGACTGGAAGGTCACAGTGTTGTTCTGTGTGCCACCAAGCCCTCTCAATCTGCTCTTCTGCAGGTTAAAAGACATGATAGTTTTAAAAGCTTTCTGCTGCAGATTTTGTTTTTGCTAACTGTTTTCCATTGTAAATGACATTTAATGAATTTATACATTCAGTAAATGTATGATTTTCCTGTCAACATCTGTTTAAGGGTCTTCATGGGACAAAGAGATAGTTGGATAGAGAATCTTCACTTTTTTCTTTTCCTTTCAAGTCTGTGTTAGCTCAGCACTGATCAGAAAAGACTGCTGGTTGTTCATACTTCCCTTGTGCAGTTGTTGGATTCCTCATTTTGCTCTCTGGGGCATAAAAACTCACTGGTTGCTGCTGTGAAGTGACTTCAGAAGAAAACAGACTAGAAAAGGATTATTTTCCTTATAGAAAATGTACCTCAGGTCAGGAGTGTGAGGACTGTGAAAGAATCACACCCATTTTCCCTCACTAGGTGAAGAACACATATCTCCTGAATTGCCACTGTGACACATTTCACCCTCAATCAATTCACTATTCAGCAGCAACATAATATTCTGTAATGTTAATTTTACATGGGGAGAAACATCACTGGTTTACTGTAGTAAGACAGGATGAATGTGGTACTGCCTTATTAGTGCAATATTGAATATTAGTGTATATGTACTGTAAATGAGTGGGTTCTCTCCCTTTTCAAATGATCAATTTTTCATTCAGCTGCTAAAAACACCAGTGGAGCATGCATTGATTGCATCTGTCTTTTGTACAGCAGGAGCCTTGGCAGCAGGCTGTGCCCTCTGCAGAGTAAATGGGAGGTGCAGCTTCCCCTTAATTGTTTGCAATGAAAAAGGCAAATATTAACCTTTGTCATGACACATACATGGGACTGAGCCACTGAGGAATCGATGCTGTGCTCACCACTTGGGAATGACCTTGATGAGTCTGGAAAGGAGGGAGGGAGCTGGGGCAGTGAAAAGAAGCAGCAGAGGGTGGCCTTGTTGCTGTCTGGGTGGGAAGGGGAGAGGCGGAGGTCCCAAGTGATCCAGGAGGGTCAAGTCAAAAGTTGTTGGAAGAGCTGAGACTAGAACAGGAGCTGCTTCCCTTCCAGTCTCCTCCTTGCCACAAGACTGTCTGTCATACTAGACCATTTACTTGCTAATTTGGGAAGCTTTTATCGGTTTATTTTGGCAAGTGATGTTTATTTTTGTCTCTCCAGTGAGGGAAGGACACAGAATGACTGTTTTATAGCATACTTGCAACCCCACCTCATGTGATGCTGGTGGAGGAGAGGAGAGGAGAGGAGCATGGGTTCTCTTAACACTGGTGACCTGCTGGACAGCCAGGGTGCTGTGTCACTGTGCCAAAGTTTCTAAATCCAAAGCCCTCACTGCACTGACAGCAGGCCTGAAGCTTTGTACCTCTGTGTGTCCTTCATCACAGACATCCTCAGGACTCACAGCCCTCGGTAAGCCAGGTCCTGTTACACACTGGCTTTTCTCCTGGCATTGAGCTAATCAGCAGACAACTCAACTGGAAATGTGTTCCCCAATATTACAGTCTGAATTTCTTCTTGGTGCAAAATAGTAATGAAAGATGGAACCTTGCTGCTAATGTTTTAGGGATTGTGTTGCTTGCCAGTGAGAACAAGGGATAAAAACCATGTTGCTAATACTGCTGCCACCCTTCTGACGTTGTTGCTTAATCTTTTTGACGCACTAGGAAAAGGAGAGACTTAGAAGAATAATTGCAAGATGATCCTTGAGATTATGAGAGGGCTATGCAAACATGGCAAGGACATTGGAAAGGCCAGGTTTGAGTAACACTATTCCCGTGGTATTGGTGGGGCATCAGAACATGAAGGGAGTTGTTACTGGCAAAAATGGGATTAGAAATTGGGGATATTTTTCTGTCATTAAGTCTCACATGCATTACTGCTACTCAGGCTGCTGAAAGCTACTTTGAAATAACACTGGACAGTACTTTAGTTAGTCTGAGATCAGTTATTAGTGCCAGGAAATTATTTGCCCTTTTCATAAGAGAAAGGTATTGTTTAACTGTGTTGATCAGTGCTTCTCTGAGAGACCCAGGTGGATGGGCACAGGCTCTTACCCCCCCCTGCACCCTCTCACCATCATCATCCCCCTCTGTTCTTGGAACTGCATCTGACTTGTTAGTGCTTTCCCAAGTGAATATCATTCAAAAATGAGTTGGTGCCAAAGATTTCTTGTACTTGTGAGCAGCCTGTCTTACTTCTCTTTGTTGTGCCCTGGTCCTTTTCCCCATAATATGCTGTTGTAGAACTGGGGTTTGGTTCCTATTCTCCTGTTGTTAGTTTTGTTCTAGCCTCAGCCATGCTCAGGTGCCTGCTAATAGTAACTCCTGGGTTTGCTTTGTCACATTTAATGGGTAAATGCTTTTTCACAATAATGTAAAAATAATCTTTGCTGGTATAGGTCATATCCCAGGGGCCAACTGATGAGCACCAGTTAAGTTCACAGTTAAGTTTGTCTTCGCTGCTGAAAGTATGTCGTTAGGATTTGTTACCTTTTGATTTGTATGAAAACAGCAGCTCATGTTCATAGGCTTGAACTTTTCCTACTGTGTAGTCCATTTGTGAGGCAGGTTGGTTCTGCCTTCCTTTTCAGCTGATCACTAATGTTAAAAAACGGTGTGTTTGGGGTACTTTTGATGCATACATCCTGAAATGACATTTTCAGAACTTTAGCATAATTTAAATGTATTTTTCCTTAACATAAAACCAGTAATCTAGTAACCCTGATATTACAGATATATTTACCATCAGGAAAACTCTTTGCTTTGCATTTATGTGGTTTGTGAGAACTTTAAAATTACTCAGTTATTCTTCCAAAAGAAACTCTCTTATATTCTTTCATTTGCTTGTTTTTTGTTTTTTTTTTTTTGAAAGTTGTCTTAATGGTATTGTACATTTTCATATGTCATTAATGTAAAACATATCTGTAATATCATTTAGTTTTATCTGTTGGTTATGTAACTTACTGACCTTAAAAACTTGGCTAATGCCTTTCAGATCAAGGAATCTATTGTTGGTGAAATAAGGCGAGAAATAGTAAGTGGATTATTAGCAGCTGTGTCTCCCCAAAGCAGATCTGCAACTGCAAAACCAGACACACAGCCATGAAACAGGTACTACAGGTAATCTTTGGCAAACAGCCACAATCATATTTGATTATTTTTGTCATATGAAATATAATAACAGATACTACAGGTAATCTTTGGCAAACACCCACAGTAATATTTGATTATTTTTGTCACATGAAATAGAATTGTTAACTTAAACCTTGATCTGTTTGCATTTTCCCCTTGAAACATGAAAATGGAAATTCATTAAATACACAGAGCACTGACAGTTCTAGATAGATTTGGAAAATCAGTCTGTTTTTAGTTTTGCCCATTCTGTTGTCAGCTTCCATGCGTTGGTCCTCATGGTGCTGGCAGGCTCTGTGATGACTCAGCATGTGAATGCATCATGCTAGAAGATGTCTGTAGTTTGCCTGCTTAGATATGAATATTCTCAAAATACAGGCTTAAGTATAACAAGAAATTGGGGATACTTGGGGATAATTGACTTGGGGATATCTAATTTATATATTTGTCTTGCTTTTGTTTTCTGTAAGGTTGGATGTAATCCGAAATGCTGTGGGATTCTGCTTTGGGTGGTGTACACTGTCAAAAGTGTCAAGTTATTTTTGCTTCGGAAGATGTTCAAGCTGCTGAGATATTGGCTACTGTACTCAACGCTTGGTTCTATGATGTGTACCTTTCCTTGAGTTCATCTGTAAAGACTCATACACTTTAACTAGTTCCTTAAACTTTCCTTAAAGCATCAGCAAATCTGTGGCTCTCTGAAAAGGTTTTGTATTTATTTGTGTGTCCCTGTTGTAAATTTTTATGTAGCTAATTTCTTTGTTTAATGATGCGTCATGAAACTTGAAGATTTCCAGAGGTAACCAATTTATAAATAGCACACATCTGTTCTGCCTAGCTTTTTTTTTTTTAAAAAAAAAAACACACAAAAAACCCCCCAAAACCAAAGCCACAACAACCCCTCCTCCCAAAACACTGACCTCTGTGAGGTGTTTATTGTGCAATATCTGATCCACTTTAAGAGCTTGAAACAACCAATAATGGTTTCCACTGCTGTTACTTAGTGCCACTTCAAAAGAAGGAAAAAATCCTGATGTAAAAATTACTATTAATTCTTGGGGCGGATACTATTAGCAGAGTGGTGTTATGATGTGAGGTTACTTAAAACTACTCAAAGTTCTGACACTGAAAGCCTTATCTTTGTGTAGAAGACAAACTTTTAATTCATTTTATTTGCTTCCTTACTGTTTGCCCATCCCTCTACAGAAAAGTGCCTTATATGAAGCACTTTTTTTTGGGTCTTTGTGTTGACTCCTCTCAGGCATACCAAGAGAAGTTATCTTCTGCTTCATATTAATCAAAATGCAATAGAAGTACTTCTCTTCTAAAAGCAATTAGGAATGCATGAATGACCTTGCTTGTATTATAGGGAAAGTGGAAAAAAAGTCTTTTCTCCTTCCCCATCACTCAGTGAATGTATTTTCCATTAGCCTGGTGAACATGTGTTTGTTCCAATGGAGTAAATTGGAAGTCATTGGGGGTTTATGTGGTCAAACAGACATCTAGTGGATATGTAATATCCTATTTTGCTGTGCTTGGAATCTCTTTGCTCCTTTGCCTTTTCCATCTACTAAAACTTCACACTATGTCAAGGTCTTTAATCAAGGATAGTTTCAAACATAACAATATTACATGAAAAAGGTTATAAGATTTTTAAATTGTGTTAGGAAGACACAAAAGGGCTGATCTCTTCTAAAAAGTGTATATTAAACCAATAAAATATTTATTTTGCCTATAAAATGTGTCAGCGATTTTCATTGTGCATGGCTTACACCTAAGTAAAATAAGTAACATAGATGTGATCAAATAGTACATAGAATGGAAAACAGGGAAGCTCAGGACTTGGGTTTCCAAATCTTTCAGATGTTCAGGGGACCCTATATGCTTAGGCAATGTGAGATAGAAATTTGAGAGAAATACTGGCACTTAAAAGCAAAGTCTTGTAGTTGTTTGCTCCTGTTTTGACTCAGTTCTTTGGTCTTAACCTGTCCTCAGAGTTTGTGCCTGTGAGAAGAGCCAAAGTTTTCATGAAAACTCATCCTACATGTTTAGAAGTTGAAAGCTGGCAATCTGTGTGAGATGACAAGCTGCAGTAGGCTTCTGCTTTCCTTTGCATCTTGCATGAGTACACGGTTCCATTCCAGAATGCTACTGTAGAGTAACCAGCCAGTCCTGAGTGCCTGCAACCTTCCTTCACAAATGTGCAAACCCCAAACCTACTCCAATAATCACAGCAGCAGATGCTCTCCTTGTTTCCCAGCCAGATTAATAGGAATACTCGAGCATAACATAGGTCTTGCGCCTGTGTACCACTCAAACTGGCATTCCAAGAAAGGTGACAAGGATGGATCTCGTGGAGCAATGCAGGAAAGCAGTTCAGGAGCCAGCAGCCATCAAGCAGCAGCTGCCAGCAGCATCCTCCACAGGTGCAGCAGCCTGGCATTGGTGAGAAAAGCCTCTCTTTGGTGAGACAAGTCCCATGCTGGTAATGTCCTAGAGTGTCTGGGGTGCTTCATTTTGTAGGCTGTAGTAACATTTGATATCAGCAACATAGTGTGTAATATTTAATATATCCTGAGAAATAAAAAAGAGTGTAAATTTTTCATCCAGCTGATGGATGGCAGATTTGTGAGGTTCTGGCATAGTTTAAAATGAAGACATTTCAAAATGACATTTCTAAAAGCTGTGCTGAAATGAATGGATATACAAGCACGTGTTTTTCAAAAATCCCTGTAAGAGATTTTTGCCATTCTTAAAGACATTCACAGCTAATATTTTCTGAGTGACATTTATCTAGATATAATGTTGTCTATAAACTAATGTTCTTAAAAAAATTGCATACTTTCATGTAAGGTAAGCTGAGCTGTTATCGACCCCTATTGACAATTGAGCCTTGGGCACAGCTGCCATTGGTATTGGACAGGTGCCTAACCTGGCTGGCTTGCCCTTTATTAATGGCAGTTCAGCTGTAATGATTTTCTGAGCATGGACAGTTTTGCTCTTGTTTAATGACTGTAACTGCTACTTTCCTTACAGATTAATGCTGTCTTTTTTTTCTGCCAGCCTGTAATTTGATACGAATTCTATGCAGATTAAAACTGCTTTATTAGTGGCTGATGAATATTGTTCAATCAAATTTGCTGTGAATAAAGCTGGCAGTAATGCCAGAGGTATTTTGCAGGCTTTTCTAAACTTCACTGTGATAGTGGTCTTTTTGGCTGCCAGTTAGCTGCAGGAATATAAAGCCAAGGGCTGTATTTTGGAAACCCTAATAGCTGGTGGTTTTCTGTAGGGACAGAACAGCTACATCCCTGTTGATAGCAAAACAGGGTGGTCCAGCCTGCTGCCTATGGCAGAGCTCTAACGAGGCAGAGGTTTGGGGCCCTAGTACTTGGCAGTCCTTTGTTTATTTTTAAGATGAATAAAAGCATGTTTCTAGCCCCTGTTGTTGCAGGAAAATGCTACCAAAAATGACCTCAGCTGAAATGTGGAGACATCTCAGCACTTGACAGATGGAGGCAGTAGCTGGAAGGACGGGAGCAGTCCCTGAGCTGCTTGGGTTGGTGCTGCCATGCCTGTGAGGGGCACAGTGTGGGAAACCTGAAAATGAAAGGATGGAGGATGGCCACGGATCCAGCTGTGTGCCCAGGGGTAAGCAGGAGGAGAGGGTCCTGCTCCTGGTAGTTTCTGGGATGCTGTTTGAAGAGAGGACTTAAACTAGCCCTGCCCTTAATGAAGAAACTGAGACTTACAGCTCTTTCAGCCACTTATGCTGACCGTGACCTTCCAGAGAGAAAGTTGCCCTGCATCTTCTGCTTTCTCCAAAACTGGGTGTGCAAGCTCTTGGCAGCCTGCTTTTAGATGGTAGGTGATGCCCTAGAAGCTTTAATCTGTGCATTTCCTAAGGATTGGTTTACTCTGATAGCTCTTTTCAGAGTAGAATATAAAGCCTTGCTGATACCATCCGGCCACTGGTGCTCAGCAGTGTTACTCTACTGGGTCCTGAAGGGCAGCCTGTGTACTGCTGACCAAAAAGCTTACACCTGAATACCACAGATGAATCTGTTGCACTGAAACTTGCCACAGGAACATGCTGATTAGGGACAAGGGCCCAGTTTGGAAATTGGAGTAGTTCAAGCCGTAACTGGCAGTGTAAAACAAATTCATACCTAAATTACTGGAAAATTTTCTCTTTTGAAGGGCTTTTGTTTACTAGGGAACAAACAAAATTCTGAAACTTGAATAATGTAATAAATGTAATAAAAAAGAATTGTTGGTTATATGGCTTCAGACAATTTAAAAAGAAAAAAACCAAAAGCACGTGGTAATTCCAAATAGCTTGTATATCAGGCAAATCTGCATAGATGCTTGCTAAGTGATGGTGAATTTTTTTTTTTTTGTTTTCTTTCTCTTTTTTTGGCAGGGTTAAAGAGGAAAGCCTGGACAACAGTTAATCAATTATATGATGGCAATGGGAAGGCAGCACAAGGAAAAGCAAGGTTTGCTTCAGTGAGTGAGTAGCTTCTGCTTGATCTGAAATCTTTGGTATAGACACCTGGTTTCACAGGTATTTCTAAATTTGTGAGTCTTTGTATAATACTGTTGAAGTTTAATATTTTTTTGTTTTGTTTTCCATTGGTTATTTGCTACAATACTTTAGGGAGCTTCAGAGTCAATTTTTTTAAAAAAACATGTCCTAGAATAACAGAATGGTAAGTTCTGGAAGTTACCTCTGGAGATGACTAATCCAGCCCCACTGCTAAAGCAGTTTTACCTAGAGCAGGTTGCACAGTATTGTGTCCAGCTGGGTCTCTGCCAGAGAAGCAGACCCCACAACCTCTCTGAGCAGCCTGTTCCAGTGTTGTGTTGTCACTCTCAAAGAAAAGAAGCTTCTAGTAATTATCAGATGGAACTTGCCTTGTTCCATCTGATGGAACAAGTTTGTGCCCACTGCCCCTTGTCCTATCAGTAGGCACCCCTGAAAAGGGTCTGGCCCCATCCTCTTGACACCCACCCTTTTGGTCTTCATAAGCATTAATAAGATTTCCCCTCAATCTTCTCCAGGCTAAACAAGCCCAGATCTCTCAGCCTTTCCTCATAAGAGAGATGCTTTAGTCCTGTAATCTTTACAGCCCTCTATTGGACTCTCTCCAGAAGCTCTTTGTCTTCCATGAACTGGATAGCCTAGAATTTGACATAGTACTCCAGATGTGGCCTGCTAGGACAGAGCAGAGAGGCAGGATAATCTCCCTTGACCTGGTGGCCATGTCCATAAACATCTATAAAAATATTTCTGCTTAGGTTTGTGTGTTCAAATTTACTTTCATATTTTTTTTTAACTCTCATAAAGACAGAGGAAGTTATTTTGAAGGGCAATGTCCTGTACTAAAGATTGAACAATGCAGTTTTTAAATATGTACTTAGTAAATTGGGTGTTGTTATTACTGGGGGTGTGATGCAAGAAGATGTACATCTAGGCATATTTTTGCACTGGTATAAATGATGGAAAAAAAGCTTAGCAAAGAGGTTGATTATTCTTAAGTACAAGGAGCTTAGTATCACAGGCTCGTGAAATGTTTGGAACTTTGTTGCAGTTAGCAATGTAAAAGCAGCCAACAGCAGATGAAACCAGAAGTCCAGCCTCTTCAGTATCTTCACCACACAGTGGCCAACAGCAAAAGCTGCTCTTATGCAAGAGCATAGGTCAAGAGGAGCACTGAGATAATATTTTCCCTCCTGCTCTTAGTGGGAAGTAGCTCTGAAATTTCCTGGCCAGCAGTAGAATCCTTGATGGATTTCTTTGCCATGAATGTATCTAATTGCTTTTCTAGCTCATGTAAAATTTTGGTGTACACAGCGTCCTGTGGCAATGAATTCTGCACTTTAAGTGCAGCCTGCCCGGAGAAGATTTTTTGTTTGAACCAATTCTTGAATAATTTTACATGATGCTTTGTAGCTCTGCTGCTGCCTTCCGGCCCCATAGGGCTGCAGAGAGAGCACAGCCCCAGTTGGGCTTGCCCTTGCAAATTCTAGCATGAGTTCCTGCTGTGATACTTCCCTAAAACCAGTACTAAAATTCTGGTTTCAGCACTACTGAACGTAGTACATATTAGATGTGGATCTTCAGGGACTTACTTAAGAGAGTACAGTGGAGGGCTGTGACGATGATTAAGAGCCTGGAATACCTGCCTTTATGGAGAAAGGTTGGGGTGTGGGGCTTTTCAGTATGGAAAGAAGACTGAGAAGGGATCTAATTAATGTGTATAGATATATGAGGGCTGGGTGCCAAGAAGGAAGGGACAACCTCTTCCTACTTGTGCCCTGTGATAAGATGAGGGGCAATGTATTCAAGACAGAGCACAGAAAGTTCCACCTCAACATGAGGGAGGGTTACAGAGCCCTGGAAGGGGCTCCCTGGAGAGGCCGTGGAGTCATCTTCTCTGGAGACTTTAGGGACCCATGTGGATGCATTTCTGAGTGACCTGCCCTAGTTTTGTCCCTGCTTTGGCAAGGGGATTTGACTCAATGATCATCAGAGGTCCCTTCCAACCCCTGACATTCTGTGATTCTGTGATCTTTTGACTTTATGACCAGATTATGTCCCGTCAATCCATCTTATTTCTTATGCTTTGGAGGTGTGTCTTCTATGGATGGTAATGGATAGCACCTACCAGTAAATGTCTGTAGGTTTCTTCATAGTCTGGAGAGCTGCAAGTCCCAGAAGAAGAAACCTACCAGTAAATGTCTGTAGGTTTCTTCATAGTCTGGAGAGCTGCAAGTCCCAGAAGAAGACTTGAATAGACAGTCCAATAAAGGCAACTTTAAAGTGATAACTATTAAAGTTATACTGCTAAGGAATTATTATTTCAGCTAAAGAGATCATCTAAATAGAAATAGCTGTGTATTTACTTATCTAGGCTTTATGAATCCATGTATGTAGTTATTACACAAGCATGTCCAGTACACAAGCAGCCCCTGGGAGAAGGACTTGGGTGTGATAGTGGACCAGAAGCTTAACATGAGCCATCAAGGTGCACTTGCAGTCCAGAAAGCCAACTGGGTCCTGGGCTTCATCAAAAAGCCGCCTAGCCAGCCAGTCAAGGGAGGGGATTCTTCCCCTCTACTCTACTCTTGTGAGACCCCACCTTGAGTACTGTGTCCAGTTCTGGAGTCCCCAGCCTAAGAAGGACGAGACACAAAAATGATCAGAGGGCTGGAACACCTCTCTTGTGAAGACAGGCTGAGGAATTTGGGGTTGTTCAGCCTAGAGAAGAGGAGGCTCCAAGGTGACCTTGAGTGGCTTTCCAGTACCTGAAGGGACCTACAAGAAAGTGGGGAAGGACTTATTGCACAGGTATGTAACAAGAAAACATGGGACAATGGTTTTAAACTTCAAGAGGGGAAGACTCAGATTAGATATTGGGAGGACATTCTTTACTATGAGGGTTGTGAGACACTGTAGCAGACTGGCTAGGGAAGTTGTGAATGTCCCCTCCATGGAAAAGTTCAAGCCCAGGTGTGGATGGGGCTTTGAATAACCTGATGGAGTGAGTGGTGTCCTGCCCATGGCAGGAGGATTGGATCTAGATGATCTTGAATGTCCCTTCCAACCATAGCCACTCTGTGATTCTGTCCAAGCCTGCTTGTTTAATGGACAAGCAATGACAATGGAAGTTTGGGTTAGGCTGTCACAAAGCCAACAATGATGAATATCTCATCTACTGCTGCTGCTCAAGAAGCCTTTCTGTTCTTCTTGAGCTGCCTGTGGCAACACTTCTCATGAGAAAGACATGATATGCTCTATGTTCTCCCACCCTTGCAGATTTTAAATTCTTCACATTTTCTGCATATAAATAGCAAACTTTGTTTCCAGTGGTTGTGTGGGAGCCACCCTGATTGCTCTGCCTGTGTTTAGCTATTCTGAAAGGAAACTTTCAGGGTCATTTTTAATATGCCATTGTTTATTTTAGGAAGGCTTGCATATATTTTTATGATCAATGCCCATTGTAGTGCCCCAAGATGAAAATCTCTTCATGAAAGAGGTATAGTGGGCACAGCAAAGACCGTGTAAAGCAGACATGATCAACATCAAGAGCTGTGAAAGCCATGCCTCTGTATGGACAAAGGCAGAGTAAAAAAATATTTGTCAGCTTGTTATAAAAGTACAGAAGGAAGGGCCCTGGTAAAGTTCCCTTTGGCTGTAGCAGAAAGGCAGTGGGCAGCAGCTGAAAAACCTTGGGCTCTGCAGTGTTTCTTCCACTGGGGCTGCCCAGCGGTGTGTTGAGGAGATGCAGGTATGGGGAGAGGCCAGGGAAAACACAGATCAACACAGCTTTGCAAAGGTTTTCACGTATCAGTGGCTACAATGGAGATTAAAGTTGTGTTCTAAGAGACACACTGGAGGGGTGTCTCTTCTTTGCCCTGGGAAGGTACCCTGGTGGACCAGGGAACTTTTAATGAATTCTTCCGTGCATCTGCCCTGGTGAAATTAGGAGCCAAAACAGGTTGGCTTTACAAACAGCTCCGTGTCTCTCTCCTCTCCTTTCAAGCTGATGTTGCAGTAGTTCCTGACAGAGAAGCTGAGGGCAGTCACAGCCAAAAGAGCAATTGTGTAAGAGTGCAGGACAGGGGCCCTTGAATTCTTTTTTCAGCAGTCTCTGTCTTTGGCTGGGAAATCCCCTAACACAACAGGAAAAATACTTCAAGCAGGAACTGTGCTATGAGTACTCCACAGTAGGATATATTAAAAAGCAGTGCTTCATACCAGAACCTCCTGAATGACATAAGAAGGAAAGATCTTAGTTATTATTATTTTTTCTTCCATGATAGTTTTAGCTGAATCATGAAGGAATTTGAAACATTGTGGGGAGTGCACTAAAAATGGAAGATGAGCTAAAAGGATCTGGCAGTACTTAAATGCATTTCAGCTCTTCCCTAGGCTATGATGCAGTCTATAGGAAATGCAAGCACACTTTGCCTGGAGACATGTAATGCTGCTGATTAGGTGTAAGAGTGAGCTGATGTAGTAATCCTGAAATGCTATATCTGAGTGTGCTCTGAAATATGCCTCTTATAGTGATTTAAAAATACTTTTATTGTTATAGTACTTATAAAGATTGCTGGGCAGCCAACTCCAAATAGGCACAGGGAAGGAAGAGAAGAGAAGAGAGAAGAGAAAGGAGAGGAGAGGACCTCCAAATCCCATCTTCAATGGACCTCTCTGTGAGGCATAGCAGCTCCATTAAGGATTTGTCCCTGTGTCTTGTCCTCTCCTGTTATCTGTCTCTGTTCTGAACCTGCCAAGAAGTGGCTTTTTTGGCTTGTTTTTTCAAATAATTTTTGAGCTTTTTTCTCAGATAATATTGCTAGCAATGAGTCCAAGATGTGATTCCTTTAGACCGTAATGTCCAGCAAACTAGAGCTGAAATACCTCTACAATCCTTTGAGCATTTAATGTTTCCATATTTTTTCAGGTAGTTTTTTTCAACTGACTTTATCTTCAACATAAGACATTTTAAACCTTTGTAATGTGAATTATAGTTCCTGTAATACAGTAACATACAGTGTAATTCTGGCACAATTTAATACATGAAGTTTCATATACAACTGTAAAACATACTTTATGGCATAGAGGAACCTGATATTTAAAATATACTGTTTATTAATATATAATAACAAAGTGGATGGAAAACATTTTTCTCATATTATCCAGGACTAAGAGAACAAAAATTATTTTCTTTCAAGTATGAAAATTTATCTGAGAAAAGCAAGAACTTCAGATCGCAGTGGATGCTCTCCCCTGGGTGTATCCTTGTCTGTCTCTGCTGTGTCTGAGGCTGTCATTGAAGTTAATGGCATGTCTGTTTGTGAAGGACTTGTGAAACTGGATAATTACACTGTCCTGAAAACAACTCTCATGTTGTCCTTAGTGAAAGCAGCATGTGTCTCTTACTTTAGTAACTTAGCTTCAGTTGCACCAGGAGAACTGCTGAAATTGCACTCTGGATCTGATTGTCTGTGGAAGTCCATAAAGCAAATTAGTATTTGGCCTTGTAGGAATAGTGAAGGCTTGAAAATTATCATATGAAACACTGAACCATATGAATCACTATCCTATGTGGGTTTTTTTGTTCGATTTGGTAAAGGAAACTGAGCATTTAGCATGGAAAATACTCAGGACTCAGCCATAAAGGGCCCAGGATAACCTGATCTTGGGCTCTGCTTTGAGCAGCAGGTAGGACCAGATATCTCCAGAAGTTGCCTGGTTCTATAATTCTAAGTCAATGCCACCTAAAGTATCACAATCCAACAAGAAAATTGCTGGCTACTAGCTATCAGCTGGAAACCACTATGGTACATTAGTTTTGATTTGGGTGAGGAGGAAAATTTCAGCCCTTGCTGAGAGTTCCTTTTGGTCTTGGCACCTTTAGATTTTTGTGTATTCTCACCTCCTGAGCTTTATCAGGCTCTTCATAAACCAACTAGTGTGTTTGCCTCTGCTCAGAAATACCCTGGTATTCTCATAATGTGTTAACAGTTTTATTTCTATAAATCAAAGCCAAACATATATTCCATCCCTGACTTGCTGGTTTGTTTGGCTGTGCTTGGCCTATGGATTTTTCCTAACAATTATTCCCTCTTCCTTCCCCTACCTCGAATAAACACTGTATTCCACTTAACTAGGATAGGGTGAAATGCCCTTGGATGAGTCCATCATGGTAGCTGGCTGAAATGTGGGTGTTGTCAGTGTCTGAACTCACGTGAGATGGAGACCAGCAGAAGGGCTAAATCTGCAAACCCAGCCAAAGGTGCTGACCCACTTAGCACACCAGTTAAGCTGTATAGATGTGTAGGCATCTGTGTAGCATCATCATCCAAAATCTTCCGGGAAGAGGTTTAGAAAAGGATTTGAAAGAGCAGCAGCAATTGTGTGATATGTGAGAAGAGGAAAGTGGTCCTGGCATGCTATAACAGAGACGGAATCATTGCATCCACCCCTCCTGCTACCTCCACCCCCAAAATCTGGAAACTTCCTGATTTGTGTTCATCAATAATTAAGAGCCCATCAGCAATACTCAGAGGGAGCTTGCATTGCACTTCTGAGCAGCCAGTTAGTAATCTATGGTGGAGAGATCCTCTTTTTCAAATCCCAGGGCTCCAGGCCATGCAATGCTAGTATTGCATTTTCAATTAGCTTCTGAGTGAATGCTTGGCATATGTAGAAATGAACTGGTACACAATTAGCTTATTGTTCCTTTCAGCTTTGTGCTGAGAGGATCTGAAGGACTGCAAAGAGAGGGGAGAGGGGAGAAAAAAAAAAAAAAGAAAATAGCCAAGGCAGCGGCATCTCCGTGGATGTGGAATAAGGGAGTTGCTCGGCTCCCACAGCTCCCAGTGGTAAATTGGGAGCTGCAGCTGTTGCAGAGGAGCTCTCAGCCTGGGGTGGGGAGGGCACCCGGGGAGAGGTGCAGACCCAGCCTCAGCCTCCAGGCTCTTCTCTCCTCCGACTCACCTCAGCATCACAATGGAGCCCAACAGCCCTAAAAAAATACAGTTTGCTGTGCCACTGTTTCAGAGTCAAATAGATCCCGAAGCAGCTGAGCAGGTAAGAAAGACGAGTTTCTTTTGGTATTTTGTGGGAATGGGGTAGGAATGTGGGTGAGATGTGGGGTGAGAAAAGGTAAAACTTTTGGCCTAAATGCTTTTCTACCTTATATAACTATAGATTAAATGTTCTGGAGGTTATAGCGATGTTTGGATACACCCAAAGAGGGGGGAAGATATGTCTTCTAGCCAGAATAAGGCTTCTTTACCTTGGGTAGGTTTATTTAGTATGTATTTTTTGTGCCTTTTCTATAACTGGACTTATACCCTTCACATGAAAACACACTCAACAAATCAACTGAAGTATATTATTTGTACATAAAGCTAAACATGAAGCTGATATTAGGTACCTATTAGAAACACTATGCAGGAGACAGCTTATTTACCATTCATTTTAACATGAGAAAATGTGAGTTATATTTTGCACAACACTTACTGCTACTGTTACCTCTTGTATTTCTCATGATTTTTATAGTCTTCTTTATGTCATTATTACAGTGCTTTACACATTTGAAAAATAGATATGCATAGAAATACACCTGACTTTTGTCTGCATTGTGTTTGTGCTATTTTAAGTTTTGACTCACTCCCAAAACTTACACATACATATATATATATCAATACAGATATTTAAGGAGGAATAGATATCTATTATTGTGACAGATACACGTAGATGCACATAAAGAAGGACACAGAATTCTAGGAGAAAGGCTGGAAAAATAGTAATTAGGTGACCCAGTAGATTTCTCTCAGTGGAAGTCCTTCTCAGCATTTGCTTCTATTTTGGGAAGTCTAGTTTTAGATGATACTAGGGGAATATTATAACCTTGACAGCTCCATGACATTAGTTATAGCATTATTCTCACCTTTAGGACAGGTGTCTGGTTTCCTGAATATTATGATGTTGTGTCTTTTAAAAAGCAGCTGCCTTCATCAGAAAGTGATGAGTGGTGAGTGACCACTGAACAAAGAAATACTAGAAGGGTGCAGGGGACAGTTGCTCTAGGTCTTCATTTTGCCCATAGGTACCTCTGAGCTGCAAGATGTCCATATCTTATGGTACAGACCTGCAAGGAATTCAAGCAGGATGTGTTCTGCTATTTTTCTGAAATCAGTGAGAACCATAGGATTAGGATTTCTTGGAATTCACGTGGCTTTTGAAATGCTGTGTCTGCATTCATGGGCAGTCCTTTTTTATGTTGTGAGTTTAATTCCAAGTGCTATACAGTTTCAGTGGGTGTGTGTGATGAAATTCCAGTAGTAAATGCTGCTGGTGGCTGCAGTTATTCTAATCTGGAATAAACGCATTACTCTGATGATCTAATTTTCTATTTACACTTCTGAAAGCAAAATTTAAACCCAGCTAAATACAGATGTTGGGTCCCCAACTGAGAAAGAACGAACACACCTACTCTGATGTTTTGTGGCAGGGTGGTTTGTAGCTTATATATTCTTGCTCTCTCTCTTAAGATCAATAGAGTATGAATAGCCTGGAGGCTTCAGTGGGGTAACACAAAGCTTTCAGCTCAAATGTGTGCATTATAGGAGGGTAGTCCAATATCATGTAGTGCAACCAGTGTTAATGGAACAGAAATGCTTAACAAATAGACTCTGAATAAGAATTGCATAGAATTCAGGAACATACACGGATATGTAAAGACTGGTTTTATGGTGCTCTTTGAAAACACTGTTTTAAAAGTCTTACGTATTGTTTTCTGTAGTTAAAGAGCACTAGTAACACCTCTGACCACAGTTTAGAAATACCATAAAATCATTGGAAGACATACAAGCAATATCAATTCTCAAGTGCACTTACAAAACATTAACAATTACTTTTGAGAGCTGAGACAGCACTAGATATTTGCACACATGTGCTCACATGCTACAGTAATTTTCCTGAAGCAAAGCTAAATGCCAGTATTTTAAGATATGACAGATACAGATCAGCAATACATGTCCAAAAATTTATTCAAGATAATAGCAAATCCTAAAGGTATTTTGGAAAGCTCTCCCCCATGCCTCTGCTTACCATTTACAAGCAGCAACGTGACCCTTATCACTGTCAGACTAGACAAGCTGTCATTAAGACTGTGATGTGCTGCTGTTTAAATGTTTTCTTCTTTTACCTTTGCCTGGTGTATACTCTAGGAGTGCACCAGATGGATTTTTTGCTTTGCTGTGGGTGAGGGGCAGTTGGAGGACCCCAGTGACTCCTTGCTTTATGCATGTTACAGATCAGGAAAAGAAGGCCTACACCAGCATCTCTTGTCATCATGAATGAACACGTGCCCCCAGGTAAGAGCCAACATACCTTCTAGAGCACTGAACTTGTATACACAGGATTGTCTGCAAATTTGTTTTAATAACCATGTGGTTTTAAAAATCCAGCTTGAATTTCATGGCACTATATATCAGATAATGGATCTTAGAACACTTTGGAGTAAACCACATGAATATATGTAACTCTTGGCCTCTAGATAATGTTAATAATTACAGGATTTTATCCTTCATGTAAATCTTTTGTTGCATGTACAAGCAGAACATGACTCTCATCCAGTACTTCCATCCACAAACCCTTTTTTTCTCTGGGTGGATGTTTTAGAGGTCCATGAAGTATTGTTTTTCTGATCTCTCGAGATATCAGGGTGGCTCCAGGACTAATTCAACAAAATGAATTTCTTCTGCAAAACAGGTTTTTTTCTGATTAAACATGGAATGTCTGTTTTACATTTTTCCTTTTCAATTGTGACTACCATTATCTTCACCCAAAAGTCTTCCCAGTAGATTTTCTGTGGGATGGGAAAACTTGCAGTTGCAATATACTTCATCACATAAATGGTGCTCTGTAATAAGCTGTTTATAAGCATCAAAGCTCAGAAAAAATGGATTTCAGGAAAAAGTCCTCAAAACATAGTCCCTTTGAAACACACTATCTTCTTTATATCAAACTTTTCTTTTACATCATGGTCTGCAATATTTTTTCCTGCCTTGTCTATTCATCATCCAAATCCTTTTTTAAAAGCAGTTCAGGATTTTTTTTTGAGTGATGTGTCAGGTCTTGTCACTTTATGTCATTACACTGCCACCTCAGTAAACCAGAATCACCTCTACCAGGATCTCCACTTAGGGCACTGTGCTGAGGATCTCTACCTCTGATTAACATTATCAGTAGCTGAAGTTCCTCAGAAAGTGCAGAAAAAGTATTTAGAGGGCCTTGCTCTTGAGGTTGAGATCATGGCAGCACAGCACAGAGATGAAGGAAGTTATAGGGAGGTTATTGTAGAATCATAGCATAGTTAGGGTTGGATGGGGACTTTACAGATCATCAAGATCCAAACCCACTGCATGGGCAGGGACACCTCCCATTAGACCAGGTTGCTGAAGTCCTCAGTGGGTAAATTATTTTGACACAGAGGGGCCCATGAGTTTGCTGCAGGTCTAACACCAACCCCACTTTGGAGAGCAGCTTTCTGGTCTGAATCTCAGGCAGTTCAGCTTTCAGTAATGATGCATGAAAAATCTGATTTAGACCAACTTTCCTTACCTTAATGAGATCTACAGTGTCTGTGTTGCTAGGACTTAATATAAAGCAAATTCACCTTGACTGTTAAGCTCTTTTGCAATTCACTATGTACACTTTGTACTGTCGTATTTCCTTTTATAAACAGATACTTGGTACAGTACCAAATCAAAACCAAACAGAGAATAAGAACTGCTTTTAATTTACAGGTAATTTTACTGTAAACAAAGTGTGCATGTCTGCTATCTCCTTTCCTGCAATGTTCATAATAGATCTTTAAATACAGATTTTTTCATTATGAGTCAGGATTGCTGCAAGTATCAGTCAGCTTCCTTATCAGCCCACGAGCTTCCATGTTCACCTTCTTCACTTGTTAGATTTATTCATTTAGATACTGTCGCCTCTTACTATATACTGGGAACTAATATAAATGAAGGTAATCTTGGTTAAAATATAATCTTGTCTTGGTTTTTTTGGTTTTCCATAAAGTCAGATAAAATAAAAACTTTAAAAGCACCTTAATTTTTCTGCATCCCAACATGTGGTTTATGCATGAGCATGCATGTGTGCATTTCCATCTGGTGTGCTTGGTACAGGCAGCTCTTTTGAATAGGGTTTGAAGGTGTAGCTGTGTAAACCCACTGAATACAAGGACTGCAAAGACAGTTTGGAAAGGCAGACAATAGCTTTGCATTAGAAGTATAAATAATAAAAAGTTCCTTATGGGCTTGATCTTGCAAAGTGTTGTGCAGTTTGTGAAATTATTGTGTAACTTCAACTTTCAGAGGGGTCAGCTAGGTCCAGGGGCTCTTGAGACCTTGCTGACTCCATAGGTGGATTCTTACTGGATTTTGAATAGAGTTTAGTGGGATGCTGAGTAACCACTTGTCTCCGAAAATGTTAAATTCACCACTGTATATATTTACAGGGAATAATATAATAATTGTAAGGATGGGAGCTTGAAACTACAGCAGATTGCCTTAGAAGCATGATTCTCAAGGTCAACAGGGAAACTGAGCAGCAAAGAATTTAAGTGATACTGTCAAAGCCACCTATTAAATTAGAGTTGGGCTAAACCAGAATCCTGTCTCTTGAATTTTACCCAGTGGAATATTCGAATTCCCTCATTAGGAACAGTTAGTGAAGGATGTGCTTCCAAGGGCTTGTAATGTGTGTCCTAATGCAGTTCTAAATGTTTGGATGCCCCTGGATAACTCAAGTTATCTAATCTACTTCTATTTTGAAAAGAATGACAGCCTTTTTCAGAGAATCAGACTGTTCTATATCCCTCTGTTGCAACAGCTTCTGATTGCAGGAGTTAAAAAAAACAACAAAACAACCACGTCATTTTTGTGGTATTCTGGTGTCCTGGTTGCAGAGCTATCTGGAAACCAGAAGGCAGTAAAATGTGTTTGGACATTCCGGAACTTCATAATAAATTCAGTTTGAGCTATGTAGTACAAAGATCTAAAACAGTTATTTTCTTCTAAGCCTTCTCATCTGTTCTTGATGTCTACTACAGCTTTGACAGGAATCTGCCTGCACTGATTGAATTCATGTCTATTGTGCTTATAAAGTGCAGATCTTCTAAGGCTAAGTAATGACAGCTACTTAAAAACTGTAAGAAGAGTCTGCTTGGATGCCTTGCTTCCAGACAGACAATAAGGGCTAGATCATGCTAAGTGATTTAAAGGCAGGAGATAGATGTGACCGTAGGAGCTAACATTCACCTTTACCATGACTGACTGATGCTTTTTCTTCTGTTCACTCTGGTTGGCATCATATCTAATTGTAATCAAGGCCAAGAGAACAGAAATTTGAATTAGAGCAGATAGTGCAGACTTGAGAAGCCTGCAATGAATACTCTTAACTCTTTCTGTAAGTGCTCTGTAAGTGCTCTGGAAAGTGCTCTATGATGGGTTATGTCACAGATGAGCACAGAAGCTGACACTAGAAAACTGAGACTCAGGTTATGAAGTTAACTCTGTTGTGCTTCAGTTGCCATCAGTGGAGTTACATTTTGTGAGCATCTCTTGTTTGATTTCATAATATCTAATCAGTTTTATTTTTATTTGGAGCTAGAATCTTTTACCATCTGTGAAAGAAAAAACAAGTATTAGGGGTCAGAACTATGAAAACATGCAGCATCTCATCCTGTACAGGATGCCTGGATGTCTGCCCCAGTAACCCAACACTCCTGCCATAGCAACAGTTGTTCCATATCCGTACTTTCAAAAAGGAACATAAGTATATGTGTTAAAGATAGCTAAAGTGTTAAAGATACACATAACTATTAAGCTGCTCAAGAACTTAATCCAAAAATTGCTAAAGCTCTCTTATCTCCTCTTTCTCTTGCAATATTGCTGGAGCCACCAGAAGCTGAAATCACCATTATTCTCACATCCTCCTGTCCCCTTCCCAAGCACAGCAGAAAAAAAAAATATGAAAATCAATTATTTTTATTGGAAATACAAGTCTAATCATGCTTTAAACTTGCTGAACATCATACTACTTCAGCTCAAGAAAAATCTGGCAGCAGCTCAGAGAAGTGATGGTTCAAGGAGAAAAACATGTCAGACCACAGCTCAGGCTTAATGCCATTAGGGTTCACTTTGATCAGAAGACAATGCCAGGATGGCCTGGCTTTGTCACACAGCCAACAGAAAATCAAACAATCTGGCTGGCAAAGGCTGTTCAGCTTGTGTCAAAGTGTTCAGTATTCTTGAAGGATTGCAATATCAGTAAACATTGGGATAAGTCTGCGTTTCAGAACTTTCTGTGCACTTGCTGTTTCCAGATCTCCTTTCTACTCAGTTGTATGGTTTTGCTTCTTCCTAATGTAAGTGTGTTTGGAAAATAAGAAAAAAAATAGCAACGTGTTTTGATCATTCTTCTCCAGAGCTGCCTTTTTCTATTGTACAAATCTCATTTCAGGGCAGAAATATAAAACACATATTCCATGTCCTTCTCCATACATCTGAGTTTTCTGAAGGCTGGAAATCATGACTTGAAGATTAGCAAACTGTACCTGTCACCAGGCAAGGAACTCACTTACAGCTTGTCTTTGGACATTAACAGTCTTGTTCCCAGCTGATTTTTCATGGTCCAGGCAGGGATTCATGGCTTTCAGTTTACTAGCTCTTTCCCAGAGGTCTGCTGAGGTGCCTCTGGAGCAGCCCAAATATTTAGTGCAGTAGCAAACACAGATGGGCACTAGGAGGAAGAACTATCCTTACCCCTGTGGCAGTCCCACAACAACCCAAAGTATATGGGGTTTTACACAGTAAATTGATTCTAGACATGCACAGGGTTTTCCCATACAATAAATCTCATTACCACATACAGATGTGCTTTCTGATGATGCAAACTGTACCAGCACCACATCTTTGAGGGGGTAAATGCTATATACTCAACTCAACTTCAACATTTGTGACTAGTATTTGTTAAATGATGCTTCTGGGTGGATGAACGTGTTTGTTTTATGTCTAATGGTCACATTTTTTTGTCTCCGGAGGCAAAATTAACTGGAATTTAAAAAGACCTACTAGGTAGGAGGCAGCTATATCTGGGCATTGTGAAGCAGTCCTGCTATACTTTCTCAGGCAGAAGTCTTGCTGAAGCTCAACTCAGCAGAGAACTCTTGGTCTCACAGTTCATGAAAACTGATATGTTTTTCAAAAGCTTGAGGACATACTGCTTGCTTTGGTTGAGGAAGTAGAAAGTGAGCAAGCCAAATAGCAGCTGTTGCCAATTGCAAATTTAAGCTTCTAATGTCTAATAAAGCATTTATAAAATCAGTACATTAATAAAAAATGTCATTACCTTTTTTTTTTTTTTTTGTCAGAATAGTTAGCCTTTCTGTATGCTAAATGTGGACGTCATTTAAATGACCTTTCTGTTTTTATTTCAGTCTAGGGGTTCATGGAGCTGTGGCAATAAGCAATAAAGAGTATTTGTGTCCTCTCTCAGCACAGAATGGGTACAGCTCAGTGTGTGTTGCCAGTGGCACCAGGATGCTCAGGGAATCTGTTGGTCAGGAAGCTAGGATTGCTTTAGGCCTGTGCTGTAAAGGACTATCTGATGCAACCAAACAATGAAATATGTAAAACAAACATTTAAGACCTGACAGGTGACTGAAATTACAGAACAGAAACAAAAATGCCTGTGCTTGAAAATACTTTGGTGTTTGGAGGCTGATGGGTGACTACAAATGTTCAGTGACAAACTTCGTCCCTTTTTCTTACCTATATACATTATGCTCAGATGTTCTTTTATTTGGGTATATACAAGGGGTCAGACCAAAAAGTTGGTTTTTGGTCAAAATTAGCTTATTTTACAAAATTGTTCATGTTTGGTTTAATCCATCTTCCTTCTTCTTCAATGTTTAATAATAGGTAAGTTTTATGTGACACATAGCACCTATGAGCTTCTACTGACTGTTGGCTGGAGTGAGTGCATTTACTCACAATAAGGAGTCCCTCGTGCTCACTGCCTGCCCTTGGTGAGAAAGGGGGAAAACACCACCTGAAAAATCTCTGGTCTGTGGCAAGACCCGGGCCAGCCTGGCAGACTGGAGGTGGAGGTTGGATATTCACAACCAGGACATGGATTTCTGACCTAAATCAGAGAAGGGGTGCAAGTGAGAGTCCATAAAGGAAAAAAAACAAAAAACAAACAAAAAAAAAAAAACAAACCAAACCAAACCTGTTTACTTGCTCCTGATTTGAGTAGAATTGCATGTATCCATTTCTCTTGTTCCACTTTTAAATCCACAACATGTGAATTGATATACTTTTTATTTATCAGCTGAGCCCCTAATGTGCACTTTGTTCCTCCTGCCCCTTGCCTCCTGTCAGTTTTGTGTGGGAAGGGTCAATGCCCATGGACCTATCTGAAAGCAAAGGGGGTATTTTTAGAGTTGGACCTTGTACTCTTCATCTGTTTTCCGGGTTCATTATCCAGCAGCACCATAGAAACAACCTTCTTCCACCGCAGGAGATTATTTGCAAATAATTTTTAGTATCTATGGCTTCATGTTACAGATCTCCAGCTGCTTGATTATTTAGCATCAGGACTGATAAGCTTTCAGACTGTTTGCCTCTGTTATCACTTTTGTGTGTGTGAACATGCCAAAGAGGTGTGTCTTGGGCAGAGAACAGCTCTTTAACCCAGTGAGGATGTTAGCTGGGCAGCTGCTAACTCTGCTGCATTCATAAGGCTTCATATTTCACTAGAGGAACTCAAACAGATTTGCACTGTGTCAAATAATTGTACAGTTCACACAGTTTGTTTAGGTGAGAGCTCTGAGTCGATGGTGAACCTTTCTATTTAAAAAAATGCCTGGGTGTAATTAATTACTACTCATAGTCAAAGTACTTGAGCTGTATGTATTACAGCTGTATGCATATACAATTTTGGAGTTAGTTTTGATCAAAATGGCTCTGGTTTGTGCTGGAGCAAACATGTATTTTGAATTTTAAATGGGTTTTGTTGAATGGTAAAAAATTTTAGAGGCTATTTGAAATTAAGTCCATTTGAGTATCATAAGACAAAATATTTCGAATAAGAATGTCACAGGGGTTTTTTGTGATTATGTTTAAAGTATACCTCAATAATGCACTTATACTTATTTTTTTTTCCCCATCAGGTCATAAACTAAAATCCATTAATAAATGTATCAGCATTGCTGAGGGGAAAAAAAAACAAAAATAAACCACAACACAGGATTTGTCTGAGCTCTCCTATTTAGTACTTAATGCAGCACTCATTTACCATGGTGACGTGTGTGGAATAAATAGATAATGCAGACAGATGAGAGAGATTCCAGCTTTTAGCTCTAACCTCATTATGTTCAGAATACTGTGGAGGGGTTGCACTTAAAGCATCAATCAAGATAGCCCCATTTATTGAGCTTTCAGAGAAAAGGTTTAACTCTATATGGAGTGGCTGCAATTAAAGCCTCTCTTTAAAATGTGCTGAAAGTGGGAGTTTCATGAATCCAAAAGTTAGCGAAGACAGATAGCAAAATGAAGCTACAAATCATGAAAGCTTTTTGCCAACTAAATGAGGCTGGACTGTGGAAATTCAGGGAGAGTGCAGAGGAATGTAGAGTTTAGCTTTACTTTCCTCTGAGTCTGTCACCAGCTGGTGGAGACAAGGTCAGCTGGACCAACCAAGTCTCTTTTTACAGTTGTCTAAGGCATTCTAGGGTAGAGTTAAATTGTATGTCTAATGGAAGGAGCTCTGTTTTCTTCTTTTCCCCCTCAAAATCCTATTCATGTGTCTGTATTTCAAGTCATGACTTGTATGTGTTTCTTAAATGGCTTTACTGGGGGATTGAGGTAATTTATTAGGAGAATGATGCACAGTTATGTGCTCTCTCTTTGTTCATGTTTTCCATGAGATACCTGGGATGCTGAAGTACCACAGAATTAATGTCTTGGCATTATTCATTGTGTGGAACCAAAAAGCACTTACAGAGTTAGCAGTGTTAAGTAGACAAACATTCATTTTAAAGGCTGTGTTTTTCATCTAAGGCCATGTCCTTCATTCTGATGAGACCAGCAGGGAAGAGTCAAGCAGGACAGAACAGTGCTTGAGCAAGGCAGATGGGAAACTCAATAAATCAGTGAGTCCTATTTTATCCTACAGTACAGCTCATCCTAGTACCAAGACATTCCATACCCTAAACATTTCAGCACTGAGCCTCTACTGCTCAGAAAAGAGTCTTGTATTGCCAGTATTTTCTTCACATCTTTCTGAAGCTCCCTGCCATGGCTGCTCTCAGACTGTGGTACAAAGCTAAGAAGATCTGGATGAATTTTTTCTGCTCAGTCTTTGACCACCACCCAGTAGTACTGGGATCAGCCATCACATAGCTGCAGCACTTGCTCCACCTTCTCCTTGTTACATTAGGATCTGCAAGACAGCAGATTTAACCTACAAATCCAGCTGGTCTGATTGAAACAGGTTTGTATCACTAAGTGCAATTTTATAACCTCTCTTTAAAGAGGAATTTATGTAGAATTGAGTGACTGGAAGAGGGTCTGGGAGAATGAATCCCATAGATTTTTTGATTCAAATCACCACTAGGTTTTTGGTCTCTGGTTTTGAAATAACATAAAAAGACAGTAGGGCTGCAATTGTTTAGAAATGTGCTTTTGAGCCTCCTAAAATGGTGATGCAAGGCTATGACTGAGGCCTCGATGTGTGCAGCATGTCTCATGGGAGGGTGTGGGACTGCTGCTCATTCCATCGGAGTCACAGTGATGGGACTGTACAGGTGGATACACATAAACCAAAACCTCTGTCTCTGGTAGGTAGTGAGGTTGGTTGAAATTCTGAAAAATGCCTTCAGAAATTACAGTTCACTTAGTCTGAGTTAATGATTACCCTGTGTTTTCCATTCCATTTAGTTGTGCTGATGGTAGGAATGAGATTGTGGCACCTCCCTTTGCTGACTGTTTGAAACTTAGAAAATCAAACATTGAATTTACAAAGCTGGTATTTGCATCTTCTTTTTGTACAAAGGGACTGTAAACTCCAGGAAATACTATTACTAGTAGGTCTCATGATTCATGCATAAAACAATACATATATTTAAAGAGCATTATGTGTGTGCATTCTAACCACAAGCAAGCCATGAGCAGCTGGCCAGGACTAGCTTTAGGGCACATTCCCACTGTAATCCTTGAGATATTATTCCAAAAGAAAGGAAACTATAAAGACCGCAATAATCATCACTGGCTAGGGAATAGCTTTATTATTTTGTCTGTATTTTCTTCTCCCCTTGCCAATGTCACTTTCCTGAGTGTCCAGTACATTAAATTTAGCTATATTTTTTTAAATGTCTTTATGAGCTTTTGCTAAGAAATCTTTCACCTTTTCAGTTTTGCTTGCTGCTGGTTTTTATTTTAGAGCTTAGGCTATTACATCTCACAACTGAGAAAGGAACTGCTTGCAGTGATAGCTATTGCAGCTGTAACTCCAATAGGTTGTGGTTGGTGGGTCAATTCTGAGCCCTTTTCAATCAGAAATGATTCCTGCATATGAAGCTTTTAAGAAATTCTGTAAATGTATATCAGAGGATGAGCTAGTATTTTATTTCTGGTAATCATGGAATTTTCTTCATGATCTTCTTGTTCCTCAAGTGTATTTAGATCTTCAACCCATTCAATATGTCATTTAAACATAGACTGAAAGCAAAACAAGCAAGCCCCTGGAAAGTAACACATTGCTAGTACTATTTAGTATTATTGATGAATTCTCAACGCTGGTAAGGCCTTTCACAAACTAGGGTACTGTTATGCCTGTTGGAGTCAATAGGCAAAATAATTGCAAGTTGTTTGGGAAGATTTTTTTGTATGTGCTCTGGTAGCCTTTGGTAAAACATAGCCATTACTTGCAAATGTTTAGTAGTCTGGCAGTATGTTTTGCTTGGGCAGATTCATTTCAGAGGGACCTTTCTGCTCTCTGAACCTGTTTCTGATGGTGTCTGCAGGCTGGCCCTATGCAGCTCTGGGCCTCTTCTAACCTTTCAAAAGCTCTTTCTGTCTCCACTGCCCTCCTGTTTTCTTCATGTAACTTTTCTTTCACTGGCAGGTTTATAGCCAGGTGGAGTTATGCTGACTGCCCTTACTCCATACAGCAAAGATGTAATCTTTATAGACATCTGCTTGTGTGTTGGAATAGACCTCGTGTTAATGTAACTTTACAATGAGGTGAGTTCTCCTTCTGCACAGTTGGGTGAACTTTGAGAGATCACATTGTGCTTTAGGTCCATTTTTTAGTTCTTGTCCTTTGCCTTATTCCATATCTCTGTGAAAGTCTGCTTTTCCAAGGTCTCCATTTTGGCCCTCCAGCACTCCCTGGGGCAGCCAGAAACACTGCCTCCCAGGTTCCCCTTCTGGCTCATGCCAGAAAATCAGTGTCACCATGGTTTACATTCATTTGCTTCAAGAATAAGGCAACTTTTCCTACGTATATTTCAATGTAAAAGAATTATTTGAATCATCCTAAATAAGCATGCATAAAAGAGAGTCATATATTTATCATGAATTTTTAAATGTTAATTTGCAGATTTTGAGACTTAAGTTTACCATCAGCCTTCCCAATAAGCTAAGGATTTAAACTTTTAGATCATGGAAGCTTTCTTCTGTTTATCTTACTTATTTTTACTTTTTTTCAAAGATGCAGTGAATATTAATGTGGCTACCATTATGGAGCTTAGGTAATGAGTAAGAGTTCTGATTAGAAAGTCAATTTACATAAGTTCTTTCCCAGTTTTGCCAGCTGTAGAACTAGTTCATTAAATGGGAAAGTAGTTTGCCTTTCTCTCTCTCTTTCTTTTCTTTTTTTCTTTGTTTCTTTTTTACAAACTCATGCTGTGTATCTGAGATTACGTCTTAGAAGCAGCACAGAGACAGGCCCTGATCTGGAGGTTCTTCCCACAGTGATATCCTGTGGTCTTGCCACAGGTTTCTTCCAGCTCTGATGCTATGAGTCCACATTTGTCAGCTGTGGAAAAGGTCATCTTACGGTGATTCCTGGTAATTAACAAAGTTTTATACTGGGACAGAAAGTGTCTCATCTGAAAGATTAAAAGAAAAAAAAGTTTTTCACTTACCTCCTTCTCATTCCTTTTGTTCAGTCAATTGTTCTTTGAAAGCCATCTCTGTTTCCTTCAGCAAAGAGGCATTTGTGCAGCTTAGAAAGCAACTAGAAGGAATCAACTTCAAGCCTGGCATCATTTATATTATGATTTAACATCAGTCTTTAGACTGGTTGTCCAAGCAGAATGTTAGTTGAAGTGTATTTCTCCCAGGGTTGGTTACTTTATCTGGGAAGCCAGGCCTGCAATTAGGATGAGGGATTTCATGAAGTTCTCATGGACCTAGAGAACAGGGGCTCTGGAGCTGTGAAGAAAAGAAACTCCTGCATGGAAGGATCTTTTATGAGAGGTGTTCACACAAAGCCTGGAAATACAGAGCGATGTAAATTTAAATGGGCTAATTTAACAGGAAATACTATTTAAATGTCCAGACAGCTGACTGATCTGGCCTGTGACATTTAATGAATTAGCAAGGGCAGGTTACAGTCAGGAGACAGTTAGGAAAAGCTATCCCACTGTCTGTTCTGGGCCAGAGGGATGAAAGGTGATGGTGCTGTCAGGGTAGCATGGGACGTCCCCTCTGCAACATACCTAAATTGCAAATACAGTAAGCAAGCAAGTGCTTGTGTATATAGCAAATTCCTCTTTACTCTATGTTGTTATTAAAGCTTCCTATATAAATCTTGCTGTTAGTGTTCCCTAAAGGGCCAGGTGGTGATATAGATGCCAGTTAGGGTGTGAGATGCAGCAGAATTGTGATGTATGCTCTCTCTTGTCACCACATGGCTGACCCTCCAGCTACATTTACTGAAGCAGCTGGGCACTGGAGTTTAATGAGATACTTTTGCAATGTGAAGATTTTCAGAAATATATTCATGCTAGGAGGGCTTACCAGGATTTTTTTTTTGTAATTAAATGTAATTATTTGACTTGCAGTCAAGTTTTCAGTGATAGATACAAGCAAAAAAAAAAACAAAAACAAAAACAAACCAAAAGAACCAAAACAAACCAGTAAGCAAAACAATTAACTACATAAGCATTTTCATTTTTGCTTTTTTGGATTTTTTTTCCTTTTCTTACCTCAGTGGTTTAGTAAAATGCAATGAGATGCTAGCTGACCTGACAATAAGTATTTAGAATTCTGACAAAAGCAGAGCATGAAACATTTTTTAATCTAACTTTGTCTTCTGGATGAAAAGTAGCTTTGATATCAGAAAAAACTGAATAACATTATGCCAGTTAATTTTTAAATCAGATTTCAATGAGCTTGTTTTACAGATACCAATGGCAAGTACAAACAGTGGTGATCAAACCACAGAGGCATAAGCTGGTAGATTTTAAAATACCCTTATTTTACTGATGAAGAAATAGAAATGTGAAATTACAGAAACCAAACTTTCAGAAAATTTCAGGTTTGTCTGCCATTAGGTGTCAGGAGAATGAAGAATTCTATGGATAATAAAGTGTTTATTTTCTTAGTTTGCAAGATTGTGTGGATCTGTGCCATTTAAAAGCAAGTTTTTATGGATGTGACTTGCCTTGGTGCCCAATTAACACACAGCAAGGCAGGAGGAGGTCTCTGTTGCCCACTGCTCAAGCACAGAAGCATCACCCAGCCAGGCAGCAGGACCAGAACCATCCTTCTCCTCACAACAGGAGATGGCTGAGTGAAGCCAGAGTCAAAGCCAGGAAACTTCGTTTCCTTCCAACTGTTGTCACTGAGCATGTTGATCAGCAGTCAGCGATTGCTTCATTTCTTTCACATTTTTTTGAGAGAGAAAACTTTGCTCAGGGGCATGGCACTGTTTGGCTATAGAGGCATTTAATCAGAACTAAGAAATTAAACTGGCTGTACTATTTCATAGCAGTAGCTTAATCTGATTTGTCTCTAAGTTGAGCTATCCTGATGATATCCTGTGATAAAGTTTGTGAAGGGCTGAACTGATTCTTCTGTTCATCTACTTTGGTCTCTCCAATGGCACCGTTTAAACAGAGGTGGGGACAGGACTATAAAAAGACTCCAGACTGACAAGGACTTTGTGCCTTTAAAGTATCTTATCTGACTCATTTCTTCCAGATTCAAACCATTCTTGTTTAAATCATTCTTTAACTGAAATCTGTTACAGGCATGTAGCTCATGGACTTTTCATAGAACCATACAATCAGAGAAACTTAGGGGTTAGAAGAGATCTCAAAAGATCATCAAGTCCAACCCCCTCTTCCAGAGCAAGGTCATCTACAGGAGGTCACACAGGAACACATCCAGGTGCTGAATGTCTCCAGGGAAGGTGATTCCACAACCTTCCTGGGCAGCCTGTGCCAGTGCTCTGTCACCCTCATAGTGAAAAATTTCTTCCTAATATTTATATGGAAGCACCTATGCTCCAGCCTGCACCCATTATCCCTTGTCCTATTATTAGTCACCCCCCTTCTCCTGACACTCTCCCCTTACATATTTATAAACATGGATGTCCAGCCTCATTAACTGATCTTTAACCCAGTCCTCATCAACCAAGGCAAACTCATCCTTTATCCTGACTTCCTCAGTGGCCTTAGGGGCCTGGAGCTCCTGAGAACATCCTCCAGAAGTATTTCCATTCTCTGAGCAATTAAAGACCATTGCCTTTATTATTTTAAGTGAAAACTTAGACACTGTGACAAAACCTAGTGAAATCCAAAGTCCTGTTTTTTCCCTGTGATTCCTATCTGAAAATTCTCAGCTTTGTTTCCCTAAGGATATTTCCAATTTCTCTACAGGAAGCTTTCTCCAAAATTTTACCAGTCTCTTCCAGAGTTTCTTTTGCGTAAAAGCTGGACTCACTGGCCTGCTCTGTTCCTTCAGTGCCTGACTGAATCCTACAGAAAAAGTTTTTATTTCCTCTTGCCAAGGGGAAAGAAAGCAGGGTACTTAGATGGATGAAATAAACCTTTGCTAGATGGCTCCCCTGCAGAGCCCATGGGTGAGACCAGAAGCCAAGTCTTTTAAAATGGGTCACCTCTTGCCCTGCATAAGCTGCTGCAAGTGCATTCAAATTATCCAGTTAGAGAAGAGAGGCAGATGAATTTTGATCTTACTGCAAAACAACCATAAGGCTTTCCCCAGCATGGTCATGCCATTTCCACAACAGTGGAGATTCACAGAAAAAGTGATTAGCAACGTCAAGTAGTTGTCATGTTGGCTGTATCCAACATCCTTCCACTCAGTTAATTTCATATAATGAAATCACCTCCTATAATGACACCCTTGGGCAGCTCAGCTTATTACATCACCTTGGTTGGGTGCATGTGTTAATAAGCATTCAAAAATTCTCTGCTAAAAAGAGCATATGGGACACAAATCCCATGGTGTTTCTTCCTCCATATTTTAGCAATATATCCTGGCCAAATCTTGCAGGTTTCCCCACGATTGGGTGAGATTTTTGCCCTGGGTGAAGACTGCAGCTTACAGCTGTAATGTTGAAATGGGCTGTGTGCAGGTAGATGGACTTTCAGAACCCTCCCTCCTTAAAGAAATAAGACTTCATTTTAGAAAGTCTGTAGACATATCTGGACTGATAGAAATGTCCTTTAAACTGAACCTTTAATTGATGAACATGAACTATTTCCCTTCTTGAGGACACTGACTAAAGCATGAAACCCTGATTATTTTTCCAGGTGCTACAGTCTAAGGTAAAACTCACAATAGCCTCAGACATTATTTACCCAGAACAGGTGGAAAGTCCTCAACTGCTTTTTTCCTCTGCACAGATGTAAAAAATAGTCTATACCTAGATTCAAGCTTATCTTTATGTACCTTGATTTTCTAATGACTTGGGTATGTGCAAATATGTTTTCAAGTCTTCATGTAATTTCTATTATACCACTTTAAAACAAAACCACAAAAACTGTCAAGAAATTACTTGAGTAATTAGTTTCCTGTTAGCTAATTAGAGCAGCTAAGAATAAGTTAAACTGGAAAAATGATGGATGTTCAGATTTGGAATATAATACAGCTGTATTTAATCTGGTCAAGTTTAGAGTTTCAGGAAGGAATGGGATATAGCTTGCTTTTCATTGTTCTCTGCTAAAAGTTCCTGGTTTATTAAAATTTCAACCTCGAAACTAAATCCAGGATCCTGAGCTAAAAAAAAAATTCCCATGTTGAATCATTAAGTACAAGTCTATTTGGTATATGACTAAAAATAAAGATTTTAAGCACATAAGCAATCACCCACTTAGCCAGCCTAACTTCCTACCCAAAGTGCATTACAAAGGAGAACAGACACTGTTATACTTAAAATAGGGACTGCTGTAGTTATTTACAGGTGGGGAAGTCAAGGAAGAAATTAGTCACCTTACCAAAGTTCATACAAATGTCAGTGCCAGGAACTGGCCTCCTGATTGTCCTGTCTAATTCTGTATCAATGGGACCATACTTTAGTAATCAGCACAGTTTTCAAACACCCTTTTTATCCTTGAGTATAAGTCATTTGAATGTCTTTCATACACACTGAAAAATTCAGTCAGTCAATTAATGTTTGTAAGATGCACAGATACAAGAGCAAAAAATACAATAGAAAATGCAATCAAAATACAATAGAAAATACAATCAGTCTGCCTGGACTGGCTCTTCCCCCCCCCCCCCCCCCACAGCACACCACAAGCAGCCAATACCTAAATAATAAGTTAGCTAAAGTGATATTACATAGACCTAGTTCTTCCACAGACCTACATTTACAGACCTTCCACATCTCAGTGGAAATTGCACTGAGTATCTGCAAGTGGAAAATTTTAGAAGGGGTGTTGGTACAGTCAGTGATTGACGTCTCTGTACTTAATAGCATTTTATTTTAGGGATCCAAACTGCTGTGCATCAAAGCTTCTATGTGATCTTTGTCAAATATTTGGGAAATCATAATCAGGAGACAGCCACTTTCTGGCCATTAACTGGATCAGTATACTGGGACATATATATCATTATACTGGAACAGTATAAACATAATTTAATTTCATGCACAAACTAAGGGCAATGATTAGAAAGATCCTTGACTCTTTTCACTCTGTATGATTTTACTTAAGTGTTTAGAGGGGTTCTCAGAGACACTTATTTTCACTAGAAATCTCTAGTATTGAACATTTCTGCCATGCCTATAGTCCAAAGCAAAAGAAGGCAACAAAACCAAGCAGTAACAAGAAGTATTCTGCAATTATTTCAGACAATACACCAGTAATGTCATGAAGGTTTTAAGAGGAAAAATTAGACTTTGTTAAGTTTTGTTTTCCTAATTTCACATATTAATTCTAGGTGCTCTTCAGTACTGGTATAGATTGTTAACAACTGAGGTTAAGTCCCTACTGAGCATCATTTGTGTGCAGTGGAGCCCTTTGTGAGTTTGCTGCACACAATTTGGCAACCAAGGTTTTTAGAGCATATGAAGAAGTGCAGTCCCAGGGAAAGCTGCCACATTTACTGAACACAGAACCCTGCTGCAAGCCTGGCCAAAGAATCTCCTGCTATAGACATTCCATCACCTGCTGTTAATTCAGGGACAAAAAGTGGGAGTTAGGTACATTAGAGGTAGTGCTTATGTCTGAATTCTCATCAGAGCCTCCAGTTTCCTGAGACACGCAATAGAGAAAGAAAAGTCAGAAGGGTAATTTATTTACAATAGTGCTGTAGGGTTCAGGGCAGAGCCATAAGAGCTGGGAAATGCTTTGTTTACTAACTTGTCTCTTTCTGTATTTTTTCCTCTGCTAGAAAAAGATGAGAAGAGAACAAACATCTTGCAGGCAGAGGTAAGAGAAAGATCTTTTAAAAACATATTTATTGGTAAAATATTGTTAAAACCCCTTTGAAAGCTCATCCTAGTTGATGGTTTTCTTTACATTGTCACACCATCAACACAGCCTTGTGAGGCCCACACTTTCAAACCAGGGCTGTGTAAAGCTGTGTTGTGTCTCTGCCCATCTCTCCTTCCCTCCTGCGGCAGGGGACTGGGAAAAAGAAGTTTTCCCTCTTGCTGCCATACCCAGGGAAATCAGATCAAATCTGGCTTGAGGTCACTCTGCCAGGTCACTTTGGGTCTGCAGATCTACAATAGTCTGTAGGTCTACAAAAGAATCTCAAACTCCTCTCTTTTCTTCCCATGCCAAGCCCCCAGCAAGCAGCACAGTGGTGTTGTTTGCCAAAGAGTTAAAAGTTGACTCCTCCAGTCCTACATTTTAACCTCCCCTTGCACAGCTCCTGCAGTTCCCTGATTGCTTTCTCCTCCACCCTTTGCTCAGAGAAGCAGGCTGTGCTTTAAATAGCAGTAGGAGGTATTGATTGCTTCAAATTTGGACTCAGATACAGACTTAAAAAGATTTACAGGGGTGAACATAAAAAAATTGAGCCCACAGTGTTTATAAATAGCTTTCTCTTTCAGAAGAAGACAATATTTTATTTATAAATGTTATAATTGCATTCACTGTGATAAGGTAAGGTAATAGGATTGACCATACTTGTGTGAAAGTGGTTTTCTTAAGAGCTGATTAAAATTCACATACTATAAACCAGTCAAAGTACTTAGGGAAAAAGACATTTTTAGCAAATACTTGGAAAATGGTAACACTGTTCTGACCAAGTGCAATTAAAAATTGATTAGATGAGAAAAAATGAAGCTTAAGTACACATTTTTTCAGTTTTATTAGGAATGTGGCATGATGCTTATGTCTTCAAAAACTACCTTTGTGTGTGCTCCTGTAATTTTATTACCCCTGACATATTTCATGTAGGTATAATATAGACACCAATTTAGCTGCTTTCATTTGCAGAAGTTGCTCTGTTTAGCACTGGAATGTGTTTCACTTAGGTTTTGCCACCTATACCTCGGTATAATTACACTGCTATTAGTTTGGGTGTAATTTTACAGCCATTACTCTGGAATAATTTCTGTGCCTAGATGTGATTTGGGAGCCATAGGAAGTTTAACCATGTCTAAATATATCACTTAAATCAGGTCCAGTTAGAAGCCAAGTGATTGGTTGCTGAATTTATTATTTTAGGAGTAATAGAATACATTGAAAAAATGCAACAGGATCTTCCTTATATGTATATTCCGTATGTAAAGTTTATATATTAATTTCAGTACTGTTGTACTATGCATATAATCATTGATTACCCTGTAATTAATTGAAAAACTGTTTAATGTAAATCTTGCAAATATTTTAATATATATAAATATTTATTTGCCTTATGAGAATTGGTTGCATAGTCTGTTAAAAGCACAACTTACATAATTGATTTTGCTGTGTCATACTTTTCTGCTTAACAGTAATTTTTTAACCGAAGTGTAATCTCCAGTAGTTTTTGGTCTGATTTGTCTGGGAGTCATAAAGGTTGCCTGTTAAATGCATATTCTATGTATCTAATTTTAGTTTTCCCAGTTCAGGAGCTGGCACCAGATTTATACAATATAATTTTCTTCTGAAATTTCTGTGTCTACCCTCTGAAAGCAGCAGTGGGGCAAGACCCACATCTGCCATGAACAGTAATCTCTCCCCGTGCCCATCTCTTACTGTTTCTGTTTTTTTCCCTCCCAGTCCCAGAGTGCCTCTCCCAAGCAAAGGAAGCAGAGTGTCTTCACCCCACCTGCCCTCAAAGGTACTGTGCAGGTACTGTCTCCACTGGGCAGGGCTGGGTCCAGATCTTCTCTTCCAGAGAAGACACCACCACCAGCAGCAGCAGCACAGCTGGGAAAGGTTTATGCTTTGCAATTACTGTTTTCACACTTTGGAAGTGGCTATCTGCCTGTCACCGTTGACTTATACTCACCACAGAATCTTGCAGCGATGGCAAATTTATTGATTTATTTATTTATTTAATATAAAAGCTCATTTTTTGAAAAGCCTCAGTACTTTTATTGTTTTGAGATAACAGATAATTCAATCCCAAACACTGCAGATTACTCCTTGAATGCATGTTTTAGCAGTGCTGGCCCTATAGAGCTCTGTTTCTTTTTTACTCCACTCCTGTGCAAAATTCCTGCCTCTCCACGCAGCTGTGAGGAGAGGAGCCAAAATTGTGGATGAGATTTCTGATCATAGGAAGTGTGAAACATTTCTTGTGAAGACAAGGGGAAATAAGAATTCTTGGTAAATATTTAAAGGCCTTATGTGCTTTCCAGGGATGAGCATAAAAGCAGCAGGAATATTAGCTGGGGTAAGATCTACATTTAGGCTTCATTTTCCAAATCTGAGCAGAATTTGACTTGATGGTGCTAGCAGTGGTGCAAGATCCATAGCGATCCAGTAGCATTTCAGACTGACTCTTGTCAGTACAGGATTATTTTCAGACAGCACTGTCCAGGTGTGTCTTTATAGGTAATGAATACCCTCAGTTTCCATTCCTTAATGACTAACACAATTTGTTACCCAGGAAAGAAGTTGGGATATCTGGTTTGTTCTGTGAGGCACTGCAGCTCTCAACAGGCAATTTACTGTGTCAGCCAGTCCTACATATCTCATGCTGTAGCTTCTCTAGCACATGGCTTAGCAACAGCTAGAACATCACTCAGGTGCTGTGTGAGACATGCTATCTGCTGACCAAAACTGGCTGAAGTTTTTGTATTGTTATTAGAAATAATCTTATTTTAGTCAGTTATAATAATTTGTGGACGGAAGAAGCTTTGCATGGGTAGCAATAATATCTATGGATCTCACAGTTGTATTATTTTGCTGTACAAGCCTAAACTAGTAAGTGGGTGTATGAAGGGCTCTGTGGAACAGGTCCTTGTGTCTCCTGTTAAGGACAGCAGCCTCAGTGCTGCCTTTAATACCTTACCAAGACTTGAAGAAGCACCTGTCATAGTTTGCTTCTACATCAACCACACTCCTGGGGAACAGTAGGAAGGTAGGAAAGTATGTGAATCAAGGCAGCTCACAACTAATCTTAAATACATTGTAAACAGAATAAAGGAGAGCACACAATGCCTCTCCTCAATACCTTAACAACCTGAACTACACAGTATTCTCAGCTACCCAGGTGGGTATCTAGAAGTTGATAACCCTTTCTATAGACAGGCTGGGTTGCTCTAGGTTTAGCATACTGTAACTGGCATAAATGCTATCCTTATCCAACAATGATGAAGTAGAAAATGCATTATTCCTTCCTCTTCATTGTTATGAAAACATGTGTTCTTTTGTTTAGACTGAGAGGTGACAAACATAGCATCAAAAAGATGATGTAAAAACCTCACAAAGAAATAGGAGAGTTTTAATGATTCTATTTTTATTGCAGTTTAAGATATCAATGTTCAGCAGTATTTTCAGAATAGCAGCTTTAACAATTACACACTATTCCCACAGCTTAGTGTATGTTTATCTCTCAGTATGTTCAGAACGTGGTCTTCAATATACAGTGAAGAATGAGATTCTGCATACTGAACCTCTTTCCTTTACACCCTTGGCTGCTCTTTGCTCTCTCTTCTTTACACCCTTGGAAACTGTTAACATAGTTAAAAGAAGCAGAAGCAACATCAGACAATAGTATATAGTACCAGGACTGTAGCACATGTTTCATGAAATATGCAAATACATGAAAATATATGAAATAAATGAAAATGCAGTAGTACTGATGTTCTACATGTCACAGTAAATATATAGAGATCAGCTACTCAGTTAAAAATGGATTAAAAATGGGTATATTTTTATTGGCTGCCATAGCAGTCACCTAAACCGAAAGACAACATTATTATTATTATTATTAAGATCACCCCTAAATATTTTGGTGTTATCCTTACAGTGGCTTCCTCCAGCTCCAGGTGAATCTGCAGTTGCTGCAGCAAGCTGTGGCAAACCCATGTATCTGAGGATCCAGTGTCACATCATGGTGCAACAGACAGGGTCTTGTTATTATCTTTATGTGTGTACTTTGTCTCTTGCTTTTATTTTCCTGAAGAAAACCACACTGGAGTCCCTAGAGATGAAGCAAATAGCTGATTCATCTCAGAGCATTGTTCTTTTTTTACTGGAATACAGTGTGCTAGAAAAATCAATGTGAGAGCTATTGATTGAAGTGGTAATCTGGAGAGCAAATCAGATAGCAAACCAGATAACAGTTCATTGCTGTGTTCTTTTTAATATAATATTACCAAACCTAGTGAACATCAAAGAAGTTTTCCATCTTGATTTCAAAAGCATTTCTTTTTCTAGCCAGGCCTCACTAGTATTTGATAATTCCATGCAGTTATGCAGCATGCAATGCTGGGAATCTGAAGATTGCACCAAATCAGTCCATCATATTTTCTGTATGGTGGGATTTACTTCTTGTCATTTTTTTTTTCTAGGTATATCAGCACTACTACTGAAGGATTCACCACCTCTATTTCCTCTGTTTGTGTCACCTTTTTCTTCCATTACTCTTGAGCTTTCATGTCAGAACTTGAAATTCTCTCATCCTTCTGAAACTTCCAATGGTCTAATACATCAGTCTTGAATCTCTATCGCTTTCATTTTAGGCTCTTATTCTTCAGAGGTTGGACTGAACTTTCCTATGAAAACATCATAAATAACAACCAAAGAAAGGTTTAACAGTTTGAAGATTTACCAATTTTACCTAGGGCAATCTTTTCCAGGCAGTTCTTATTCTGTAAGTCCTCTTTTTACTATTGACTAATCTGCTTTTTGTTCTATATAACAAGAACAAGAACCCTTTTGCCCTCTTCCTCTGTGTCAAAGTAGACATCCATCTTTTTTAGCACAAATATCCATCCATCCATCTGTCCATCCACAAATAGCATCTTTAGAGGTATCTCCATGATTCTGGTTGGAGGGTTACAGAAGCTGCTGGAAGTCTTGCTGGATTCTCAACATTTTTCCTGGAGAAACGCAGAGAACTCTGAAATGGGATGAAAACTCTCTCAGGCATTGATGGATGAAGTGAAAGGCAGCTTAGACTGAATTTATCCAGGTTAAAGGTGCTTCCTTGACATCTCACTACCACTTGGAAATCTAAAGAGCACGTCTGGGTCTCAGCTCTACCATTGCAACTTTCCATCCCATGGAAAACTTTCTACTGAGGCAGGTTTCCTTTTACCTAGATAGTCACATTTCATCTCAACTTATCCTTCAAAGAACTGAGGTGACAGAATCAAAGTTTACAAAGACAAACAGAAGAGAGCAGGAGCTATTCCCAAACCCATGTTGCTCCCTAGAGTTCCCAAGTTACCACATTATCTGCCAGCTATTGCTATTAATACAAGCAGCTATTTAAATGCTGTCTAGATCTCCTGCAGTGAAGGAAGTGCACGTTCCCCAGTGGTTTGAGAATTTCTTTAACAGTGACCCTATTGGTGTGGGTGTGCTAGAGGTCAGGGAAACAGGAAACTTCAGCTCATCATAGTTTGCCCTGCAGGAGGCTTTGTGTTCAGCATCAAAATCTTACTAACTTCAGCATGCATTAAAGAAAGTTTTTGCAGCTTTCTGTGTTCACTGGACCACCTTTGCAATTAGTTGCCATCAAATCATAATTAAAATCTTTCCCCACAGAGGTGAAAAGTACGTTTGACTGTTTTCCCACTTAGCCTTTGGGAAAATCCATCCTTAAAATTACCCTCCATAATTTTTCTTTTACCCTCATATATTTTTCTTTGCATAGAAACAAAGGCTTCTTCTTGAGCTTGGCCCCAGCTACGACATTTGAAATGGGATTAAATCTGAGTTGTTATTACTCTAAGGAGCAATAAAAAGTGTCATTTTAGTTTGACTCATTAAAACAACCAGGACTCACTAGCACTTCCCAAGGTGTTCAGACCCAGGGACTTGACACATTCATAGTTCCAATATTTACAATGATTGATATTAAATGAGCTCTTTCTAGCTTCTGCCATGAATTTCAGATGCTTTGGCTTGTTCAATGCCTGCTTTTTCTTCTCTCCAAAGGAAACAACGTGCAGAATATATTATTAAAATCATGATGTCCCTCCTGAAATATGTAATTTATTAGAAGCAATTAGCACACTATGTGGCCCTCATCCAAATCTGGAACGCCTTAAGCCAGCCTGGTGCTGTCTGATGCATCTCATTACTTTGTGATGGAAGGTTAAAAAGGAGCATGGGTACAGTCTGGAGACATAAAGGATTATTGTTAGTGGGGTAGGCACTGAGTTCCAAGCCCACAAGAATCACGGTGGAACAAAACTCTGAGGCTAAATTTGCTTCAAGTGACAGAGGAATGAAGTTTGTAAGTCTTAAGTAGTGACTATAGAAACTTGTATAATTTTACAAACTGGCTTCTCATGTGCCAAACTCTGTGAAGAGCTTCTAGCCTTAACTAAACAAATCAGTATAACTACAAATAACCTGTATTCTTACAAATAACCTGTAAATTAATATTAGCCATAATGTAGTACATATTACAATTGTCTGAACATCAAGTACAGGTCTGTTAAAATCCACAGACTGAGCTGGTGTTCAGTCAGGTTTTCTTGTGTGTGTAAGTCACTTTGGTTCAGGGTATTTCAGTTTTCCAGTCTCTCCAATGATGTCAAAGAATCTAGTGGGGTTTTTTATTGGTTGGGTGATTTTTTTTTTATTTTGTTTTTTTTTTGGTGTTTGGTTTTTGTTTGTTTGTTTGTTTGGGGGGAGGCACTTGGGTAGTTTTTTTGTTTTGTTGTTTTGGCTTGGTTTGGTTTGGTTTTTTTGTTTTTGTTTTTGCTTCTCTTTTAGGTTTTTTTTATGTGATTGAGCTGCATATGAACCAAGAGGCTAGAACAAGAGAAGGAGATGTCTCTTAGTCCTATGTGTGTATTTTAGACTTCTTTGCTTTTCTAGGAGGTGAAAGGGCTGCAATAATCAATGGGCAGATGGCTAGGGCTGCTCCAGAAAAGCAGACACTGTCAGTAGCTGAAGGTTGGCACTGTCCTGGGGTTGGGGCTGAGTCTTCCTCTAATCCCTTCCTGGAGAAGCATCTTTTAACAACACCTGTTCTTCAACACATTCCTTTTTGGTAGATGTGTCTCAATATGGTGTTTCTTGAGTAACAGAAGGCAAACTTTGCCTCATGGTTTGTGTGCACAGCTCTGTCTGTGTGTTGTGGTGTGGCAAAGTGGTACCAGAGCATTTAGTTTCATGGGTGGAAGTCCCACAACTTCCAGGACCTCCTGGAGCACCGTGGAGAAAAAATTTAAAAAATTATTGCTGCAATCTTGTATCATTGTGATTTTTTTCCTTTTGTCTAACCAGGTTGCAAAAGAAAGGTGAAGGTTTGGTTTCAAAACTAGTTCTTCTCTTCATTTATACACCACTCTTAGCCACGTATTAGTCAGGCTGCACCTCAATCACACTGCTTCATGTATTATGGCCTTGAACACATTTCCTGGCTATGGTGCTGTTCTTTTTCAAGATGATACATTCCAGTAGTTGATTTTTTTTACCCCCACCCTCTCTCCCTTCCTCTCTCCTTCCTCAGACTTGTACAGTTGTATGATGACACTAGATACAATTTTTTAAAAAATTGAGCTAAATTAATTAGTGAATCCCTGAGTTGGTAAATAGGATATGTTAGATTGCTGCCATCTCAAGTTCAGCTGCCTGCCACCCTTCTGCTACTGCCCCAAAAGTTGGCAGCTGCTGCTGCAGTCTGTATTTATTTTCTTACTCTTGGCAGCCTTGAATGAATCTCATTTCACACAGCTGGTGGCTTCTGCTTCAAAACGTCTCTGGCCCTGGCTGCAATGAATACCCCAGAACCTTTAGAGAGACCAAGGGGTTCAGTGGAGATTAAGCTTGACATCTGCTCTACAGCAAAACTGGGATGTTTGTGTTAGAACTTGTCATCTGACACTATTACCTGGTGTGAGAAAAAAGAAAAGATTTCACAGGCTGCTGGTACTGGTACCTAAATTGCCATGTGGGGTTTAAGGGCCAGATCCAAAGGGACTGAAGTCTAGGGGATGTGTTCAGCATGAAGTCTGTATATCTGATGGTTCTTTCTAATCTTCATGCAATGAACACAAAAGTGGCCTCTTTTTAAGGGTCTGATTATTTTTTTATGATAGAAGATTAATCTTACAAATGTCCTTGAAACTAGTGTTATTAATTAAGCTTTATTTTACTAAAAATAGAGCAACATAAACATCATAGTATTATTAATTGCTTCTAAGAAGTAACAGATGACATTAAAAAGCCAATCTTTTCAGAGATAACGCCATAAAATATTATCAAAAGAGAATGTGGGAGACCTAGTCCTTATTTTAAAATATGACTTAGAAAGCCCAGGAAGGGCAACGTGTTATTCTGGTTGCTTCATATCAGAAGAAATATTAATAGTGAAATTCCACAGATTTTGGCAGTGTCGTACACTGAACTGAAACACATTTTGAAGAAAAGATATTTTAGTAGGAGAAGATGTGGGGTTCTTACAAAGCTAGTAATTTGGCAGGGCATTAAATTTTATTTACTGGCTTTATCTCTGTGTTCTATGCTGGAGGTTAACAAGAAAGCTGCATGGCAGGCACTGAGTCCTCCAAGTGCTATTGTAATAAATAATTGCTCCTTTGTTTCACCTCAAGCATTTAAAATCCTGAATTTGATCCCAAGGAAGATGACCTAATGAAGACCTAGGAATACATGCTGCTCCTGTTCAGTGTTTGACGTCTCCTGGGCTCCTGGGCAGGAACAGCACAACCATGGGTACAGCAGAGGCAAGGATATTTCTCAGGTCCTCACCCTTCCTCAGCTCTGTGCCCCAAATTACCCCCTTTTGGGGAGAGGAGTCTCCTCCTGTGGCACTGCTGGGGGGTCTGACACATGAGGAGGCAGTGGGGGAGCTCACTTGGTTTTTAGTGGGGCCTTTCAGAGACAGAGGTAGGTACAGTGTTTAAATACAGAGGAACCTCTCTAAGTAGTATTTTCTGAAAAGTCTCCAAACGATGTGGAGTCATATATCATTTAATTTACCCTTAAAAGAAAAGCCTTCCCTGCTTTTGTACCTAACTGCATATTGCTGCTGCTCCTCTGTGTCTATTAATGTGTCCTCTCGACAAATTCAGATTCCATTTACAAAAATCTCCACCCTCAGAAAGCAAACCTGTCAAATGACAGCGTGACAAGCTACAAGCAAGCTCAAGGTTCTTAGTGCTAAAGCAAAATCAGCTGCAGCTCCCTAAGCTGTGTGGATCCTTGTGGCCATGTGTCAGTAGCTTCAGGCTCACAGCACATAAGCAGAGCTCTCAGCAGCCCTACTCACTGCTCCTGGGGTCAGGGCTGGGTGGGTTCAAAAATACCAGGACTACCTCAAGAGCAGCTCCTGCCCTCAAGCTGCTTTTCCAGTGGCAGTGCCTCACCATTAGTTATCTTACTTCCTATCATCAGGTTTCATTCTGACCCAAGTAAAAGTTTAAGCAGTATGTTAGCTTCATGATATCTCTGCCTTTGAACAATATGGTCCTTATTTCTGCTGTTAAGCTGAGAAACCTTGCTCCTGATTCTTAGGGATGATCTGTGTTGGGTTTCTTGTTGACTGTTGACTTGTTGGGGATGTGGACTGTTTTTTTTTTTTTTATTTGATTTGTTTTTCTTCAAAGTGAATGCCTATTAGTCTGAATATATTGGAAAGCAAACCTTTTCTAAAGGAGGCCATGTGGTTCTTCTCCCCTCCATCCTCTCCTCCATCATTTCTCTCTTCCTTCACCCCTTGGGATGCAACATTGCTCAGTTTAGCAGGAACACAGAGTTCCCAAAAAACATCCACCAGAGATTTGGCATGGAGACAAGAACATGTGCAGCCTGAAGATTTCAACCACATCCTTTCAGGCCCACAGCTAGGACTGAACACTTGTATGAATTATGTGTGTGAATGTGACCAGAAAAGCACAGGAAATACTACAGCAGCATATGGATCTGAAAAGGGATTAATTTTCTTGTGAGCTGCATGGGCCAGAAGGATGTTGTTTAAAACACTCTCATCTGGTGTAGCTGCTAAGTTTTCTTAAAACAGAGGGAGGATTTTTCAGTGCTCACCCAACCTGTGAACATATGTTGTTCCATGGGTCTTTATTAGCCAGAGATTATCAGCACGTTCTGAACAATCTGTAGAGTAACTCATGTTAAAAATGCGTTAAAATGAGTTGAGGAATCTAATGACCACTCAGAAGCAGAAAAAGGAGCCTAAAATGTTTGCTGAGCATCAGTACCCACAGGCTTGCTGTTCCTTCCAAAGGCAAAGGGAGGCAAAGGGAGGCAAACGGTGTTTTTTTTTTTATTCTTTTCTTTCAGAAATGAGGAGAAATTATATAAATTTGGCTCTCAATCTCCTTGCAATCCCCAAGAAAATGGAGTTATGAAAAAAAGACGATGGGATTTTTGGTAGGCCCCTGGTGACAGGGGGGTGGAGCTCCTTCCCACCTGTCCTGATGGTGAATTACTAAATGTTTGTTTTCTGAAGCCCATTGAAAAATTTTGGGGATAAGCAAAAAAAGTTATAAGGGAAGGAGTGGAATTATTTGAAAGTCTGACTGCATTTCATAATTTTTAGCTCAAATTTGCTAGGTTATTGCTGTATTTCACCTGCATGCCACTGGTTTTTACCTAAATACTGTGAGTAGTTAGAGCCTAATTTTTCTTCAAACCCTTAGCACGATCAAAAGCAAGAATAGTATTAAAACTTATTTTTTCAGAATTTTCACTCTGATATTAATGTGTCTAAGACTTTAGAGAAGAACCTACTTTGTCTGTACTTTATTCCCCACAATGAAATTGAGTCAGCTAATATTCTTGCTTGTGCTTTCCAGAAAAGTAGAGAGCAATACTTGGTTTCAGATTCTGACTGTTAATATGAGTGTCAGATATTGTGCTTCCGTGGTGTAATTACATTGTGCTTGTACTGGATGCTGGCTCTGGGGTATTTTGATGCCTTAGGCAAGCCAGAAGAGGTAGGTTTCTTACAAACTGAAGTCACTCATGCAGTAAAGAGCCACTAAAGATTTTGCCCCTGCTGTTTCGCTGCCCATGGCAACTGCAAAGTGAGACCAGTTCCATCTGCTGTAATGCAAACAGTTTTCAGTGACTGCATTTTTATGTCAAATAACAGATTTCTTAATATTGGGTTTTAATTTGCCAGCAATCAAAAAAGCTTAAATGAAAGAATTTGGTGTATTTCAATTGTCAGCAAGCCTAATGAGTTAAAAAGAAAACATTTCATGTTTCAAATGTTCTTGAAGCAGTAATAGTAAACCTTTTATTGCTTTCATCTTTCCTTTTCTCCCCAGGGCAGGGGCACTGTCCCGTACCCCTTCTGATGACTAAGCTAGGACTTCAGTTTGCTGCATTTCCACATTTCAACACAGAGCAGAGCTCTGGTTGTGCATACACATTGTGTACTGAGTTGTTTTGCATTTCTTCTATGGGTGGGAAAACCCACTTATATTATTGTGCAAACACAATAATTCACCATATTTTGCTTTCTCTCCATTGAAGGGATTTGTACCCTTAATCTGTGAAAATTGTTCCTCGTAGCAAAGTGATGCTGTTCTCTGTCTCTCATTGAAATCACTGTGGTCAGGCAGTTTTGGAGAACAGCTTTTCACCAGTTATTTCTGACTTCATCTTGTGTGGGAAAGGGACATTTTGTTTTCCCTGATGCCACAGGGCAGGTGCCTCCCCTCCTGCTTGCCAGCTGACCAACAAATGTGAGTGAGCACAGGTGAGGACTAATAGTGTCTGTCCCCTTTCTCCTGGCTGCAGCAGCTGCAGGACTTAACAGGTTGCCAGGCATTTCCTAAGGGTTAGAGGTATCAGCCTGGATCTAGGTAGACTTTTCAGCAGAAGCCTCAGTCAGCTGCCTTTCCAGCACCTGCTGGCTTGCTGTTGAGGCCACCCAGCTCCATGGGACCAATCTCCCTGTGCCTTCCTCCCCCCCAAGCATCCTCCCTTGGCTGGTGAACAAGGCCACCTCACACAGGTTCAGGTTGGTGAGGACAACACATGCTCCTGGGGTCTCTGGAGGTTGCTGTGTGCTGCAAGTCCTCATGGTGTTGGTGTTTATTCTCCAGATTTTATATCCAGTGTCAGAGCAGCACCAACCCCCAGGGAGCTGTGCTATCTCTGCTCCTTCAGAGGAGCCTGGGGTGAAATTAAGCAGGAAGAAGTGGTGAGAGATCATGCAAGGTGTACCAGTTACTCAGTCTGAAAAGCCATAGCTGGGCGTAAGGCCAACACCAAACTTCTGAGCTTTTTAAAGCCTACAAACTGGGTAAGTGGGAGCTAGAAAAGCTTCTCCCTCTCCTATTTGGTGGGAGAACAAGGTATCCAGTCAAGTTGCAAGATGCTCAGCATTGTGTAAGATCCCACAGCCACATCTGCACACTGCTGCAGACCCTCTTTATGCTCCACAGCCATGGGGGTCATCCAAAATACTTTGTGGAAATTACCTCTGACCTATGTCACTCCCTAAGCCAGGCTGAGAATATTCTGGGTGATAATTGGCACAGAGAAAACTGGGGATCTGGCTGATGGTTGGTCAGCAATTCTGAGAATCAGTAGGTGCTTTTATACCTATATACAATATAATTAATAACATGGTAATGACAAGCACAGTAAAAACTGCAACCTGCTGCTGTCCATACCAGAATTTCACCTTTCAGTCTCATGGGTGACATCTTCTTTGGGCCCTGTTGCTTGTCCTAGTGCAGATTTTTGACTCTGAGACATTTTCCCAGAACACAGTATGACCCAGACCAGTTGGCATATAGAGAGTACTCTTACAGAAGTAACAAATGCACTGCCACAAAATAAGCTACCTCTTGACATGAGAAAAGCTTCTCCAGCACCAGAGGATGTTAAGGCTGGCTTTGATCTTCCAGAAATACTTCAGCACTCCTAGGCAGTTCAGCTGACTCGATATATAACTTAAAGAAATAGATCATTCCAACATTTACAATATTACTGATGTCAGGTTAGGCTGATACCAAAATCCTATCTCCTTTGTCATAGTAGGAAAGACCACATTGATAACTTTAGTTACAACTCAGTAGGGGATTCATTAGCAAATTAATGAAGAAACTTATGGACTTCTAATAGAAACTAAACCCTTAATTAAAAGGGAAAGCCACACAGCACATGGAAATATGGTGGAGAAACACTGCCTGGGATTTTTGGCTGACCAAAGGTTTTGCAAAGGTTTTGCTTCTGTCTTCATTTTTAGGAAGTACAACTCACCGGAAATCTTTTTATTAATACCCTAAAAATCCCAGGCTTCTCAGGGGATTCAGCAGGAGATTTAAATATGCTGCTATCAAATCTTGTGCTGTATCTACCCTAAACCACAGAAAGAAATAAGAGCCACAAAAAGAATACAAAAAGAATACAAAAATAGAAAATAATATAAGCCAAGCAGAATGCTTAGGGCACCATGACAGACCTTGGGGAGAAACAGAGGAAGCTGAGAACCAGCAAAACCTGCTCAGGTGTTACATGCAGATCTTCATCACCCCATCAGGTACTCAGGTTTCTGCTTCTCATTATTACAACCTCTCCTCCTCTGCCACAGATTCTCACTCCTCGGGATGAGGTATTAGGTTTTTCTTTCTCCTCTGTTTATGTTTTAAGACCTCAGAAAAATCCTCATATCATCCAGAACCAGAAAAATTAGAGCCTCTGTGCAGCTGTCCAGGAAAAAGAGAGCAGCTGGATAATGCTGTCCATTAACATTAAAGTTGGATAAGAATGCCTAAAGAAAACTGAAATACAGCTGTTTGGAAATGGCTCATGAAGTTGTGGGGGTGAAAATGTTCCATAGTGCATTTTCAATAAGGTTTTGAATGCAAAAAAAACCCCTTAATTTTCTTTGCATTTTGAACAAATTAATTTTCCTATAACATATCTAGATTTTGTGTTTAATAAAATAGGCAAAACTAAATGTTTTAGTACTGCTAACATCAAATGTTTTGGTGAAATATTTTTCCCTTATAAAGGAAATGGTGACATTTCAGGATTTTCTCTAATCACAGGCAAACAAAAAATGAAAGGCAAAGTAAGAGCAAATATGCAGCTGTTGGAGTTTGCTAGTGTCATTTTTATAAATGCTCTGGTCTGATTTCAGCCTTCTGACACCAACTCAGGCATTGAGGTGCCCTGGGCTTGTCATAGGCTGCCAAGGGAAGAATCAAGTCCTGGAAGTTTCTCTCTCTGCCTACCATGTAAGGAACCACAGGCAACAGTCTTCATTATTTAAGTACTGAAAGGTAGGTGGGTATCTGCTTTGCTACAAATCCTGTCTGCCCTTGGACATCACACTGGGATATTTTTTGTCTTGCCACAGCAAGAGACAAGGGAAATCAAGACCCAGAAGGTGGAGTGAAATGTGGGTGGTTTTGACCATGTTACCTTCTTGCAACATTTATCATTATTGCAACAAGGAGAAGAATCCTGTATTTTGGCATTTCAAACCAAACCAAAACCTCTTCAGTGTTTAACCAAGAATTCTCCATCAGGCAAAAATGTTGGGCATGCAGCATGAACAAAACCTGTGAGCCTCTAATGACACTGCCCCTGGTAACTAAGAGTCAGCATTTCCAGTTCTAGCAAAAAGGGACTGTAATTAAAATCTTGGTGAAATGTGACCCCAGACACTGTCTAGACCTAACTGGACCTAAATTTAACTGATGGTCCTTGTATGTTAACCCAGCTACAGCTGTTAGGTACCTGGAACATTGGATATGGATGTGTTCTTTATATGTCTGGTTTCTCTCTAGTCTGGTGTGGTGTTTTGTATTGCAGAAGTACCTGGAAGTCCCCTTAGTCCTTCTACACTACTTTTTAAGCTTGTCTTTTATAGTTAACAGAATTCTGCCCATAAAATCATTTCTTCCTACACAGGATAGTGAAGTTTTGCAGTGCAAAGGCTTGCCTGAGGCAGCACAGAGCTGGTCAGGATGAGAATCCTATTCAAATGATCAAAGTTTACATCTAAATCCCATGTCCCTGGGCCTTTCTTTGCCATCTTGAGGCCCAATCAAGCGCAAGGATATCATGAGATAAATATTTGTTTTCACAAAGAGAATGCAGCTATTCTCTTTTATTTGTGTAACTTTATTTTTTTTTAAAGATAATCTACAAAATCAGCACTGAAAATGAGTTGGGTTGGGAAGTGAAGAGGTCACTGCTATTTTTGTCAGTGCTTGTACTACACATTGAGAAGTTATTTTGCCGCATAAGATTGCATTCTCCTGCTTTACTAATTGAAGCTTATATCACAAAATTCTTTCATTTGGAAAAAAACTACTGTAAGCAAAGGACAGGTAAAAATGCTACACTTTGCTCTTATTGCTCAGTGGTTTGTACTAAAGCAGCAGTTTCCTTTTTCACTTTGTTCTGTCCAATGTGTTGCCAGGACAGCAGCATGCAGTGGGTTTGCCCTGCTCTGGGTGGGCTGTCACAGCTCTGCTTATCACCTGAGGCACCATCAGTGACACAAGCTACCTTTGTTGCAGATTTTTGAGCAGAGATATACTACTTCATCTTTCCCAGTCATAACTAGATCTCTGGAAGACCATAAATTTTTTAAACCCTAGTGGAAATTGCCATTCAAATGGAAGCAATTCAATTTGAAGTTAGAATTTATTACATAAAAATCCCAAACAAGCAAACAAACAAAACCACCAAAAAACCAAAACCCACGCTGTTTTTCTATCACAGTGTATTTTTCCATATCATGGCAGCCATAATTGCTTCACATCCCAGCATCCCAGTCCATCTAACATCCAAGTAGCTCAGACTCCTTCAGTTCAGATTCTCTCATACAATATTTTCCCCCCAAATTAATTGCTGAATTAAAAATTCCCTTATAAATACTTACACATGTGCTTTGAAGAATGGTACTTGCAGCCTCAACAGCAGTGTTGGAGACGAATGTTCAGTTTTCTTTAGGGAAGATAAAGGCTTGAATAACTGTGCTGTAGTAAGAGAAGCAGCTAGGTCAGAAATTTCCAGTTAAGAACTGGTGAAGGAATTTAAAAGAGGATGATGTTCTTGGTTGCAACAATTGGCAGGACAGATTAGAGGAATTTTAATTGGTATGAGGCTTCATTTCCCTTCTCACATGTATATCACCATTTATTATATTACCGTAAGGGGAGCAGATGCTCCTTTTTTTTTGTCCTCAGCAAAATGAATAGTACCTGTGAACAAAGTGTTTCTTCCTAGAGACAGGAGAAGGATCAATTTTGTAAATGTTCATTGATCTTCAGGCTGGGGAAGAACCACTATTTTTATATAATTGAATGTCTGGCATAAAGCACACCCTTCAATTTAATTCTGCACTTGATCCATAATTTATGTTGAGTGATGGCATAAACTTCAGAATGAACAGAACTCAACTTCCTATGAAAGTTAAAATTTATCTAATTATCCTTTACTTATGGCAGGTGGAATGATAACCTTGTTTTTCACATAGCAGACTATCTAACTAATATTTTCTTATCCCAACCTCCAACCAGCCTTATCTGCTGCAGTTGGAATACTGAGCAGAGTTTAATATTGTCTTGGCTGTTGCCTTTCTCAAATCTTGACTGATGTGATTTTCTAGCTGTAAAACTTATTACATGCTTTTTTCCTCATGGCTTAATTCAAAGTAGTCAACCTAGAGGGTGTCTCAAATTGGAAGGATAAACTAGCCTGGAGCAGCATGTTGTAAATTAAAAGAATGACAGAAGTTGCCCGGAAAATTTTAAGATGTTTTAATTTAAAGAAGCCATTAGAAAATGCTGCTTATAAACATTTCAGACCAGTGAGTTCCAATACCTATTTTGTGGCAGTAGCAGATCTAGTGGTTTCTCTTAGTATGAATCAGCTGATTCAGGTTTGCAAATGTGGCCTTTTATTTGATGGAATTACTGCAATCCTTTGACATAAGGGAATATTTCTGCCTGTCCTGTGATTTTCATCTACACTTTGACAGATAACAAGTGCTTCTGGTGTTAAAAGTGAGGGTTTAGCAATTCCAGCAAATAAACACCTTGCCCAGTAAAACTTGGCATCCAGATGGCTGCTTTCTGGGGTTGCTTCTGGCCACTTCACAAGCTTCCTAGGATCTGTCAGAACACAGCACTTTTTGACAACCTACCTGCAGAGATTAAATTCAAGCACACTTATTGCCAGCTCTAAGTTTATCTCTGAAATATAAAAATCTGGGATGAAAAACTGACAGCTGAAAAACTTTAATCCTGGTTGCATCCTCTAGTTGACTGCCCAGTCCAGGGAGCCATGCAGGGAGAGGCCCTTACAGGACTTTGTAGCTTTGTTACTGATGTGGAAGTCATCACCACGTTTTCAGCTCAGGGTGTTGAGGTATTTGACCAAGAGCTGTCCTCCACACAACTGCCAGGTGTTTTGTGGCTTTCCTGTGTGAAATTAGAATTGGTCTCCTATTGTTCCTGTCTGAAACCCTCATTGAGCTGACTGCAGGGGCTTCGTTTAAACACTGAAGACTGCCCGACTTCTGCAGCCTGGCAGAAGGGGAGGAAGGCGAAGGGAGGAAGGAGCCAGCAAAATGAGATGTTTATATACCAGTAGAAGCTGCCTGGAGTGACAAAAGCCCCTCTGTTTACTCTTTTGGTTACTGTAAGTAGGAGATACAGTCCTTTCAGCCACAGCAAAGCTGACCTCTGCCTCCTGTGCATGTTCTGAGCAGCCTGTGGAGGGCTGACAAAAGCACTTCTGTGCTGAAGCAGCTCCTTCACCCAGGTTTTGTGGAGTCAGTGCTGCTTCAGGGGACTTCTGAGAGGCAAATCTGTCTGGAGTGGATAATGCTGTGTGAGAGAACAAAATGGAAAACAGCCAGAGATCTGCAACTTGAATTTTGCTGCTCTCATACAGTCTTCATTGTCATGGTTTAACACTGAGTCCTTTGACTGTGGAGAAAATAGCACAAGACCCAGAGTTTGTCATTTAAAAGGCTCACCATGAGGACTGAGTATTGTATGACTGGAGCTGAGGGAAGGGTTAGTAACAACCTTCAGGCGTTTAGAAAATCAGTCAGTCCTCGTTGCTTGGTAGCCAAATGAGCATTCACAAAGCTTTATGAGGCCATGGTGACCTGCTGGATATGCTGACAATGTCCTTCATAAACTCATCGTATTTGCTAGTGCTTCAGATAATTTGCTTTGATTTAGTCATCAGCACTTTTGAAAGACATGCATATTCGAGGGGGGGGAAAAAAAAAGCAATTGAAATTGCATGACTGATTAATATCTTGGTTTCATAATCATAACAGACGTGAGAATTTTTTTCTCCTCATCATCATGTGCTTAGGTATAAAATAAAGTAGCACACGAGTTTTGTTACTGATTTGTAGCCTGCTAAAATGTCAGTTTAGTTTAAGCTGACCACCACTGGTGGTTCAAAATCTTTATATCCTAAACACTGAAGCCCCACCATGTGTTCTGGCCTTTGAAGACTCCATCAGCTGTAAAGAACAAAGTGACAGCCTGGCTTTGCTTTTCTTTGGGTAATCTAAACAAAAGGTTGAGAATACCTAGCATGCCAGTTTTTTGTGTCACTTGGTTTACCTTATACCTCAAACTTTAAAGCCACATAGCACGTTAATTTATAGTATTTTACACACATTCATTGTAAATAAATGTAACTGTTTGAAGTTATTTCTTCTTTATATCTGTGAATTAAGATCAGTTACAAAAGCTCTGCCTTCTGTCTTTGAGAAAGTGAGGGAAAGTGTAATTAACTTCTGGAGGAGTGGGCCCATGCTCTGTAGTAATGAATGACCAAATGTCTTCAGACTCACTGACCACAGGAGGAAGGCAGACCTTTGGATGTTGGTTACCAAGCTTCAAGTCATTAGTTTTGCTTTGTTGTGAAATCACAAAATCTTATCGGCACAAGTGCCGTTTGGAGTCCTTTGCCACAGTTTCACAGAGCAGCTTTTTTCAGATTTTCTCATCAAAGAAGAGACTCATTTTTACCTTGTTCTTCTAAGCACTGCATCAGGCAAGCTGTTTACTGTTGCCCAAATCTGTAGAACAAAATTGTCCACATCCATCTACTTTTGTCTTCTCAGTTTTTCTGTTTGCTTTCTTACCCACACGGGAATGACCAAGGTCAGGAGCTGTGAGTTTTATTGTTGTCACTTCACAGAATTCTTTTTGATCACTGGTGGCTCGGGGACCACCCAAGAGAGTGGCTGCCTTGGGGCACCCGAGGGGGCAAGAGTACCCCAGTACTGACAGCCTCTGCAAGGCTGCTGGTCTTGTGCTGAGTCTACTTGGAAGCAGGGCTGGCCTCCTGCTGCAGTTGATCTGATGTGATTTATGGACATGAGTATCAACAGATAAAATAGTTGCTGCCAGGCTGACAGAGTGAAGCTGCTCCTGTACGTGGGAATGAAGAAACACAAGGCAAGGTATGTAAAACACACTTTCTGTTTGTATACAAGTACCAGTTGTGGTATGAAGATCTTGTATTGATATTAACATAGCTTCCAGGAACCCACTCCAGGGATGAGGATGCTGCTGCATTAAATCATGTTCAGACATTTAAAAGAAGTCAGTTGTTGCACTGGGGAACTCCCAGCTGTGGAGTAGCAATCAAGCCCAGGAATGGTTACAGCATTCGAGGGAAGAATGTGATGCTCTTTTTTCCCATCATGCTGGCAATCAAAATGTTCTCAGGTTGTTTCTCAAATTCCATAACAGAGAGTTTTGAGGAGGATTTGGAAGTGGCTGTGGAGGCTGACAGTTGTACCTCTCCATCACCCAGTACGATGTGGGAGAATGGTTGAAAATGCACATTTAAAAGTCTAGCCAATGGGCCTCTATCATTTCCTGATCTGAGATGACAGCAGTAGTATTAATAATATGCAAAGAAACTTTATTTTCTTTGCAAGCATAAAAAGTCACCATTAGCCTGAAAACTCTTGGAGGGAATCAGTGGAAGGCACTCAAGAAGGAAAGTGAGAGAAGGAAATCAGTAGTGGCATAGGAAGTAAAGAGGGAAAATATTCAGGTGACTGCAGAAACCTGAGTGTAGGAACAAAGGTACACTGACAAGACCTAGAGAAGGAGATCTGGTAGTGGTGAAGACCCCAGGATAAGGAGATTTTACATAACTGTTTTTACTGGATAAATGGTAACTATGATGTTGGTTATGGTAAGCAGAAAGAATATGCAAGACATGAAAACTGAGCACAGAGACCCAGAAAAGAATAGAGATCAGAAATGTGCAAGCCTGGATGTCAGGAGAAATATTAGGATGTTATCCATAGTAAATGAACAAATCAATTTGTAAAAGGACTATTTTGATTTTGAAAGAGCTTGGTTTTGACCATTCTGAGATAATGGCTTAGATTTCTTCAAGCTTCTGCCAAAGGTTCTCTCTAGGGTTTCAATTTGGGTAGAAGGAGCTAACTCTGCATCAGAGCCTTAAAAAAAGGTGTTTATTATTTCTGTATTTGAGAAGTACACTGTTGAATATAGGGACTACTCTAAGAGCAGAAAATTGGCAGCCTCTGCCACCCATTCTCAGAGGCTGGAACAAGGTGGGGGAAGGACCTTCAGAGGCTGGTGATAAAAAAAGTGTTACAAAAGGCAAAGAAATTTCAGAGGCAAAGACATCAACAAGGTGGAAAAGATGGAGATTGAGATCTTAAGACACTTTGCCAGAAAGCTTTCAGGCTGGATCCAGGGGCAACTTCATCAAAAGAAGTAAAATAAAAGAGTAGGCTGTAAGCATAATTTTTGGTGAACTGGATCATAGAAGGAAGCATCGGGCAGCAGCTGGGAGGCAAGCAGGGTTAGGGATGGGGTTAAAGATTTTTAAGGGATTACCAACAGAAGCTTATGCACTGAACTCTGACTTATATGCAAGGAGAGCTTATCTGAACCAACCAATTAAGCAAAAATGGATTAAAGGTTTCAGGGACTGATTGTACAGATGAGGGAGGTAGATAGCAGGTCATTTATACAAAGAAGAAATAAGAGAAAGCTCGAAATAGGCATTTGAGAAATTATAGCACTTTCCATACTGGTTTACTCTCCTGCTTCTGGATGTGGTATGTATCTTTCTGTCTTGCAGCTGTTTAAAAAAAAAAAATATATATATAGTAGGAACTTTTTGTTTCTGTCCGAACAACAGGTTTTTTTTATTAAGAAAGCCAAAGCACCTAGGCTGTGTGTGTGCAGGGTGCAAGCTTTGAGTTTTTCCATGACCACTTATGGCAGCTGTGTTTCTGATATCTTCATCAAATGGGACAGATGGAAGACAAGAGATGTATTTCTTCTAAATAGATTTGGCAGTGTAGTTGGTGTACACCTGGCAAGAAACACTTGAAGATTAATAAAGCTGCTTTTTCTAAACCTTTGTGAAACAGGAATATGCTGAGAATGGAGGCTGGCTAAGCTATATTCTGTTAGACTGATGAAAGGCAGAGAGAGAAGTATTTACTAATTGCTCAGCTCCTGTGGAATGAGGTTTCTGCCAGGCAGCTCACCCTGCAGGCTCTGATGTTCTTCAGCTTCTGCTGGAGGTTGTAGCTGCAGGAAGGGACCAGCTGGTGTCAATGTGAGGCAATTCTTTGTCATTTTTGAAGGGTTGTGGAAATAAAAAGGTGTTTCCAAGTGGGGAGGTCCGGTCCCTGGAGCAGGTGACCTTGTCCTGGGGTGAGCTGTACCCCCAAGCCTGCAGCAGGGAGAGCCTCGGGGCTCTCTGCTAGCACTGAGTGGCAGGAAGGAGCACGTTTCCTTACATGGAGCACCTGATGCTTCTGGAAACATCTGTCAAAACAACTTGTGAGTTGTCGAGAGCCTGTGCTGCTTCCATTGTGCAGATGCCTAGGTGAGCAAGAAAGAAATCTCTGTTGCAACAGGAGTCCATAGGCTTTGTTTTTATTACCACAATATGCAGTTTTAAAATCTGTTAAATCTGCAGGCAGTGAGCACGATCTTTTAAGTACAAAGATCTATCAGTCCTCAGTCACCACACAGCTTGAGAGAGACAATGAGACAAATGATCTGCTCCTGAGAATGCCCCATGTCAGCAGCAGGCATGAGGTGTGCTGGGGGTCTGCAGGACAGGCCACTCCTCTGCCTCCCTCTTAGGAAATTAAACTCTGTTATTTGACACAAATGGGACATTCATAGCTGCCTCTCATTACTTCCAACTTAGAATTCTAGTGAATACTGTTTTTCATTACATTAATTTTTTGTTTGTTTGTTTAAAGATTTAAAAATTCATTTCATTTGACAGAAAAAACCCATAAGAGATGAGAGCAAGGAGCTTCAGAGAATCAGAATATATTTGACTGTTATATTCAAAACAAAATGTCCCATAAAAAAGAGAAGTTATTTTTACTGTTAAGTGGCATGAATATGTGATTATTTTTTTTTATATTCTTATTTTTGCTGAGGAAACCAGAACATATTTAATTTAGGATTGGCATAAAGCAGAAATTTTTACTTGGCCATTATGGCCTTTGGCCAGGTTTGTTTGCTTGATCATTTCAAAGTGATTGGAGTTCAGAAACTCCAAAAATCAGGCTGCTAAGCTTTGTCTTTCACTGTTTTCTGAATATCTGGAAATGTGTTTTTGAGAGACAGAGGTCCAGCTCCAAAACATAAAACCAAATAACCCTTCAAACTCTAGGGAATACAAATTGCCAACCAGACTTCAGTCCTGAGTTTGGTAAATGTCAGCATCATTTTTGAGGCAGTAAAGTGAGGTGAAGGAAGAAGTGTTAAATAGGGTAGGGATCTGCCTTAATTATTCAAGTAATTTTTATATTTTTTTTCCAAGAGATATTTAATTCAGGAACAATTGGTTATTTTGTATCTTGTGACACTGCTTAGCCTTCTAATCTGGTGTTTTAGCTCAGGTGGAAAGAAGCAAAATGACTAAAAGATTAAACAGCATAGATATTATTCTGTGACTGCAAAAGTGCCAGAAAGTTGTCCCGTTTGCACTCATAATTTATAAGTAGTCTAGAAATATGCTTTGAGGCAGTGACTTCATCTACAAAGAATTGCCAGTTCGAGTGTATTAGTGCGTGGCTGTTGAATGTGGCTTGGCATTAAGAGTTTCTTCATCAGCATTAATTGGGTTGAATTACCTGCAGTGAAATATGAGTCCTTTGAAGGAAAACAAATCTTGTCCTGCTGGCTTTAGAAGCATAAAAAGGAGTTGGGGGAGGGGGATGAGTGTGCAGGGAAAGGCAGGAGAGTCAGTGTTCAGAGAGTTTAAGGCAGAATAAGAGTGAGTTTGAACATGCTGTGGGTATGAAGTCACTGCCAGGGAGTGATGAGAAGGGATCCAGCCTCAGGCTGGAAGGGAATTTGCTGTCAGATGAAGAGCAAAGCCCTGGTCAGAGTGTGAGGGGTGGGAGCAGAGGGAAACAGAGACTGGCAGGGTCAGTGGAATGGCTGGGACCTGAGCAGGGGAGGGGAGCCCAGGGCTGGGCAGGGCAGGATGGACGTGGGGGAGATGTGGGACTGGGGTCAGAGAGAGCAGTGTGGGCACAGAGCTTTAGGAGGGTGAGGGTTCCCTTAAACTCAGTTACTGACTGCCTGGAGTATGGGACACCGATGAGACAGGGCAGCTCTGTGGATCACAATTTTCAGTCCTCCCTGTTGTATTATGAAGCTTCTGTAGTTTATGTGGAACCAGTAAGTTGATGTTTCTAACCTGGATCTGCTGTATGTAGAAAAACTATCTTCTAAAATATCCCCCATATAATGTCCCAGATATCCTGGCTTTTTTGTTTTGTTTTGTTTTCCTGTGAGTAAGATCTGAGTCTGTATTTGCTGCTCATCTTCACTACTGTGCTTTGTCAGTGAATAGAAACAAATCCTGAACAGCAGCATTTTGGTTCCTCTCTATTACTGTTGGAGAAAGCTGAGAGCATGAGCTGTGTTACTGGTGTGTGGAGATTGAAAAGATGAGCTGGAAATATCCTTTCCAGTAAATTAGCTTTACTGTAGTAATAGTTGTATAAAATGGTTGGGTTGACCTGAGTTTTCACTGAATCTCTAGCCAGAATATGACCTTTCAGAAAACTATTTAGATAATTGTTAAACAAAGATATTGGGCCTAAGTAGCCCAAACTTGATTAGGAAAAAAAAATATCTCCATGAGTAGAGCTCCACCTGGCTCCCTGCTTATCGTGTGCTTCGTGTTGATGAAGGGCAGGGCACACAGTCTGGATAACTCTGCTGGAGTAGCACTCAAAAGCTTCTGTAAAGACCTCTTCTCTTTAATTATTTTAGCTGAGCAGGAGATGTGGATGAACATGTCAGTGTGCTCCTGGGCATGCCCAGCTCCAAAGCCTCCTGAGCACCCTCAACAGCCACTCTGGGATTCTGCAATGTTATGGCACTCTCTATGATGTTAAATGATTGCTATCATTTCACTAAGTATTTTTATTACCCTGGATTTTTTTTGCATTGTAAAAACGTGATACTTTGTGTATGAGATACTTTGTTTCAGGAAAATCACCTGCCTTTTCTGTCGTGCATGTTCAGACATTACTGATTTCATCTATTTTAACTTTCTTCATTGTGTAGCCAAGGATCTTATTTTGTAATGCCACATACAGGGTCAGATAATTCTGACAACCCGGTGCTGTCAGAACATCTTGAGGCTTATGAAAAATGACACTGAGTCTTGTGTACTTCGTGGTCAGTACAGGAAACTCTGTGAATCTTTCTTTCCAAATGACACTGGGTTATTAAGTGACTGGCAGAGGTGAAGGCCAGCTGTAGAACAGAGGTTATGAAAAATCATTAAATATGACTGATAGTAGTTTGCTACATGAAAATCAATGGGTAGTGCTTAGTGAGGTCATGTATCTCCATTTCCTGCAATTTCACATTGAATAATGTCATTAAACACAGAGCCAGAAGTCTTGTTCCTACCAAAAATACCATTCCATGAAGCATCATTGCATGAACTGTGTATCACAAGCTTTCTTTTCTGCCCATAACTTTGCCTTTTTCAGCCTTGGAAAACTCCCTAAAAATGATGCATTCTAGATCTTAGCAGTTCCTATTTGAAGTGCTGATTAATAGCTCCTAGAGACTGTCAGTGTGCAAGGACTGGCTCAGCAAGTCCAAAGATAAACAACAGGAGACAAGTTTGCCCTGCAAACACAATATCACTTTGAATTGAATGTCCATTAACCTACAGTTAGGCAAAATCATATTCATAGTTATAGTTGTCTCATTTAAGGGTGTTACTAAAGATGCCAGCTTGGTGGCAGCTGAGCACCCTAAGTGTTTCTTTATGTATGGCAGTTAATTAGTTGGAAGTAGTTTCCTTATTGCAGGGCACACTGATAAATACTGTGGCTTGGGAACACTAATTTATTTGCTTGCTTTATGTATGAACCACAGTTTCCCAGGGAACCAAGTACTGTCACTTGTATGGAAAAAAAAGAGGGAGGAGCCCAGAACAGAGCAGTGAGGGGCTCATGTTGGAAGTGGAGCTGGCTGAGCTCCTGTTGCACAACCCATTGCAAGATTCTTTTTCCAGCTATGTGTAAGTTTGTTGAGCTGGAATAATTTATGTTAAAATTTTTCCAAGTAATGTATTTGGAAAAAATCTATCCTATATTTTGGAGCTGTTTGGACATAAACAGTGAAGTGTAGGTTGTGAACGTGGGGCCACAACCCTTGGACATCAATTCCTCTTAACCACAATTTGAGGTAATCTGAATCTTGCCCTGTATGCCTTAAGGACACACTGCTGTTTGAAGTTGTGCTGTGACAGTGGAGTGTTTGATTATCCAGCTATGGTTATCTGGAGTGACTGGGGTGCAATTTCTCCTCAACAGAGGAATTGATGCTCAGGGGAAGATACTTTTTTCTGACTGTTAGAAATGGTGAATAGAAATATGTATGATATGTAATGAAACAAAAAATGTTTCCATATTATGGCAATAATGACACCTAAATCAGGCTTACACTTTGCTGAAATCCTGCATTTGTGATTAACAGTTACACCCCCACTAGCACTATTTTTGCCAAAAAATATGGACCAGATCCTAATCTTGGTATTTGCTGCTTGGATTTGTTGAAAATAACAACCTCTCCTCTCTGGCCTCTTCTCTCTGGAATCTTTTTATCTTGCAGTTTGGGCAAGGCCTTTGGTAATTACTGCTGGAGAAGACTTCTGTTGCACATGGAAAGCTCTGCCCATGGGGCACTGGCTCTACACGAGTGTTGACCTGCAGATTGTCTCTCTTAGAGGCTCAAGTGGAAATTCTGGTAGAATAATTACCTCACCTACTCTCTGAGCCTTGAAAACTTAACTTGCTTCAGATAGGCAATACAAAGAAAAAAGAGAAGCAACTACTGTTCTGTTCTACAAGGCACATTTCAGCAGTTTCTTCAGCAAAATATGATATGTTTTCTAAGAGCCTACGTTCAAGGAAGAGACTATTTCTGTTGGAAAGACACCGTGATGTTGTTTGAACTCAGAGGGTGGTGGAAAAGGCAGTCAGTACAGACACTAAAAACTGGCCATTACTTTGATTTTTTTGTTGTTTCTTCCTTCAGGAAAAAATGTCCAATGCGAGCTAACACACCTTTAACAATTACTTCTGTATTTTCAGGGATTAAGCACCTGAAGAGTCAGAGTGATTCCGCGTTTCCAGAGGAAGAAGAGGGAGTTAGTGAAAGGGAAGAGGAGTGGGGCCATTAAGGAGCATGGAGCTTCCATCCCCATCATGGAGAGGAACTGAACTGCACATCCCACCCCCCTGCTTGTGTCCCTGGAGCTCAGCACTCCGCGTGCCGGCACTGCTGGGGCTCCCGGGAAGCGCCCTCGGCTGGGATTCACAGCCACCTGCAACTGTGTTCTGTGATCCCTATATCCAAAGATAACCAAGTTATTTTAAAGTCATATTTCTTTCATTTTTCTATGACTTAGAAATGTAATTTGCAAATGTGCTCGTGACCTGACATCAGTACTTCCAGAGCTTAACTATTGCATGTGAGTTGTACTCCGAGAACTGTTGTAAATAAAACTGATTTAAAAGCTACAAAATAAACAATATGCTCATTTAGACAAAACTGTATATTGTACAGTGGATTTGTCTAGCATGTTCAAAAATGTTTGTGAAGAGTGATCCTTTTGGATAAGAGCAGCTTTTACCAGTATTAAGAGTTACTTGCAGGAATGTAGACAGGAACAAAGTAAGCAGAGGTGTCTTAGTCTGAAGAAGAAGGATGCAAAGACACTCTTCCCCATGTTCTCTGGATGTGCAGCCCTTAAAGAACTTGTCTTGCTTTTGGTTTGAGGCTGACTAGTCAATGGCCAGTTTTCAAACTATTTCATTGTTGTTTTGTATTAACTGTTTGCCTCTGGTACTAAGTTTTATCATCAGTTTACTTTCCACTGCTTTAAGTCTCTTTTAAAGGATATGAAGTGTATGAAAACATAGAGCCTTTTGTCTGTGCCTGGCGTGAAAATTTCCCTCTCAATCCATGGTCTTCCATGAAGACCTGCTGAGAACTTGCCATCACTGCTGATTACCATCAAGTGCTTCTTTCTGCTTCAGAGCCATCATTTTGCCTTCCATCTGTATCTGTTTCTGTCCTCTTGTTGCCATTTTCTGTAGAAACACTGCAAAGTGGATCCATGACTCTAGCTCAGTGTAGGTATGCAAGATGGGCTAAAAGAAGGACTCTTCAGTTGTACAGAAGTAGCTATGAGACTTACAGGACTGAGGGCTTTTTATGCCACAAACAACAAAAAGAAGGAAGTGAACCTCAGAAACCATTTGAATGGACCAAAGTTAAGACTGGACTGGTGTCAAGAAGAGCTGGGCTCTGGTCCCAGCTCTGCCACAGCTTTGCTTTTCACACAGTTCCAGGCTCTTCACACAGTTGCTTGTTGAGGATGATTAACTTTATAAAGAATAATAATAAAAAAATAGATTTAGTTTAAACTGGATGCAAGTGTTTTCATAACTGTTAGTGCAGCAATGAGAGGACAATTATTCTGTTTTATTGCTGTGATCTGGATGAAACACTGTGGTCCAATAAGAGCCTCAGATAACCACTCCGGTATTTAGATACATCTTTAAATCCAGGTCTTATAACCTCTCCATCTCTTAATATTCCATCTGCATTTTATAATTAAAAAACTTGTTTCTTTCTCTCTTTCTTGTTTCAAAGTTATACATGCAGCATATCTGAGTGCAGGAATAGACTACTCCTTTCTGGCAAGGGGACAGGAGATTTTACCATAGAACCATCCTGACATAACTTTCTGGTGGGACATCATCTGATGGACAAAGTCAGGATGCACATTTTTTTATACATCAGCTGGTTTTGGCTTCAAATACGAGGAAGCAGTCTGATCTTCCACTTGTGAGGCACACAGCACATGGAGCTATAAGGAAATCATCAGTAAAACAAGAGAACAAGAAAAGTGCCATGGAGCAGAGCTGAAACACTGCCTTGGAGGCTCAGCAGACTCCATGTCAGGAATGTCTGGGTGTGGGGAAATCAGAAAAAAAGGTAAAAAAAGCAGTCTGCATATTAAGCTAGATTATTTCTGGGTTTTGACACAGCCTCAGATATTTAAAAATGGGAACCCTAGACAGAGAGTCTCTCAAATGTTTTGGCATGGAATTGAAAGCTCTGGCTGCCTTGTAGCATGGTGAGCTTCACATTGTTACACTCGAGCAATATGGGTCTCTTGTGGGAGTCAGTGGTGAACCATTGTTTTTTAATGTGTTTATGTCACAAAAAGGATGGATCAAAACAACAAAAATTCATTAGTGTCATAATTTGTTTTAGTGTTAAACCAATCAAGAAGAGAACAAGAAAGCAGAGAAATAGATAGTGAATATCAAGTGTCAGAAAATGCTGATTTAACAATACCTTATAGGAAGATTGTGATGAGATGTTCCCTGTTAGAGATCTCTCCTCTCAAAACACCTGCACCTGTGGAGGACTCTGACAGGTTTGGTGGGAGTGGGATTTTTGGAGATGGATTATATTAGTGCATTTTCCACAAACAGGCTGATGGAAAAAGAAAGCAGAAAAACCCCAACCCAGGCAAGTAAAGGACACGTTTTTTCCTAATGAGTAAATCTGACTTTTTTCCTCCTCCTTCCTCCATGTTCTTAAATCTACGGCCTTTCCATGCTGAGGTACAGTTGCTGATATTCTTGCTTTCCAGATATTACAGGAAATGTTATTTGCAGAACTGAAAGGAAGCCATCTCCTTGGACTGATCTCAGTCTTTTCCAGTATCCCTTAACTCATTAATGTACAGTGATTTAAAGGCATTTTTGTTGTTGCATTTTAGAGTTTTGTTTCTTTTTCTAATACTACACTTACTATTCTGTAACAGGTCTTCTCTTTATTATTTATTGAGATATTGTTCTGGTAAGTTACTTGGAAAAATTACGTGATTTGACCTGCAGGATTGTGTATGTTGTTTATTCTCCTGGTGCAAAAGCAGTTAACACTTAAATAGATACAAAGCAGGAATCAATATTTAAAAGTCCATTACAAAACATAATTTTCACTGAGATAAATTTCACTTGAGAATAGCCACAGCTTTTGACCAACAACACACTCTCTTTTGGGGAAATATTATGTGTAGTCTGCAGGAAATCTTCTCCAATTCTGCTATCAATTTAAATACTGAATTTCTTGCATTTTTTAAGACTTCCATAAATGTTATTGAAGTGTTCAAAGATTACCCCACTGTCATAATGTCATTGGTTGTCCCAACTAATGTAAACAGAAAAATTACCATTAGCTCTCGTGTAGCTCTTTTTTTTTTTTTTCTTTTCTTTTCTTTTCTTTTCTTTTCTTTTCTTTTCTTTTCTTTTCTTTTCTTTTCTTTTCTTTTCTTTTCTTTTCTTTTCTTTTCTTTTCTTTTCTTTTCTTTTCTTTTCTTTTCTTTTCTTTTCTTTTCTTTTCTTTTCTTTTCTTTTCTTTTCTTTTCTTTTCTTTTCTTTTCTTTTCTTTTCTTTTCTTCTTTCCTCTCCTCTCCTCTCCTCTCCTCTCCTCTCCTCTCCTCTCCTCTCCTCTCCTCTCCTCTCCTCTCCTCTCCTCTCCTCTCCTCTCCTCTCCTCTCCTCTCCTCTCCTCTCCTCTCCTTTCCTTTCCTTTCCTTTCCTTTCCTTTCTTTCTTTTCCTTTCCTTTCCTTTTCTTTCTTTTTTCTTTTCTTTTTTCCTCTCTTCTCTTCTCTTCTTTCTCTTCTCTTCTCTTCTCTTCTCTTCTCTTCTCTTCTCTTCTCTTCTCTTCTCTTCTCTTCTCTTCTCTTCTCTTCTCTTCTCTTCTCTTCTCTTCTCTTCTCTTCTCTTCTCTTCTCTTCTCTTCTCTTCTCTTCTCTTCTCTTCTTTCTCTTCTCTTCTTCTCTTATCCTTTCTTCTCTTCTTTTAAATGAACAATTATATTTGACCTTTCCATGCAGGGCATTATACTTGGCAAAAAAGGGGTTGCTAAATGTCTCCTATGCTTTGCTGTATTCTCTCTTTCAGCCTTCAGTGAGGACAGCAGCACTTTGTGCAGGACCCAAGCAAGATATTATCAGGTGAATGCTTCCTGGTAAAATGCTGTTAATCTCCAGGTACAGCAAAGTTTGCTGGTGGAGTTTCTACAAATTCAGTGTCTGTACTTTTGCTGTAGGGTTTTTTTGAGGGTTTTTTGTTTTGTTTATGAAATAACGTGGGCTTTTTTGGGGTACTTTTTATACCAGTGCTAGGCCAAACATACTCCATTTCAATTTTGCATTGATTCATCTGCTTAGTATATACTGACCCTTAGTGGTAAGCTGTGATTTTATTTGCATTGCCAGTTTTTTCTAAATTTTGTTTTTCTCTTTGGCCCAACTGTTCAGAAAACAGGAATTTTAGCTGTGCATCAGGATAGTTGATATATGTAAATAGCCCATGTTGTCTTCAACAGACTTAACAGGCTTGTTAAAATAACAAGAGGTGTTATGAGCTCTTCTGAAGGGAGGGCTGTTCAGAAGCAGGGGTGTCAAAAGGTTATTCCAAAATGTAAAACAAAAAGGTTTGCATTGAGAAGCAGTCCTCTCCACATAATGAGAAACAAGCAAGAACTCAGGATCTGGCACTCAGGAACACCTCAAGCTAGCTGTGGAACAAGTATTAATTAGGCTTCCAAAATAACATCTTTTTGAAAAGCAGCTGAGGTGTAATATTGCTCTTTATTAATCAAAGCAATGGGACAATGTGAACTCTGCAAAAAATAAATGGTTTGCAGATGGCTGTGTGTGCTTTAATGACTGAACACCAGTTACAGCTTTAAATGCCAGAGTCTTTCTACATTTTCTCCTCTTCAAAGAGCAATATTTTCAGTTTTCAAAGCAGTGAGGAAAGTGTGTTGGTTTCTTATTACATTTTCCCTGCAGCATAAATTCTGTTGATGTGCTTCCCTAATCATGCTAATTATACTGCCATATGTTGCTCTCATCTTTCTTTTCCTCTCCTAATGGGACATAGATCCTCTCTTTTGAATATGTCATTTGTTTATTACATTTATCAGGAGTTTTAACATTATATGGGACTTTTAATTGCTTCTTTAAACACTCAGCAGATTGAATATTAAAAACAGACATGAAGGTCAATTATAATTAATTTTTAAATTGCTCATGCCATTTTTTTTCCTCTAATTTACTGGAAATATCAACCCTGTAGTCCTGTTCCTGTACATACTATCTACTTGAGAACACACACATGTATCCCAAAACTACTCTGATTGCAGTCATGGTTCTGTCCTACCCCAAATTACTTCATGTCTGATACAGAAATGCTGCAATAAAGTGCATTGTGCACCATATTACAATGAGTGCCATAAATACAGTGCCATCCATTCCACTTACGGACTATTGGAGTACCCCAAAGTGAAATGTTCATTTCTGGCAGAAAAGAAAAACACAGTCATCCCCCATAGGGGGATTTAAGATGGCTGAAGTTGAGTAGCACTTTGTACAGTCATTAGAGCCTCAGAGTACCCTCCACTGCAGAAAACAGTCAGTAAACCAGCTGAATATAGAGAGAATTAAGAATAGAAAAATTAAGAATATAGAGAAATTAAGAGTCAAGCAATGACTATCCAGTTATCAAACTGGTTGTTGGTATGACATTGGTTCTCTTTGCTTTCATGAAATTGCATCATAGGAGAATTTGACCCTTTTGGCTCATTGAATTTGGATTGAAATAATCATACCAGGCTTCATACAAGTAAATAGAAAATTCTTTCCTCATATCTGGTGTTTTTCCCTGGTGTTAAGGTACAAGCCCCATAGTCTTATTCTTCTTGAATGCTCAGGAGAGTTACTTGTAAGCACAGTAGGCTTTCTGTGTTGATGAAATAGCTTTATAACTGCAGTCTGAACAGAAGTGAAAAAAACATCTGTTCTGCTCAGCTGTGTTCCAGCTGAAGCTGATATTGTACCTACCATTTTGATTTTGACATCCTGTGGCAAGAACCCTCCCACTCCCACCACAAAAGGCTGGAGCTGTTGTTGGCCACTGACTCTTCAGCACCTTTGTATTCATGCCACTGGCTCTTTTGTGCCTTTATTTTTGCAGCACTGGCAGCACACTGTGTCTCCAGACAGGGACCCCAAGGCACTGCAGTGGACCGAGATCCACTGGGGATCTGCCAATAGATGACCAGAGTTTGGAGCCAAGAAGGTTATAAAATGGGACCCCCAGCAGAGACCCATTTGTGTGGTTCTTCAAGCAGTTATTCTGTGACCAGAACCCTGGGACAGCACTCAAGGAAATTTCTTAGGACTGAAAACCCTCGGTCTGCCCTCTGGTGAGCAATTATGCTGAATACTCCTGAGTGAGCCCTCACTCTCTCTATTGTGGGTGATTCCACTTTCTGGGTACCCTTGAGAGGAAGGGGGGTTTTCTTTTGTAAGTGCAGGCTCACCTTGTGTCATCTTTCTAAAAGGACTATTCACAAGAATTAGGAATTCATAAGTTGTGTAATGATGTCCTGTAATGACATCAGAACTTGTGATATTCTTTGGTCTGTTGGAGTGCTGAGTAATTTTGATTGGAATATATCTTATTTTTGAGTAGCTGCTCTGTTTGTTCTGCCACCTGGCACCTGGGCTTGTCATTTGCTTTGATTTGTCATGGTGGCTGCAGTGACTGCTCCATCACTTTGGTGTCCTGGTGGCACTGCCCTGTTTATATTAGATTTTATATTACTTTTATATTATTTTATTATTATTTTTATATTATTTTATATTACTCCAGGTTTGTAATAATGATCTATACAGGGTGCTGCAAATGCATAAAACCCAGCCGTTTTTAAGTTCATGTTTTAAGTAATTTGTGAGAAAAGCATATTTGAAGAGATACAGTTTATGGGAAATTATCTACAGTTCTCCATAAAAGGGTTATAAACAAAGAACTTGTCCCAGCATGAGGAAAGTATTTTTCAGCAAAGTTCAGCCCAGAACAGTTATAATCCTAGTTTCTAAAAGAGATTTTTCACATTTATATTTTGTGGTTATGTCTTGCTTCTTTGTTCCCAGGGGTGTAGTTATGATTCAGAGTTTGATAAAACTTCTGAATGTTTGTCCTAGGACATGAAAAGGGGGTCTCTGGAGATCCATTAAATAATTAAAGGTCAAGGAAAGTAAGAAAGACTATCCTTGGTGGCCTAGATACTTGTACACTGTGTTTTACAGAGGAAACTTTCTTTTCCTCATAGTTTTAAATGACATTTCTACCAATATTTCCATACCAGTTTTCAGGGATGCAGTTTTTCAAAGAATGATTTAAAAGTGGATGCACTCCCTCTCAGACAAATCTTCCTCTGCTAAACTAAAGTGAATTTAAGTATTTTTAACTTGCTGCTGAAGAATCGTAGTTGTACATTTTCCTTTTTTGCATGTAATAACTGCATATTGTCTCAAATATAAACACTTTAGACATCACTGAGGATCTTTGTTTGTTAATTTGAAACCGTGTTGATCATCATAGTGGCTCGTTTGACTTCTGGCGTCTATAGAACAGAAGAAGGTCTTTTGGGGAGGTATCTGGAAGAAAGGAACTGAAAAGAACGCGATATAAAGTAGTTGTCTTGATTTATTTCCATCACATACCTTGTTAGGATTTGATACATGTCTAAGTCAATGGGATTCTTTATATTAATTTCCAGTTAGAATTCGATGGGGCTCTGTTTCCTCTCTGATCCACTGAACTTGGCTGATTAAATTTACATCATGCCACACACGTGCCTCTGAAAGTCGTGTCCTTCCTAAAGAATCGTTGCTAACATGAACAGTCCCAGTGACTCCATCAGTACCAACCCAGGGTAAGAATTTTTTGGGATAAAAACATGTTCTGCCAGTTATGTTTTTCTTCCTGTGAAGGTTACTTCAACAGTAAAAAGTAAGAATACAAGACTTGCTTAAAGAAATTGTTTTTAAGAGTACTATGAGAGTGCAAGTGAGCTTGTACAGCAAAGCACCACCATTAAGGGGAAAGTTGGAGTTACAGGTAGGTGAAAAGGTAAAGGTTGGGAACAACCATTTATGCTCTGCCACTCTGCAAAGATAAACATACACAAACAAGCAAAATTGTAACTATCACTCAGGAGCTGCACAATCCTTGCCCTCAAATCAAATTTATTTAGGAATATCATCATAGGAAATACAGACAAATACAGCAGAATAAAAACACACAGTTGTAGATTGCCTTGTTGAAAATTAAATAAAAAAATACTGGCTAGATCATAACCCATAACAATATTACATAATATATCTGTCAGATGTCTAAAGATATAAATACAAAATAAAACTCTTGAGGGCTAATCTATAGCTACGGCTCCTCAGTGTGCTGAATGCAGGGGTACATGCCCATAATGCTGGGGAGAGATGCATATACAAACACCATTTCTTATGGCCCCATGCAGTGCTTTGGTAGCGCAGCCTTACAGGTTTCAGAGAGAAATTACTGCTCAGGGAGAGGCCCTCTTGAGAAGCCTTTCTGCTATCCAAAAGTAAATTTTACCTAAGGTCAAAACCTTAACTAACACACGAGAGCTGTCTTGGTCTTCACCAAAGCACTTTTCTCCTTATCCAAACAACACACTAAGCTTTGGGTCATGTCCAGGCAAAACCTTGCTGAAAATTAAAGAAGAAAGAAAAATAATCAGCTGGTATTAAAGAAAAACCAAGGACTCTTCTTATATTTCAGAAACATCTACCACAGTGATTAAAACTGAATACAAGTGAGCAAATAGAATTATTTATGCACAAATCACATTTCTATATTAATTAATGAGTTCTGCAGGCACCCAGTACCTCCTGTGAGATCAGGAGCTCCTTCTAGTTTCTGCTGTGGGAAATCTTGGTGCTGGCTATAATAACAAGACACTGTGAGCCCCACAGAATGCCCCAAGTAGTCTGCAAAATCTGCTATAATTTCTGCTTGCATTTCCAGAAGAAAATTCTTACAGAGTATATAAATCATGATGGGGAAGAGACAGAAAACTTCAATGAGTTTCAATGAAGAGAACTTCAATGAAGAGACAGTCAACTTCAACTATGTCAGAAGTCTGAAACTGAAAATACAATTAAAAAAAAATCATTTCTGATTGATCCAGACTTTCAGTCTCAGTGAACCATAAATTACAACGTTAAGGAATATTTTGTAACAAACAAATACCTAACTAGCCTAATTTTTAAAGATATCAGTTATCTTTTGTTAATTTTGAATCTGGTGGGAACTGCAGATGCACAACATATCTGAAATAAGGTCCCAAGTTCTCAGATCTTCTTGCACAAGATTATCTACTTCCACAGTATATTGACATTTTTTAAAAGTCTGATATGATCATTATGTTTCTTGCCATGTCACAATGACAATAGGAAACCATAAGTTGGTGTGTATTTTATTACAAACAGAAAAAACAACAACAACAAAAAGAGTTCAACATTCCCAAAAAGGATGCAAAGGTGTACGGAGTGACCCAGCCTACTAATGATTTGCACAAACACTAGCAGAGAATATATAAATTCTTAACTCTTAGCAAAAAATATCAATTGCATTATAACATGTATGATACAATTTCATTTGTTAACATTTCATTTGTTACTGCACTGTACAGAAATGTGTCCATGCTAAATATAAGCCCTGGACCAGATACACAAAACAATATAAATGCACTTTTTTACATCCTATATGCACAAACTTTTCTTAAGTTAAAACTATGCACACTACTTATGCATAGCATGTGTATGGCTTACATATTCAACGACAGGAATTCCACCTTTTGGCATACCCTTGCCTCAGGGCTCGGAGCTCTCACTGTTCCCCAGCTCAATTTTGATTGCTCCGCTGTCAGAAAAGAGTCACTATGGATTTATAAGGGTCCCTCAGTTTAGGGTAAGTGTTTTAGGATTCCTTCTTCACCCAGGACAAAGTGTCCCCTTGTTGTGGTTGAGCCTGATGCCTGCTGAGCTCTGGTTAAATCCCTGAAGGAGTTGAAGCAGGTGAGAATGTCTCAGTTGCCTGTTGGTCTCTGCAGGGAGGGCAGTGCCACCCCAAGTCCTCTTCAGAGCAGAGCATGGCTGACTGTAAAGACTTTTTGGTCAGTGAGGTAAGAACCACAGGGTCCAAAAAGGAGAACTGGGAGTGCAGCAACCTGAGTGCTTACAAATCAAGGAGGAGCATGGAAGTTTCCTGGCAGGTTCCAGCAGAGAGTCATGAGGTTGGCTGCAACACATGGGATGCCTGGGAGAGCCAGGAGAGGTCAGAAGCAGCTCGAGGGAAGCAGAGATGAAAATGGGGTCTCTTTCTGGGCACAGTTCAGGCTGGAGGGCTCACTGTGAGGCTTCTTGCAGAGGTAGCTGCCTGCATGCTCCATTTTTGCTGCCTCTCAGGGAAAGATGGTCAAATACTTTCCTTTTAATGAAACAAATGTTAGCAAGGATCTTGCAGGATTCACGCTGTCACCTTTGCACTTGAGAAATGCCATGGTAAAAGACCTCAGTGTCACTTTCCAGCTCTGTCTGAGAGGCAAACACAGCATTTGGCTGAACTGAAACAATTTTTCTGTATTCCTGCAGTTGGCTCTTCTGCCCTACAAAACAAGAAGCATCAGCTTCATGTAGGGCTGACATCTTTACTGATGTCTTCCGAAATTAAGACTGAGAATGTTTTAATCTTTAATACTGGATGTTATTTGATTATTTTTTTTAAGAGATATTTCAAATACTGATTTTATAAACACCAGTTCTCTCCATTTGGCAGCTCCCACAGTGGGGAAGAATCATCATCTACACAGGCTCGTCCGTGTAACTTCCCTGTACAGTCTGCTTATTTTTATTTCCAGATATTTTAAGGAAGCTAACAAGTAGGACTTCAATGTTGCATGCAGCACAGTTGCATGAGCAAATATCTATAACAACATTTCATTCTGACTGTCCACTTCCATTGGATGCCAGAAGCAGTGGAACGTAACAGCAATCCTGGGCAGATGATAAATGTCATGTTTTCACATGTGTCATGGTTAACTACAAATGTCTCATGCCAGTGATGCAATACAGTGAGGTCCAGCTTTGGCTTAAAAAAGAATTTTGGCTAGTATAAGAAAGCAGAATAGAAGAGGAAATAGCAACAACAAATACATTTGAAATCTTGCAAGTTGTTAAGTGCCTTGAGTTACCAACTCAGGGGTTTATATTTTATGCTTTTGATCATTTTGTCAAATCACTTTCCACAGAAACAGTATCATCCAAGAAGTTAACAGGTAGCAGCCTCTGAGAGCATGGGGAAGGAACAGCTAGAGTTCATTTCTCCTGCAAAAGAGGTCAAATAAAAATCATAAGCAACAGATTTTTAATACTATTGCATCCAGTATTTAATATGCATGAACTGTTTTACTACATAACAATTTTGTCTGACATTAAGGACTGAGAGAAATAAAATTATATTTTTTCCCTTTTTCATATTTAATGGCTTTTAAGGGGATGCAGAAAGTGGGGTCTACCATGTCCCCATTTAAAAAATTTGTAATAAAACCACAGCTGGAAAAGAGCAAAGGGGATAATAATAGCAATTGGTCTTTATGATGTAAAACTCTCCCAATAAATGACAGAAATTACAAAATTACCTGTCCTGCCTCAAATGTCAGAAGGCTCTAAGAAACAGCAAATCTAGTTCTGTATCAATGCTTCTTTCTGCTCAGTGGCTTTTACTATATCTTCTGATTTCTTACAGTATTTAGGCTCACCTGGAAGACAAAAAAAATGTGGTTTGGAACCTGAGAGTAGTAGTTAACAAGGTTAAGAGAATCTGTACAGCCCTAGACAGGCAGAGAATGTTTCCCCTCGACTTTTTTAGGGGTAAAATGAGGTTCTAGGCACTGCTTTCTTTAATTGTGTTCTCACTAGAGGAAGCATAGGATTGAATTAATGAATCATTATGGTTTATCCACAAGGTAAAAGATAGAATGAAAATAGTAGGTTGTATTATGAAAGAGAAATATGAAGATATTTACCTTAGTAAGTGTTTAAAAAGTGAGTTTATTTTATCTTGCCATTACTGAAAGTCAAAATCCATCCTCTGCAGTAAAGTGCTGTTTAAATCCTCTTTAATGTAGGCATTCAAAGTGGAAATAAGCTTCTCTCAGATAAAGATGCCAATGTCAAGTTCTAAGAATTCAATTAATTCCATGGGACAGGATCTGTGCCACAAGTAGCTTTCAAACTAGCTGATACAACATTAATTTCAAACTGCCAATCATAACATTAAACTGTTGCTTAAACTATTGCTTCGATAATTTTGAATGAATACAGATGAGAAAATTACAAGCTGATTAGAGCTACTAGGCATAGGGAGAATGTAGAAACATAGGGTGCTATTTACTAATTATAAAGTAACTTCTCAGTTTTACAAGTTGAGTGATCTCTCCAGAGGTTATTAATGCTGAACCAAAAATGAGAAAAAGGAAAAGAACAGAAGTCTCAAACTGAAGAAGATGAGCTGAGAGGAGAAAAGTTATAAAAGCAAAAATACTGGAAGAGGAAGATTTTTGAAATACAGAAAAAAATAAAAAAGGTACAAGGAGTGGAAAGAGAAAGCAGATGACATGGAACCTAAAATGAAAACAGAAAGGCAGTTGAAATTTCAGAGGCCCATAGTTTAGAAATGAGAAAGAGAAGAAAGGGAGCTCATGAGCTGAGAATGAGGAAAGGAGAAAATTAATTCACCGTGGCTTAACATTAAGCAAGTGAGGATTGCTACTGATTGCTACTTGTTTCATCATGAATAGTGGCAGAGTGGGTGCTGCCCACGCTGTAATACAGCCACCAGTGGAGGCTGTATTCCTCCAAGCAGTATTCTGCCTTGTCCCTCTTACTTTACATGCATTATGTGGGGATGAAATACAGACAACCCTGTTCTCTAAAAGATTTTGGAACCTCAAAATTGTACTAACATGAATTAGAACAAGTTCTTCAGACCTTGCAGCCTGAAGTTGGTTTTATTACTACCCATTAAAAATAAATAAATAAAAAAAAAAAGGTAAGGAGGGATATGGTATTAAAATCTATTGACCTCAATATTTAATAGGGTTTTAAGAGTGGGATAAGAGTGGTTTATGGAGCCCTTAAACCAAAAATTTTGTACATTTAATTTTCATAAAAACTGAACATTGGCTTCTAAACCATACATCAGTCTCTTCATGCTAATGTATGGGGTTCTCTATGTGCTAAAGTCTGTCCTGTAAAATGTTGCTAATGGCTGTTACCTTGTAATCCCTATCCTTTTTAAAACCACAGGATTTGCTGTGGTTTTCATCCCAGTGTGCACCAGGGACACCCATGAAGCAGGCACCAGGGGTATCTGCACCCACTTTGCAGAGATGCAAAGTTCCACCCCACAGGGCCCCCGTGGCACTGAAGGGTCACTGGCATTTGCATGGCATGGGTGGCTACTGGATGCCACTTGCACTGCCATCAATCAAAGTGGCATTTTGTTGATGTGGATCTGTCCACTGCTATTTAACCTGGTTATCCTCCAGAGGCTTTCAGCTGCTGACTGCTGATGACACTGAATGCTTTGTATAACTCAATGTGACTGGGCAGTCTTCTGCTGTCATACAGAGTGAAATTGCTGATAATCTGTTCCATCACAGATTTATTATCTCCTTTAGATTTTGATATTAAGGATTAATGCAGCTATCATCATGAGTGAAAAATTAAAACTGTGCCAATTAACATTTATAAATCATTGAAACGTGGAGCTGTTTAATTAAACATAGCAGTTTTTAAAATTAATGTTCTAATTAATAAAGCACTCGAGAGAAAAGGAAAATCATCACTTAAAAAAAAATCACCTTAAAACAGTTCCATTTAAGCTTGTAACACTCAATTAAAAGAGAGTTGATTGAGTGAGAGAGTTGAAAGAGAGATGATGGAAAGGACAAAGGTGTTGTGGAGAAAAATTACTTTCAGTCACAACTGGAGTTTGCATAATAGCAACTTCAGTTCTCCCTTTGCACTGACCAGGACACAGCACAGAGCCACTCCTGTTAATAAAACACTACATCTTACAAGAGGCACACCTAGATACAAGGAGAGGAAAACAGTCTCTGTTGTCTTTTAAATGAGGAACCCCCTCATCACAGTACATCCATTCAGTGACAGTTCCCAAGAATGCAGATAGATCATCTGCAGCCCATTGCTCCCCATCTCTGATATAATTCAGGCACTGACTCACAGAAAACCAAACTGAGGTCTCTGCTTTTTATAAAGACAGAAGAGATGTTAACAATGACAGTTAACATATGAAATTTCAATCTGAACAACTATGTTGCTTTTCTTTTTGCTTTCTGAGTCAGTCTCTGAGCCTCAGTGCCTGCAGATGCTTGCTGCTCTGTCCCAGGAGTCAGCTGGATACTGCTTCAGCCTTCTACATCCTCTCCTTAGTACAAAATATACAGAGAAAGCACAATCTCTAATAATGTATAGAGGCATGGTGCTCATTAGAATAATCAAATCATTCTAATTTGAGAAACAGGAAAAAATGTAAGGCCATGTCTAAGCTACCTTTTGTTTGCTTGAAGTGACATTCCATTGAAACTATCTGATCTTGGCACACAGGAGTCCTTTCTGGATTCACTGGCAAAAGTGAAAAGTGGAGATGCTACCAGTGATGCATCTCCCTTCTGTGCTGAGTGCTGTGGCACCAGACACAAAACAATCCCTCAACCATGTCAAACATCACTTATGCAGAAAACCAGGAGGGGGACTGTAAAAACAGATTGCTCTGCTATTTTTAGTTATTAGGCTTCTACACACACTGCAGCAATAAAACTCTTCCAATGATATTAAGTATCTACATTCAAACAGCAATGATTGCAGTTTAATGCAATTCCCTCCATTTAGAATAGTAAATCATTTCAACACTGTAAGAGAAATGTGAAATGTTTTAGCTTGAGTTTTCCCTTTGCTATTGAATATTGCAGAATATTTCTATACCAAATGCTTACACAGAATCACAGAATCATCCAGGCTAGAAAGGACCTCTGAGATTACCAAGTCCAACCCTTGATCCACTAGACTAGACCATGGCACTGAGTGCCACATCAGTCTCTTCTTAAAAAACTCCAGGGACAGAGAATCCACCACCTCCCTGAGCAGCCCATTCCAATGCCTGATCACCCTCTCTGTAAAGAATTTTTTCCTAATATCTAGCCTAAATCTCCCCTGACAGAGCTTAAAACCATGCCCTCTTGTCTTGCAGCATCTCCCTTTTCAGTTAGTTTTACCACTGAGGCACAATTTCAGATCCTGCTGAAACCCAACCCTGGCAATCCCAACAGAAAGTGGAGAAGAGGGTGGCTTTCTGTCAGATAAGCACCTGTGCCAGTTGAGTGAATCCACTGACAATATCAGAGCTGAGGAGATGAACAGGTGGTGGAGATTCATCTCCCTAAGGTCATTAGAAGAGCACGACTGGCTCCCTGAGTTGGCCAGGCCAGCACAGAACTAAGTCACTCAGAGTATAAGAAAGAAACAAATTATTTTGAAGAAGGCAACAGGCTTGAGCTGGCTTCAGCTCATGTATGCTTTGCACACCCAGTGTTGTGTTGGTGAGCATATTCCAGAGACAAATAATGGGAATCACAGGAGCACTGTGACTGAGCAGCATATTGAAATTGCTCTATTTCACTAAATGTAACTTCCATTTGTTTTCAGTATATTTTGTATCACTCTGCTAAATTAAAAATCCCATGAAACATCAACTATCTTCAAATAGGTAAATATGATACTAAACATTACACCCTTAGGGTGTGAAATATCTACAATCACCTGGCCAGACAGTATTTGACTCTGATATTAACATGCTAAAGAAACCAGGCAAACTATTCAACAGGCTCTTCATTTACCTGGGTATTTATCTATGCTGGAAAACAAACACAAACAATCACTGAAGAAGATGGGTGAGGGTAAATTCAATATACCACAGTAAGCAGAAATTTCACGTAACATTAGAACTAAGAATACCTTCAAATATCAAATGCCTTTAAAAATAACACCTAAGCAATATCCTTATTCTATGCATAATAGCACTCTACTAAAATTTTGTGACAGTGTAAATCAGCAACCCAGTTTCATTTTGTGGTTTTCTGACTTGAGGGACTATGAATTAGTTATGAGGGGACTCATGAAAGGTTCACGAATCCAAAAGAAATGCAAACTTACTTTCTCTAGGCTTAAGTTGGCTGACCAGGGATACAAACTTTCACTGGAAAGATTTTAAGGATTCACAGATCTAAATAGATGAAAAGTCACTGTTCTAGAATGCAAGATCCAAAGACTTGGAAATGCATAAATTCTCTGAATTTCCCATGACAACAACATTTTGACAATATAATTTCTTGTGACAATATAATTTCCCAGGAACAATAGCAAGAATAGGTGACTAAGTTTGTTGACAAACAGTTTCAGAAAAACAGTTTTCAAACTAACTTATAGACCTATTCAGAACAGAGTTTTACAATGGCTGGATGCGTGTTCTGTCAATGGCATGAGCAGGAGCCTCTATGTTTTACACACTCTCACCAGCAAGGAAAGGCACAGATTGTAGTAAAGGAGAGTTTTTGGGAAAATCCTCCCAGTTCTGCTTCATTTCCAAAGATCTTTATGCATCAGTCTAAGATTTTCAGTTGCAGATGTTTAGTTTCAGTAGAGAAATCTACATTTCTGTGCCAAAACTTTCCATGGCAATCAGCAGCAACTGAGATGTGTGCTGCAAAATCTACAATAGCTCAGATGTAAGTGGAGGAATCCCCATAAGGGAGTGTAATTTGCTGTTTCTCTGCAATTAATAATTTGATTTAACTACATCTCCTACTAGATATCCCCTTTTTCTGTGGCTTGCTATTAGGCCATGGTTAAGTACAACTCCCTCTTTAGTGATTCAAGAGCCCAGCAATATCCTTGTATGAGCTCTGGCTTTATGTTCACAACATTACCAATACTATTTATTTCCACAAAATTATTAAAGCAATCTCTTATTTCTATTTCTTATTTTCGTGAATTCTGAACTCTTTTTGAATATTTCCACTTCTAGTGAAGGAACATACTTGTATAGGTGGAATTAAATTTTTTTACCAAAAAAGCCCTTCCAAATCATGTTTGTCTTCGGAATTGCACTATTACAAATGCAACCATTTCTTACCCTTTTCATAAACTTTTCAGTTTGAAGTGCTAAAATACAAGGCATTCTGTAGAAAATTCCCTGCCTTAGAAAATTAATGAGATTAGCTTTTTTTTCTAAAGTAAGAAATCTCTGTTCTCACAGAAAAGGTAGAATGTAAAGACTGACAAGGCAACAGAGTGCACTTACTGCAGGCTGAGTTGTATCTGACCTCCCAAACAGCATTTTTGTTGGTCAGCCATCTAAAGGCCCCCAAAGACAGCTACACCAGAACTGCCTTCTGCATAGCTGGAAAGACAGAGGCTGTGGCTTTTCTTATTGTGTCCCTCATCCAGGAGATGGGAAACTTTTCTAAGGCACTAAAATTCCAAGTTGGGCTCTAATGCAAAAAATACACGTCAAAGGACAAACTTGCCAATTAATAGTCAATTTGTCAACTTCAACTGCTGTGAAATTTATTTTAGTGTAAATATTTGGAGTTAGAACGCTGAAATAACCATCTGTTATTTTTTATGGAAAAAAAACCTGTCAACAAAAACAGGATGGAGCACTGGAATACAGAACTCTAGAATACGTGGGAGTTCTCCATAAAAGCATTTTTGAGCAATATGCTAAGTCATATACTTGAGTTTAAGCTAAGCCTTATAAGTACTTCAGTGTTGCTGCTCAGACAATGCCATGTTTCTGGCACAATATCACAAGGCTCACTGTCATAAAAGCAGCAATGAGTTTAGCATTTTAATTAGAAATGAGGAAAAGAAGTGTCACAAAGCTTATTCTAACAGTAAGCAAATTCAGAATGAAGTGAAAATGCACAGTGTTTTTCTTTTTACTTTGATAGCATCTCTTCCTGTGCCTGTAGGGCACCTTACCCTTGTCTTACAGTCACCAGATTCTAAATCGTAGCCAGTTTGTGATAAAATACTTACATTCTAAAACCAAATTCTGACATAGGAATTCTCTGCATGCTCCTCTTGTCCTGCAAACTATGGTCAGGAGACTGAGCTTTCTGATTAAGAGGATGACACAGTCCCACTCCTACTACAGTTAGCAAATTCCATCTCCTTAAATTTAACTCTAAAATTTCCATTACATTTTGTACAAAGGATGTGGTCTACAAATTAATAAGCATATTATGCACTTAAACTAATGGGATGCATTTTCATAGCATAAGAATAATTACCTATTTCAAGAGGAAATGTAAGATATTTCTGTTTTGAAATGTTACCTCATTCTCCAATAGCAAACTGCTATTCATATGCATCTTTAAATTACTTTTAAACCAGTTTTCCAGTTCAACTAAAGGTCTTGGTACTTTATATAAAAAATTTTAACTAGATACCAAATAGCTGATATCAAGAAGATGATATTTGCTCATGTAACTCAGCTTTTATTTGATGGTTTTAGGCCACTGCTGCTTCTACATGACCAAAGAAAGTGTCTTGTGCTGGTGGTTAGCACAACACCTTATTTCAATATTTTATATCACAGTTGATGTTTGACAGGGAGGTACCAGACACTGCTGCAGCTTCACCCTGGACAGCTTCATTAGATTGATGGGTGCTCTGTGAGGAAGCATTACCATTCAGTGGGTCTGTTTGCTGGGGTTCTTGCTGGGTATCGGTGAGATCTTTCGGGTTCGGCTCAGAGTTAGTGCTTTGTTCTGAGTTGGATTCATCACCCAGAGGAGTGTCCAAAGAGACTACTTGTGGGACGATGGGTCTGGGAGGACAGGCTGTACCATCGCTTCCCTGACTACTCTCATTTTGTATCCTTCTTGTCTCTTCCTGTAACTGTGCATCTGTGGAATTTCTGCTTTGGTCTTTTTCCTGTTCACCAACATTTTTCACAAGTTTTTCTACAAAGAGGGAACAAAATATGTGAATTAGATAAGAAGGATATGCCACAGTTGTTTAATTTCAGAGCAGTGAATGATAGAGCTGTACATGGGAACATTGTGAACACAGACTTTCTGCATGAGGGCACCCCCACTGGTGTCTTTAGTATGAGTGAGATTCTGCTCTGCATTACACTTTTTGAAGTGAACCATAGTGGTCTGCTTTCTGCTTTGATCTCTAATTTGTACCTCTTTTTTATGGTTATAGTACAGAACAAGGAGCATCATCAGACACAGTGTTAGTTGGGGAACCCCATGCTGCAGGCATGTGCCTTGCCAGTGGTGTTACCACCACAGGACCAGGAGAAGCAGAGCTCATCAGTTCTGAAACAGAGAAAGGGCACGGAGGGGAGCACCTTGCTGGGGATGGGAGAGGCATCAGAACTTAAGGGAAGCTCTGATGGAAGTTGGCCTGGAAAAGCCCAAAATGTCAGCTACTACAGAGTTTCAGCTGAAACAAGGGTTACACAGATGCAAAACAGTACTGCTGACATTATGGCTAATAACACACAGAGGATGGGAAGGAAGAAATACAGGGCAAATTCTGTTTCAGGATACAGCAGCTACAGGAGAAAATAATGTTCATGGAAGGGTCTATTCCTCATGCTATTGTAGAGATTTGGAGAACAGTACAAACAAAATGGCCTAGAGTTAAAAAGGAGACAGAACAGAGCTGCACAGAGAGATGGGCCCAGGAAGAACCAGAAGATGATCAAAACAGAATGGAAAACTTGATGGAGGGTGAATAGTCTTATAAAAAATAACTGTACTGTCTTCATGGATTCTTGCTATTAGAATCTCTGCTTTCTAAATACAGATCTTAAAATTTGTATACTATTATAGAAGGTACAAACCACCATCAATTTAAATAGTGAAAGCAATTCCTTTGAACAACACCTCTAGAAAATAGCTGCATGATGCTGCACTGATTTTCCACCTCAGCTGTGCACACTGTATTGGATCATGGAAGGAAGCTGAGCACTGAGATGTTTGAGTTCAACTGGCAGCTCCCAGAAATTCCAGTTGTGAGTGACCAGCCCAAATACAATCAAAAGTGATTGTATATGACAACTGAAAGAAAGCCCAGTCTGTAATTACATTTCTAATACAGGTTATATTTGGCATCTTCATATCTTCATCACCTCACTCTGATTATGAGGAAAGCTCCCCCTGAAATACAGTTTGGGCTGTGAAATGGGACAATGTCATTGTTTGAACAGGGGGAACTCAAGAAGGAAGGATTCCAAACCTCAACTGATGTGTAGAAGCATGGAATAGTTAAATAATTTTCTTCTTTTTTTCAGTTCTTACACTTCCTGTCATACTTTTTTAAAAAGCAAGAACTTTAAAAATTGAGCAATTTTGAAATTGTTAATTTTTTGTTTCGGTTTGGTTTTATTTTGTTTTGTTTTGTTTTTACAAGCTCTAGAGACTAGAGACATGTTTGTTTAGGACTCCAAATCTCCTAAAACTTTGAAAGGTAGTCTTTTTACACAGCCCTCAGTGCAGCTCTTACAAAGGTGCAGTTGGGCTAAACACATTAAGAAACAGACATATGCAACTTGAAGCAAATATGATGTTCAATCCATATATGTTAATTAAAGCCTCTGTTACTCATGGTATAATCTACCTGCCTAAAGATTTTTTGATTTATGTTTCATATTTTCCTCTATATGTCAGATATACAAGCATTTTTCCTTAACTTTATAAAATAGACAAGAAAAAAGTCCCAAGAATACATAGCAGTACCTCACCAAGGTATTTAGACATTGATCCTTCCACTTTCAACTCCTCACACAAATTTTATCACAGATGTAGGAGTATATAAAACCACTTCAAACCAATGTGGCAAGAGCACGTCCACCCTGTTCCCACTGCTTTTAGCACTTTTCTGGATTAGCTCAAAAACTGCTTATGACCTAAATATTTTAGCACTGCAAAATCACTGTCACTGGTCCTAGATGGGACTCCTAATTTAGCCCCCTGAATTTATTTTTCTCTAGGAGATTAAAGCAGTCCATTAGTTGTGTGCCAAAACCATCAGCTGGTTTCTATGACTGCCACACATCCTCCCACTACTCAGCCTTCCTAGTGGTTGCTAAATTACATTAAGATGCTATCAGATTATCACTCTCAGATTTTTGCATTTCAGCAGCTGTTACTTTCTTATTATTAGTGAGTCTTTGGAGAAAATCTTTCAGACCAAATGGAACCAAACCCTGTGGTTATTGTGCCTGGCAGTATGCAGGACTGAAAGTGCCTAAGGGTGACTTGCAGGTACCATGTGTAAGTCTTTCAGAAGGGATGTTTATTATTCAAACCAAACCAAACCAAACCAAACCAAACCAAACCAAACCAAACCAAACCAAAACCACAACAAAAAAGAGCTGATCTCTACTCCAAAAATGCATTAGTTGTCATTTTTTCATATTTATTTAGAGCCTGGTTCAGCCTTGCATATGTTTGGTGCCACCCTGCTGCAGTCAGTTCTCCCAGGCATGCAGCACAGGGCACTGTCAGAAGGTGTTGAGGACAAGGTTTATCACTGATCACTTCCTCTACAAATAATGAAACCTCCATTCAGGTTCTGCCACAGTCAATTCCCCAGAAGAGTTACTTAAGCATAAAAAGGGAATGATAAGTAGCACTGCTGGTGTGTTATCTTGAACAGCAGCAGCGTGCTTCAGTGATGCACTGAACTGGCAGCTGGAGCCTTGGTCTGTATGTTGAGCTCCTTCATATTATTACATATGAGTGTTCTAAGCTGTCTGTGTGCCTTTTTCATCAACTGTAAAGTGAAAAGGATTTTATTTATCCCTGTAAATTTATTTACAATGCTTACTGAACAGATGGTAAGCATAACTATTAACTAGCCCATACCCTTCGACTCTGCTAAGAATAGCTTGGCTTTCCAACCACTGACCAATTTGATCAGTACATCTTCAGAATATTTTTATAGAACAAAATAAGGATGAAGGAATAAACATTGTATTTTTAAAATATTAAGTTACTGTGTTACAATTTCTCTATGTTTTAACAATAACTCCATCATGAAGGACTTTACCTGATATTTAAATCTTTCCCAACAAGTTGTATGTTTCTTCCAGCTTTAACAGAGGGTCACTAACTTCTGGATCTTAAAATCCATTTACTAAACATTTTCTCTAATGAAACAACCTCTCAGACTCATCTGAGCATCTTTACTTACTATTTGCTACAACTGCCACAACTGCAACAGCAGCAATCAGCAATATGAGTTGAAAAATGATGTGTTGAGTTGGACAAAGAAAGATTTATTTGGTTATTAGGTGTTTAGAATATTAACTAAACATCAAAATTTTCAAATTAGAATCCCAGTTTTATCATTCTGGTGATTCCCTGTTAGCCAAACTCCCTGAAAAACTTGAGAAACATTCCTTAAATTCTCCAGTGGTGAAAGGTTGAAGACCCTAATGCTATCAAGCACTGAGCTCCTTGGAATTAATTATACAAGTCATGGCCTTTTTAGCAAAATGAAACCATCTTATTTAGTGAGCCTACCTGTGTCACCTTATCCTGAAAAGGTGAGAAGCTGGAATGAGTCCAAGTCATGCTCAGGAAATAATTGGGATTGTTGTTAGTTTCCTTTCTATATTACTTGTACATCTGTATTACATTTTATAGAGAAAACTTCTCACAAGCCTGTGAACTAATCTGGGAAAATTATCTAGTGTTTGCAGAGCCCAGTGACAAGAATGCAGATAGTTCTCTTAAGAGTACAAGTACTGTTTGTGATTTTGGAGATCTATGCTAACATCCAACCTGTTTACTATCATAAGATACTACATACAGATGACCTCCTCCATGCACTCATCTCTCTGGAGTTTGTCATAAATTTTCTATCTAGGAAGAAAAGTAACAACATTTCTTTCACCTGGAAGTGATTTACCCCTGGTATGCTTTCCCTTTTTCTGTCCTCATGCTAACAAATGAATAAACACAACTTTATACGCATGCCCAGAGGGACCTAAAGACTTTTCATCAAGTAATAGAGTCAGAGAAAGTAGCAGGTGACCCAGACAGGATGGAAAAAATTATCTGAGGTTCAAGGTCTCAAGTTACTCACTTACAAGCTCACTCAAGCTTGAATACAATCTGAAAGGAATTACAAGTGGAAAGGGGATGCATTTAAATATTTATCATTCTTTTCTAGATGTTAATTTTGGTCAATCTCATTGAGGATTTTCAGCCTTTGCAGGGTGCAGCTTCCGAGCGGATACGGACAAGCTGGGGAAGGTTCCTTCTGCAGTTACGTGACAATGAATTCATGAGCTACCTCAGATGCTGCTTTATCCAGAGCTACTTTGACTTAGTGAAAACCTCTTTTCCAGGAGGCCCTAGTGCTCACATATGGAGGAAGTGCCCAGACATTGCTTGCAAAACCTGAATGGAAAATAACTTTCATGGAGCCTATATAACCCCCAAACAGTTTTTATTAAAAAGATTACTAGCTGCCTACTAAAGAAATATAAATCTGTACTCAGAAGTACTTCAGGTATTCACAAGGGTCCTCTAGATTCTAACCAGACACACTGTGCCATGTTCCAGTCATCTGCAGATACTGTCCATTGACTTTACGGGTGCAGCTTTCTATGAATCTCTTCCTTGCTCTCACAGAGGTTTTCAAAACAGATTCAATCACAATCACAGAGAGCAGATATTGTTCATCAAGCTCAGGCCTCAGCACCAGGTATTTCTACTTATCCATCAGTTCTCCTAATGTACATTCTACTGTGATTCCATAACTATTCAGGAAGTACTTAGACATACTTCATCAGTCAAGTTGATGGCAGAAAAGAAGGGCATCCTAGAATATGGACAACTACAGTCTCAACAAAGTCCATGGTGTCTTAAACATTAACAGCTCTGTTTTTCACAGTAGAAAGCATGTTTTTCAGGATCTTGCTGAGCCTCCTATTAGTATTGACTGTATAGAGAAACAATTCTTGAATATCCTGTTGTGAGAAGCTTTGTGCTTTCAATGGCTGCCAACAGCCCAGTAAAACTGGGCTAAATTTATCAGTACTTTTCAGAGCACTACAAGGCACTGGAAATAAAGGGGAAAATATCTTTTTGATAGCACAGTACACCTCCAAGACCTTATACCAAAAAGCTGATCTACCAAAATCAAACTTGTTAGTTGGATGTAACTGGAAAGGGCAAACTTCCAGTTACCAAGTTCTCCGTTCTACCCTATTGAAGGACCTTACACTTAAGGCTGCTCAGTTTCTGCAGGCTGTATCTATGTAGTCTCAGGCACCCTGGTGGTCTGCTGTTACTACTGATCACTGCAAATTAGCAGCTTTGTCCTTTTGACCAGGCAGAATTAGCTGGACAATCCCCAAAAGAGGCAAATGATGACATGAAACTGCTCATGAAGAAGAGATGATAATGAATTTTCTTCCTCATCTGCTCCTTCTACCTAACTCTCAAGTCTTTGTCACAATAGATTATGGAAGCTTGTTCTTACTTAACATATTCCTAACAAGAATATTAATTCATAATTTAGCACTAAATGAGATTTTAACACTGCTCAACTGTTCTTCTGTCCTGTCTGACACCTCTTGGAGAAAAAAAATATGCTGCATTGGATAATGGGATGAAAGACAAGGCTGGCATTGGTGCCAGGATACCATTGGATACAGCCAGAGTTGGGTCATGTACAGCAAGAGCAGTCCCAGCAGTGAAACCCTATAATGAAGTAGTCCAGGTGATTACTTGGAGAGAACACTGACTGTGGACAAAATATTCCCAAATGCCATTCACTTAACCTGTATCAGGGCTATAAATTGTGATCAATAATTATCACAGATTATTTAACTCAGATAACTGAACCCCAGACAATTTTCAGGTATGGCTCATGAACTAAGGTGACTGATGCAGGTTTGGCTTTATTAACTATCAACCAAGCAAATGAAGAGTCACTTTTTGCTTTGTTTGGTTTCAATACATGCTCTGCTTACCAAAATCTTGAGATCCGCTGAGTCTTTTAAACAATTGCCTGCAGCATAGTTCCAAGAAGCCTGCAATACTGAATTTTGTCCCATACAATGGAAAATAAATAACATTTCTAATAGCAAAATATAAATTTTATATTTCTTAAGAAATGTATCAGCACATATTACTTCAAATTGCTGATTTTGGCATTTAAAGCAGATGTGCAAGAACACACATTTCTCAACCAGACCTCTAAAGGTAACCTCAACAGCAGAACCTTATTGCACAGGCTATAATATTTCTTCTCATCCACTGCCCAACTACATCTCTTTATACCTCCTGGGAGAGAGCAAAACAGGACCATCTAAACAAACATTAAGACATAAAATATATGAATACAAGACAACTACATATTTTTTTAAGTTGAAGGAAATAAAAAATATAAAGTAGGGGAGATGTCAAGCAGTAACCTATTAAAACATTCCACTTGAACATATCATACCTTCTACTGCTAGCTCTTTCCATCTTTCTTTGTTTGCTTGAATGATCTTCATCAAGTTGTTCTTAAAGCTTGTTAGGTCTACAGTTGTTAGAGAATTTTCTGTGGGACTCCCTCCATCACTTGTGCCTTTAAAACCTGGCCTTCTTTGTGCTTCAGCATTGCTTACTACTCCCAAACTATTCTGGCTGCAGATGGGAAAAATGCTTAAATTATGAACAAAGTCAGACAATTTTAATAATAACAAACAGTTTATTTGAATCAAATTCCTTAGGACCTACATGCAATCACTAACTCAAAAAGTTTTCTGCAAAGAGTGCCTGAGATACAAGACATTTCTTCAACTTATGAAGCTGTAACCTGGGACTGATTCTTACTGACTTTTATCCAGGGGATTCTGTAAAGAAATGTGACAGCTGAAAATACATTACCCATAAGTTTGTTCTTGAAAGAATGTTTATGCAGCCATTTTGGAGCAACTTGTTACCTGAATTTTCAGACAGTGAATGGTATCTTTGGGACTCACAGGAAGGACATCTGATTGTTATTTGCTGACTAATTTTAAAAATGTAAGAGATGAAACTTTCTGACAGGTAAATAAGTTTTGCTTTGGCTGAAAATTCTTCAAGGTACATACCTTCAAGTGTAGCCAGAATAGGATTAAATGCCATGGCTTTGAAACCTGTTTAAGAGCTACTGCACCTACCTTACTCGTAAGGAAAGGAAGAAGTCAAATTGATTATTCATACGTAAAGATGCATGTACATGCAAGGGTAGAAAAAAGGATAAGCTCTCATTTTTCCTTAGGCTTAAAAAATCAGACCTATTTCTAGCTTTGTACAGGTAATCATGTCATACCAGGTTTTTTACTCAATTATGCTGCATAGTTTACCTCATTAGTACCAAATACAAAATAATGATGACACATACAAATGGATTTCCATTAAACAGAAAACACAGTTGCAGTGAACATACCAGCAAGAACTGCACAAGAAAAGTTAGGTGTAATTTCTGTGTGATTCAGTGATCTTGAATGGGATAGAACAGAATGAATTAGCTATAATTCTAAAGTTTTGCAGGCACCTTACTGAATGTTACACCATACACTCATGGTGTCTACCCAGCAGTGTTTGTGCAACTCTGCTGCCTCTGTATCATGCTCTCTTCTTAAGTTCTCTGCTCTCTTTTTAAGTGTAAATTCCATACTAAGGAAAAAAACCTTTTGCCCTCCTTCTCGCTTGAAGAAGCTTTGCTGGATCATCAGCCTTTCTTCATCTACCACTCAGTGATGAACATCAACCAAAAATGAAACCTGGAGCTACTATTTATTTGCAGCAGCTAATCAATCATCTGTGAAGATGAAGAAGGCTCTGAGGAGACCTTATAGCAACCTGAAGGGGGCCTACAGAAATGCTTTTTACAAGCATGTGTAGTGATCAGACCTATGTAGTAGTGATCAGATCTATGTTAGACATTAGGAATAAATTCTTCAGTGTGAGGGTGGTGAGACACTGAAACAGTTTGCCCCAGAGAAGTTGTGGATGCCTCATTCCTGGATGTGTTCAAGGCCAGGCTGGATGGGTTTTTGAGCCCCCTGGTCCAGTGGAAGGTGTTGCCCATGGTGGAGAGGTTGGTACTACATGATCTATAAGGTCCCGTCCAATCAAAACCATCCTATGATTCTATGATATGTGAGAAGGTAATTAAATTTTTTATTCATAATGCCTTAGTTTATCACTGTTCCACTTCTAGTAACCTGTAGGTTACTTCTAGTAAACTCTACTTACTTCTGACAAACTGAAATACATGTAAAGTAAACCCATGATCAGAAAAGAACTAGGTTCATCATTTTGCTATTAAAATCTAACTAATGGACTGGAAATGAAAAATTTCCCTGCAGAGTTTTCATATTAGTAGACTCAGTGAAAGCTCAAATTACAGCTCTAAAATACAAAAAAATGTAGTAGTAGAGGCAATATTTGTAAAAGCAGCATCTGATTACTGAATGATGCTTTCAGCATAAAGTCACTCATAACTTCAACTGTCATAGATTGCTTGTTTTATAAAAAACTTCTATCATAATGCAAAAATCAAGAGCTTGATGGACAAAAACTGCCCTGCATCTCTGCATCTCAGACTGTATTTATATCACTCAAATGGAATTTAAGCAGAATCAATTTTGTCCCATCCAAAAATATTAAAGCAAAAAGTGAGCTAAAACATAAAATAATTTAAAAACATTTCAAAATTTCAGAAAGGAAGGAATGACTTTGGTACTGTCAGCTAAAATCATACTGAAAATGATTACTCAAGTGAACTGGGAACTTTAAAAATCGACTGAAAATTCCATAACAAAAAGAAAGTTTTATTAGATATGTTTCAGAAAATCAACTTTACATTTTATACGTGTGTATTGTGCTCGTTATTATGATTTTTTTTATATGCATCATCATCTACAGTGAATGGAGCAATAGCATATTGCAAATGTTAACAGTACCACAGGATGGCAGTACTGCACAGATAGTGATGTTACCTTTCCGGATTTTTAAAATAACTGCAGTAACTGGCAACCGAGGATGACATTATTATCTACGTTTATGTTACTTCAACAGCTAAGCAGTGTATTCATACCTGGGTGTCCTAAATGCAGGACTTTCAGATTTTAATGCTTCCTCTATAAGAGGCATAACAATTTTCTCCATTGAGTCAGTAAGAAGAGAAAACGTTGGTTCTACTATGAAATCAATGAAACCTAAAGAAGAAAAGGAAAAACCAGAATTTACATTTCCACAGCTCTCAAATACAAAAATAAATACTTATATCAGGTTTATTTTCTGACTGTAGTCCTGATTCAGTATACAAGATACCACTAGTAAAATCCTGAGGGAAAAAGGAAAGCCATAACCGAAAGCACAATATAGGTATAAATAGATATTAATAATTAGAGCTTTTCATTCCTTTTTCTTGTCAGCTTTACACACTGCAGAATGCACCTAAAATTTGAAATGAATGATAACTACCTGAAAAGAAAGAAAGCTACAACTGAGCTAGGGAGCTAGAAGTCATACTGTGTCTTTTACAATTCAGAGATTCTTGCCAAAGAGTTAATATTTCAAACTGTTGTTTATTATTCTGTGAAGGTAAAGTGTTATTTCACGGTGTGTAGGAGTGTTCTGTCAAATCAGTGAAGGGAACAAGTAATATCCTTAGGAGACAGCATTCATCCCACAGTTCTGAGATGTCAGCTCTGAACAATGTCTTTTACATTTTAAAGTACTCATCAAAGTATGGAATGACACAGTGAAGAGAATGAAGCATTATTCTCTGCTGAGCACTTAAGAGAGAAAAAAAAAAAAGGAAAGCTAAAACATGAACTAGCAATGAATCCAGATGTCTTGATACTCTAACCATAAAACACAGCACAAAAGTGAGTAACTGCTTCAGCCTAGGATCCAGCTCTCCTCCTGCAGTAGGCACAAAGCTCAAGTGTGTTGTTTTTCAAGTCCCAATCAAATGGAATAAAGGACATTCTGAGAAGATGAGACTTGATGACATGCTTCAGCTTAAGGACAAGACACTGTCACCTATAGAATCTCTCCATGAGTATTGTGCTCACTCAATAAAAGGTGCAGCTGTTGGTAGCACAGACTGCTTTACTCAGTATGCTTCAAGGGTTTCCCCTCGTAACAAGGCCCAGATCTTTACCCATTTTTATTTCCTTATTGTTACTGATAGAAACAGGGACAGAGAGACCCAAGACCTACATTTCTGGGAAGATGAAGTTTGGCCACTGTTGACCAAATTGCAATTAGGATTGATGGGAAATGAATGCAGTGGTCCTTGTCAACCCAAGGAGGCTTGACCCTGTGTGGTTTGTCACTGACACACTGATAGTCTTAACTACAGTCCAGAGATCAGATGTATGAATTTGTCTTAATTTGAGATGCATCTACAAAATGGTACCAGGCTTTCAGACCTACTAGAGACAGACCTGTGAGTTCTTGAGTGAGAGTCAATCTGTTTGAGGACATGATCTACCAAACTCTAAGGTGTGTACAGTACAAGTTGGGCTCATGTCCAGTACTTTGGCTAATCCCTCTCTTACCCCTCCTTGGCACCACATATGCTGAAATTACTTCATGTTCTTTTGAGACCAGCACATTTCTGCTGTAAGAGCATTTGAGTTTGGAGACACCTTCTATATGATGACATTTGGTATGTTTAAAATTGAAAACAGGTATAAGAAATGTCCACATGATTTTACATGCTTCTATACATACAAGAAAAAGAAAACCACAATTTGCCATTACCTATTTGGGACTGAGCTACCAAAGTAGACTTGCGGTCACAGAGAGGAGAAAACTGAAGACCTAAAGCAGCCTCCTTGTCTCCCTGCAAACAACAATGTTTAATATTATTAGCACATATTTGATAGAGGGTCAGAGAGACAAAAGAATCTGAATGTTCTTCATATGTATTCAACAGATCACTTTGGTTACGTATATTCTTAAATAAAAACAAGGCACAGACAAAAAAAAAAAAAAAAAAAAAAAAAAAAAAAAAAGTCAAGATTCTAACTTCCATTTGACAATTTTATATAAAGAGAGCATCTACTTATTTTAAGTACATTTACATTGGAGCAAGGCATCTAGCAATGAGATTTAACAAACTGAAGTCCTTCAGTATTCACAGTTGCAGACTTCTCATCCCAGATGTAATGAGACTAAAGATATTTAGATGTGTTTGCAACAGTATGTCAGACACAAAGTGTTTCCTTCCTTTAAAACGGTTTATCCAACATGTAAAATGTCTTCAAAGGACTTACACAGGTCAAAGGCACAATCTGCCCTGAACTCACTCTCAGAAGGCCCTCCTCTCTGCTGCTGAAGCCAGAAAAAGGCACAAGCTCAGCTCCATTACAAAGGTGATTTGTACAAGCTAGTTCTGAGAATATTTCAACATCTAACACATTAAAACGGGTGTTTTGTTGTACCAGTCATAACGGATGGAGGGTACAGGGGTTATCTCCATCTTCACCAGTTGCTAGACCAGCTGACTTGTAAAAGCTCAAAAAGAAAGTCTAGTGGCACAAAAAAGCCTGAAGAGACGTCTTTTAAAGGAGACTAAAATGTGTGTTGCTAGATAAACCTGGTCCCTAGTTACCCTGACACTATGGATATTGGAAAAATAATGGCTCTACATATTCCATGAGTTATGGAGAGTGTTGTTTCACAGGTGGGGAGCAATAACTGAACACATCATTTTCCCAAAGATCTCATCAGAAACTGATGGATGAAGGGGGGAGTATCAACGTCCCTTAGACTTTTTATCATGTATCACTGAATTAGATTTAGGAAAAGTTTAGAATTATAATACTAATAAAATCACTTCAGCCACAGGAACAGATGTAGCTCACAGATTGTGTTTCATGTGGAACTGAAAAATTATATCACTATGGCCTTTAAATGCAACACACAAGTGTTAATTTGACGTCAGAGCGTAGAAGATGTAAAAACCTACTACTAGGAGCAAAGCTCATTTTATAACCATGCAAATGCATCAGCCAGATTGTGATATAATATAAATCATAATATAAATTGTGATATAATATAAATTCTAATAATTTCAGCCATTGTTGAATACTAGATTTCTATGGCAATATTAATTTTGTAATATTCCCTTAACTATATATTAAAAAGAGAAAAGGCACACTAGCAAAGAATCAGTTTGAACTTTTTTTGTTTTCAAGTAGCTCTTTAACCCAATTATTAATTATTTTGCAATTAATATAATACATAACTAATAATTAATACTTAAATGTTATATGAGTCTAAGACTACTGGCAGTTGTAGTAATCGACACAGCATTGATATTTAAATTGATCATCATAGTTTCACGAGATTTAAAATCAAGATGAAGATCAAAACAGTAATAAAATTCTTTGCCCAGGTGCTGAACTCTCTGTATGAGCTCCCTGTTTGTACTTTGGAATCTATTAAAACTGAGAGCAGAATGTTATAGGAGCTGTGATACTTTTTTGAGTGACTTGAACTATGTATTTCTTTATTTTTAAGGTTTTGAAATGGGTGGGTGTGTTTCTATTTTAAACAAGTAGCTCAGATTTCCCTTGGCATTATAGCACACTTTCTGTAGTTGTTCCTTAAAACTTCAAGTGATGTTTGGCTTTTCCCCTGAGGTTAACACTGGCACATATTTTAACAGCTGCAGTTTACAAAGTTTTTGTCTAGGTGAATGTTAATTTTTTGATGGTGCTCACTACTTTGGAAGTTGCTTGTTAAAGCACTGTTTTTGCATTGTCAGTTTCAGGCTCTGCTGCTTTTCCTGTAAAACAGTAGAAGTAGCCCAATTACTATTTTTAAAGAAGAGAAGAGGAGGAATTATTTGGGTTTGTATACATTTGGACTACCTCATCTTGGCTGAAACAGATTCACCACATATGCTCAGATCAACAGAACAGAGGATGCACAACTAAGCCAATGCACCTAAGAAGCCAGAGACCAAATGTGTGTGCCCTGCTCAGTGCATGTGTATTTGTACAGCTACTTCATCACACTAAATGTGTTGGAATTACTCCACCCATTCTGCTCTCAGTAGTACGGATGTTCACATAGGGATGTTCACATTTTATTCTGCTGAGTTGCATAAATACATATGTGGTGGTTTGATTCTATTGTTAAATGCATTCTCAAGTCTTGGAGCAGCTTACTTGGGATCCAGTTACTCTTTCTAATGAAAGAATAAGGAATACCTAAAAGATTAGCTGATCCTGTGTACACAACCACCAGAGTGGTTATGTTGCTAAAGTCACATCCCCTTGACTGGACACATTGCCTCACAGTCCCATGGGCTCTGTCTATTCTGTCTCTCTGTGTCGAAAATATTTTTACAGCTGGTAATTTATGACCTTTTCAAGTAATATATATATGGGTAAGTTGCTCCTCCTTTTTCCTCTTAAGTTCAAGATCCTCATCTTTTCCATGTACAAAAAAACTCATGACTCTTCTCAGTATTTCCACAAAACTTAGTACATTCATTATTACAACTAGACACCAGCTCTCCAGTCTGCCTCCTCAGTGCAAAGTCTAGGTCTAACAATGGCAGGGTTTAACTCACTGAATTTTTTATTCTTTTATTCCTTTTTCCAGTGTGACACAATAGCAAAATTATGACTTTCCGTCATCTGCATTAACGATTTTTAAAAACCTGTGTATAACTGTAGAAACTGTAATACCTAAACCTAGTTGGTTGTAAGTTGTACTTCTCTAAGTGTTACGTTAAAAATGTCCATGGTCATAAATAATTGTCACGAATTCCACCTTCAGAGAAATGTGTTTTTCACCTGCTGACATGAGTGAAAAAATGTCAGCAGTGACATCAACACCTACTGGGATTTCTCTTTGAATTCTGTATGTCACAGAAATTAAAAGATTTTCACAAAGGTGTGTCCTCATTTGTGTTTGAGAATAAATGGCTACAGTGTTAACAGGATGATATCATCTAACCTCTGGCTTTGAGTCACCTGTTATAAAATCAAAGCCTTCACATTTATGTAGCATATGTATGGCAAGCACTGGCAAGGAAAAGAAATACAAGGGCCTTCTGAAATGGGAAATGGAGACAATTTTTTGCCTTCTTTGCTGAACATGAATTCTTCCTATTTTTATATCCCTCATCCTACCCTGCTTCTTTTCAACTCAAAGCATATATAAATCTCTGTCTTCAGAATGAAAGCAGCTTGTCAAGTCATATTATTATTGTAAGAAAAAAAATGCTACAACACTCAGATTCCTGGTATCAGCTGAAATAGATATACAGCATAAAATTTTCTCTTTATTCATGCACATAAAAGTCGAATTAATGTCAGCGGTATGTATGAAGACTAAGGAATATATACTACTAACTATGCTTGTCAATCACAACCAACAACATCCTTTCTGGTAGATTTGTGAAAAGATTTCATTGTGTAACCATTCCTTCTTAAACTAGTTTTATTAAAAGATTTTAAAAATGGCACCTGTCGAAAAAATTCTTCCATCAGGGCCATGGTCCACCGGTAGTGCAGTTCCCAGGTTTTTGCTGGATGGCTTATGTCTGCTGCATGTAGAATCAAAGACATGGCTTTGGCTTTGTCTACCCTGTTAATTCAAGGACATGCTCCAATTATCTCAAAACAAAAGCAACTCTTTCAATGCTTTCCTACACATGAGATCATCGAAAGACTAAAGACAATGAACAGAATGGAAAAAACCTACCCCTCTGACTGCTGGAGAGTATGTCGCATCGTTTTAATTTGTTGAAAATGTCCTGACATATCCGTCGACAAGACCATCTCGATGACCAAGCTACGTAACTCCCTGAGAATAATTAAAAACAAAATGACTAATTACCGTTCATTTATTCTACGCATGGCACATTTGTTTAAGTGTTACTTGATAATTTAACTTTCTAAACAACATCACAACGTTTATTACATTTTAAAGAGCGTCTAAATAAATTATTAACAACTTGAATGTTGTATCCTAAAGGAATTCTGTAAAAGCAATGTACTTCAGAAAATGCACTCTGCAGTCATGATTTCAGAGTTGTACTGATTTATAAATCCTTTTAGTGTGTAAACTAGCATTACATGCAGTTCTGCCATCCATTATAAGCCTTTCCTTATTTTTCCAGCAGTGTTCAAAAAAACAGTGGGACTCTGGTCTTACTGCCAGAAGGAGAATATATCTGTGTCTCATATTACTGCTCTCCTATAAGTACAGACCATGTGTAACACTAAATCTAGGAAGAAAGCTACAGAAACACTCAAAAAAGCAAGATGTATTACATCTGAAACACTATCAACATTATACCAATAAATGAAAATTATGACAAGCTACCCTTCATCTCAAAAATACTGTAATGCCCATTTCATGAATCAAAACAAGGTCAGGAATTATAACTCTCTGTCTCTTAGTATTATGGCCAAACCCCCAAAACAAACCAAAACAACAAAACAAAACAAAACACCAGCTACACTGCATGAAAAATGAGGGGTCTGCATTGTTAAACTCTGTTGTTTATAAGGCTGACATAAATATCCCTTCCCTTTTCTCTGTGAGATTTTCCTAGAAACTTTCCATGTCTAAACTTTTAAGAGCAATAAGAAATAAGATCATCTCTAGACAAGACACACAGAGAAGCAAAACACCACTTCCAATCCATTCCCAAATTGTTTCCCAGGAAAAAAAGATCTGAAGTTCCATATTAAAGGAGACCTTTAAGGTCAGTCTTATAGGTAACTCCTGGACAGAAATCTCTGCCTATTTTGTTAAGAAGTCCACAGCCACAGGCATTGAGATAATCCAGTTAGAGTTGCTCATGCTACAATGGCAAAAAAATTTGCAGGTGTTGTCATTTTTAATTCTATGAAGACAAGTGGTAACTGGATTCATGTACAGCACATAGCATTTTTTTGGTGTCTATAATTGGAAGATTATTGGGTTTGAGTGTACGATTTCTATTATTCCTAAATAAACTGTCATGTCCCATGCTACCATCCTTTCTTAACACACTTAATCCATGTGTTCTAAAGGCAACCCCATGTTCTAAAGGTAGCTGAAGCAGACAGCTTATCTGTGCATTTATCTTCTTAACTTAAGCATGTGAAAAAGAAAATGTAATACTATAAAGTTGTTCTCGGTCATTTTGCTTCATCTTGCTGAAATAATTAGCAGAATCACAGTTGAAATAGGCAGAGGCATTAAACTTTGAAAAGATTAAATCACTGCAACTCAAAAAAAGTGGATGTGACAGTAGTCAAGGAAGTTATCAGTGTCAGGAAGTACATTACCAAGTTGAACAAATATAATATCAATTTATTGACAGTTTGATTCAGTGCAAACTTCAAGGTTATTAGTCTAACAGTAGGAATTTCAGTACAGATCCAAGAACACTCTAGTAATCATTTGAAAATTGAAGGGCCTGTTTTAAGTGGCTAAAAAATCTGCCAGTGCACCACTGAATAACTGGATCTGATGCCGGGATAACAGGTATTTTGGATATTAGAAATTAATACCAGGAAACAATAATTTCCATGACCAACCCTCTAAATTAAGTAATAGACTTCAACAAGTTGAGCAGGTTCTCAGACGGGCACTTTGGAAGTTACCAGCTTGTTTGATAGTACAGACTGTAATTGCTTACCTAGGTGACAAAACATGGGACTGAGTCTCCTTGTTTAGTTGCTTGGGCTCATTAGTTACTTCATACAACTCCTCCTCAGCTGTACTGACTTGTCACAGCAAGAGACCTTAATTCTACTTTCTCTGGTTGCCAGAACCCAAGAACTTCAAACTGGCTGCATGTAATAGTGAACTGGATCTGTGCAGCCCCAGTATGCAAACAAAATTCACAAAACTAAACTGAAATCTTCCAGGAAATCCAAACTGGATTAGAGTGAGAGGAGATTGAAAAGCAGGTGCAAACACACCTTGCCTGTGTGATTGAACAACTTCTGAAGGAATGTGGTAGTTTATCACAGAAGAAACTGAGTACAACAGAAGTTAGAGCAGAGGATCCCTAATACAAAGAAAAAGAACTGTGTGGAAAGACATGATTAAGCAATCTCTGCAGGCAAGAGTGTGTTTCAGAAATGTGAAGTGTGTTCAAGTGTGTTTCAGAAATGTGAAGATGACCTTTCACATCCCTCCCTTTATTTTGTTGCAGTCCAGCAGAGCAATATGTATAAATGTCACACATTTGGAAACTAAGGACTCCTTTTCCGATTGGGAAATATTTTTTTAAACAGGATATCTTGGGTTAGTGAAGTGGTATTTTGGAAGGAAGAGGAGCCACTTCTCTTCCTGGGAAAAGCTGCTGGAAGCTTCCCTGGTTCCAATCCCTGCCTTGCATCTGCCCAAGCTGAGCAGATGTGGGAAGCTGGATGTGCCTCTGAGAGTAACATATTCGAGAAAGGGGAAATGAAACTGCAAAAATGTAAGAAAAGGACACAAAGATCAGAGTAGAGGATGAAATGAGAGAGAAATGATAGACAAAGGACACCAAGGTCAGTGAAAGAGGGGTGCCCAAGCAGAGATTTCCCCACAGCCCATGGTGAGATGGCAGTTGTGCCCCTGCACTCCATGGAGGAGCACGGAGGAGCAGATCCTGAAGAAGCACAATGAAGCCTTACCCAAAGGATCACAGTGTGGCAAATGTGAATTTGTAGCTCCTAAAGTGTCACAGGTGGCAGATGTGAAGCAGCAGCCTGTGCAGGATTGCACAGAGGGGCAGATGTGGATCTGCAGCTGTGTAGGACCCCGTGTCAGAGGAGGTGACTGTTCCCAAAGCAGCCGTGACTCTGTGGGCAGCCTGGGCTGGAGCAGTTCCTGAGGGACTGCACCTCCTGAGAGGGACTCATCTCGGAGGGGTTTGTGAAGGGCTCTCCCATGAGAGGGACCCCATGTTGGAGCAAGAGAAGTATGTGAGGAGTCCTCCCCCTGAGGAAGAAGGAGAGGCAGAAACACCGTGTGGGGAACTGACCCTGAACACCCCTGCCCCTCCCTGTGCCCTGAAGGGGAGGTGGCAGTGAAGGGATCCGGGACCGGGAAGAAGGGAGGGATGGGGGGGTAAAGTACTGAGATCTGATCATGTTTTCTCTTTCTCCTTGTAAATTAAATAATGTTTTATTCCTTCCCAAGTTGAACCTGTCTGGATTTTCCTGTTACCATAATTGAGGAATGCAAACCTCCCTGTCCTTGTCTGGATTAAGGAGACTTTGTGGGGATTTTCTCCTCCCTGTCCCACAGTGGGGGTGTGGGGTGAGTGAGTAGAGGACTGGTTGGTACCAGCTGGGTCTAAACTGTGACACAGGAGTTTCCCTTTGTGCCTCTTCTCAGTGACATAACAAAAGGGAGCAACTGGAATACCTTGTACCAGCTGGCAGACAGATTTCTAGATTTCTAGCAACTGCACGTTGCTGCAAGAATTCCCAAACTAAACTCATTTATAGTGGTTTCCAGTGGGGAAGAAGCCAGGATCAGGGGAGCATCAAAGTGTCTTCAAGCCATCCGTGATCCAGCCCTGAAACTGAAATTCAACTGAAGAAGATCTGTCCCTTTCTACCTGGAAGGATTCTCTAGCAGGACACAATATGGAACAACAGCACTTCACAAAAACTAACTCGAACAAGTCTGAAGATTTGAAAATCATTAACTCCCTATAATGACAGTTTTGAAAGACATAACAGCAATTTCTGATGGATGTCTACTTGCAAAATCACTTTCTCCATACTCAATAGCTAGGACAAGTGAAAATAGGGTCAGAGAGATCTAGCAGGCCCAAAATTATCAGACCTAAGGGAGTTCCAGCAGAGCAAGGCTGACTCATGTTGCCAATAAAAATCAGTGTATAAGACCATTGCTGAAGTTTACAGTTTACTTCCAGAGAACTTTCTCCAGAATTAAATTAACGACACAACCTCTATGATAATTAAATCCAAATGAGTATCCTCTGAGGAAAAAATCTATAAGAATGAAAAAATGTATGCTTCTTCTCTTAGTTTATATTAATAAAAAAATCAACAATAATTAAGAATTTTAGAGTAGCTATACAAAGAGAATTAATTGAAAACCAAAAGAGTCAACAGACTTACATTCAATAAATGCTTTATTTATGAGTGTTCCGATGACATAAAACAGTAAATCTAACATGTAAAATACACATGTAAATACACACCATGTCAAAATCTGTTCTGACATTCACATATTCCTTTATAGATGTATGGCTTTGTAAAAATATGAATAAAGCAGAATATAGCTTTACTATTCTTGGTGGCATCATTCACAGTGGGAGACTCCTGAAAGCAGAACACTGACTTCACAATCCACCTATTTTAAAGCTATTTGTAGGATCTCTGAGTAACAACTCTGTTTAAAGAAATACATAGAAGACTCATATTTTTGGTTCTCTATGCAGTGAGCAAAGATCCACAATGATAACGTGTCCTTCCAAGTAATGGAGAGAGTTTTATCTCTAGCACTAAGGTCATTATGGTCTTAGTATTTGTGACATAACCATTATAATCTTGATTCTTTCAGTGTTGCAAACTTTCTTCAGGAATTATGCTAGAATTAAAAAGCAGTAGAAGATGAGACTTTTGTAGTGCCTCCAGGCCTCTCCTTTATTATTTTTGGACTCTCCAGATAATTCACTTTTTAATGCTTAATCAAGATGTGACTATGCTGTGCTGTGTTACACAGCAGAAATCCCCAGAGGCAGGAGTGCTCCAGCTGGCAGCAGAGTGTGACTCCATACTGAGTTTTTAACCCACTGTTAGACAAAGGTAACCTGGCTCAAGTGAAGCAGCCCCCTGGTTCTCCTGAAGAGGTATCTCCCCTGGGACACCGTCCACACAATCCAACTCTGTGCCTCAGAAATGCACAATCTCCCTGTGAAAATTGTATGGAGTCTCCCAAACAGCACTTAAGCACAGCAGTCTTCCCTAAACTCTAAATATCTATTACTCCTTCCAGTGCCAAAATTACTTCCTGTAATTTGAGTTCTACTCCACAGGGAAGACGTGGTGTTTTCTATCATTTTTAAATACTGAAATTAAGTTTGAATGTCACAGTAGGTCTTACCTCCAGTCATCTTTGTTTAAATTTGCCAGGACATTCATCTCTTCTTCTTGCATGAGTCGATAAGCTGCACTTACGTGATGATTTTCAAGAACAGAACGATCATTGTACAATATTGCAACATCTGACCTAATGTTAAAAAAAAAAAAATAAAAAATAGCATTTGCAATAGCATTCCAATGATCACGCTGGAGAAGATAGGACTCTGTATATTCTGTGAGAACTACTGACTATATGTATCAAACTATGTTTGTTTGCATCAAAACCACATATAGTTTCCATCTTGAATGCATTAAAAATTATCATTATACCATTATAAATACAGTTTGTGGGAAAATCATATTTTATTTTTAAATGTGCAATGTTTTATTTACATGACCTGGTTCTGACAAAAAATTGTGAGCATTTTGAGCTTCTTGACTGTAGAGAGGATCATAGAGCAAGAGAAATGTTATAATTAGGCTACTCAAGAGTACTCTTTGGTGATAAAACCATGCAAAATGCAATGCATTCACCAATGGAGAGGGCACCACACATAGCATGGGTATTAAGAAGTTACCACTCCTGATCTGAGATGTGCTTTGGCCCATGTCACTCATTATCAGAAGGAGCTGTAAATGATAAAATATTTAAAAATTTCAATTTCATATTTTTTAAATTACTGTCATTTTTGCCAGAAGAACAGACAAACCTTGAGCCTCATAACAAATGCATGGAAGAGATCATAAGCTGAAATATTACTGCATTCATGTGCTTCCTAAAGCCAGACTCTTACCATAATATTAGCACCCTCAGGTTTTTTCATCTTAATTAAAAGACCAACCTACAATACCAAAATGACAGAGATTTTCACAAATTATCATGCAATATGGATTTATGATAGCTTCAAACTTCACTGATTCTTAGGGAGTTTGTTGTACCAAGATCTGATCTAACTTGCTAAGCAACCTCAGGCTTCCTCTCTCTGCTACACTCCTGCTCTGATAAAACTTCTTCTGAGTATGATTTAGCAGCACAGGCTGCTATGATATTAATAAGGCAAATTCAACTTCTTGTTCTGCTGAGCAATGTATACCCAGTGTAACCACCCATGTGTACAGTATGGTAACAGCACATCGAAAAAAATTAAGGACAATTGGAAATTCTGTTTCAAGAGAACAAACCATAACCTACGTAAATAATAGCATGAGAGGATGATTTTCCAGTCAGAAATGGAAGTTTGTTTTTACTTATTATTTATTTTAGACTATTCTGGGGGAGAAGAGAATTATGTATTTATTTAAGTTGCAGATCTTGAATTTATTCATTATTGTAGAGCACGTCTCTAGGCACAAGTATGTAATGAATTCAAATTAAATGTAACCTTTGGGTAAGGTGAGTGCTAGGATGGTTCTGTTCCAAGTAGTGGTATTTCTAGCACAGACCTATTCAGCTAAAATATGCGTGTTTTGATGAATATTTTTTTTCAAGAGCAACTCAGTTGAGGATACTAAAACCAAAGTGTAGCCTGGTGTGAAAGAATAATAGGATGACTAAGTATGGGGTGCACTATTTATCGTTCAGTAATAGTTTGCCACTTTTTCCTTTGAAAAAAGGTGAAGATATTTTAATATATTATATATATGGTATATACCTCTCTCCCTTAAAAAAAATTTAAAAAAAATATACACACATATATATACATATATATAATGCACACACACATATGTATATATATTTATATGTATATGGCTTCCCCACGAGGGGAAGAGATTGGGCTGGTACTGATTTCTCCACTCCTGTGACCAAAGAAAAGACCTGAGGGAATGGTAGGAAGCTGACTCAGGGGAGTTTTACTTTAGAGACCAGGAAAAGGTTTTTCACCCAGAGGGTGGTCAAGCAGTGGAACAGGCTCCACAGGGAAGTAGTTATGGCACTAAGCCTGCCTGAGTTCAAGAACCATTTGAATGACACTCTCAGGCACATGGTGTGGTTCGTGGGGTGCCCTACACAGGGACAGGGGTTGGACTTGATGATCCCGATGGGTCCCTTTTAGATTCTATGTTTCTATAATCCTATGGTTCTATGATTCTATATGAGGCTGTTTTGAACCAGAGGTTAGGATGACATGATGCACCTGTATAAGAATAAAGTTAGCCTGACTTTAAAAATGGATTTATTTCTAGATTTCTCTCTCTCTCTTTTTTTTTTTTTTTTTTTTTTTTTTAACTACTGCAGATACTGTCATAACATGCTGGGAGAGGGGTCTTGGTAAGGATGTCTAAGGACCTTGTGAGTTTAATACACAATTTAAAACAAAATGCAACATCTGAAGTTAAGAGCAGACATGTTCCTGAAAGTAAGGTGGTACTTTTTCTGGGGACACTGTGAAAGAAATGTTTTAGTCAAAAGTACCAGAATTTAAGCAAGGAAATAATGTTGAGGGTTTTTTCAAGTTCATATTCTGAATCTTATTAAAATTTCTCATAACATATCAGCTCCCAAATATAATTATTTCAAACACTATGGAGCTAACTCCTTACTTTTCCACACTGTCTTTTTGTAAGAGAGCAGTCTCATTAACCATACAGAGGTCAAGTAAATTTGTAAATTTTTGACATGGCTTCTTCATGGCTCTTTCAGTAACAGGTATGAAATAGTTCAAACCAGTGAAGAGAAACCTCCAGATATGAGACTTAGGAGACCACTTACCTTGTCTGAATATGAAAATTGTTTGTGGTCCCAGTATGTTCATAATCATGGATGGCAGCTGCAAAGATCATTGCTAAAATTTCCAGTTCTGTGAGCCAGTGCTGGTAAACACAAAAAGAAATTTCAGTCATATTTTCTATAAGAGCGTGATTCAGATTAAACACTAGAGTACTGGAAATGTTTTGCATTACCTTAAACTTAAGTAAACTTTATTCTTGTCTTATTCCAGGTAACACTTCGGTATTACACAGGAAAATAAATCCCTGTATTTATTATGATTTCTCTAAGACCAAGTTAACACCCTGATGGTCATTAGGAAAGTAATTACTGGCAACCAAAAAAATAAGAAGTTATTAAGATAACTGTAGGGTTTATGTCATAGATGTTTTAAGTAGGAAGTATCTAATCTGCTAGCCCATACATGGCACTTGCCAAGTTATGATATATTCATCTAACAAGTTGATATGAAGTTAATGTTACAATTTGTCTTTTAGTGAATAATAAATAGTATATTATGTATATAATATTATGATAAATTCTAGATACAACATCAAAATTAGCTACATTTTACCAATGTACATAGCACTAAAATGAGGCCCATGGGAGATTTTTCTGTTCAAAATTTTATCATAATTTGTACTAATGCAAAAAAAGTGTGCATAAGGCTAGTATAGAGTTACACACAACAAAAGGTAATGTATACAAAACAACGCAGACCCTAGAATTTTGTGCACTTTCATACCTCTTGCTAACTGAGGCTGTTCTGTATTGCTCAGTTTGTAAAATAACCTGTGTTATTTTATCTTTCAAGTTCTACTTCTTGAATGAGAAATTATCCTTGAGGAGAAAATTTACTCCATCTAAAAGCAGAATAATTGTATGATAATTAACCCCGCAGTCATAGGACTGATTAAGTCAAATGCCAGTCAAGCATTTCCACATGTATCTGAGATTTTTTTTAGTGTAAATGTAAGCTTTTGTACTAAAGGATCAAAGAATGATCTCATCCTTACACACCCACATATGCACATATATGTGTATGAATGGATATAAGATGTATAAGCTGCCAGATGTAGTATAAGCTGCCAACAGCAATGCTTCTTTCAAAGAAGAAGAAAGAAAACAGTCCAAATTCATAAGTGATATAAGAATAATGCAACAGGTCACTCAGTGACAAAATAAGACTGCTGAGGAACAGCAAGTACTAGCTGTTGTGAAGCAGTATAGATTACAAAAGGTCACCCCTGAGCAATGGGAATGTACTGTAAGCAGTTCTAAAAACAGAAACGGTGACCTTCATCATATTGTGTGTCACAAGAAACCAGGTCATGACCAGTCCTGCCTTCCACAGTGTTTTCAACATACCAAATAGAACATAAACCCAGAAATTAGTAACTAAAGCTAAGCACAAACTTTTTCTCTAAGACACCTTTTCAGGGATGAACTTTGCAGTAACCAGAATAGTTGCTGAACAGGGCATTTACAAGTAGAAGAGCATTCCTTACATACAGTATCTATGGGTTGCACAGAAACTTCATATGGTGCTGGGTGACAGAAAGCCTTCTAGAGACTGTAGCTGCATAGTCAAAATTCAGATCAGTATTCAAATCAGAGGATCAGAGATCAACTTTAGCTAAAGGATTTCTAATGAAGCAGATGAAAGCTCTTGAAGAGACAGTTAACAGGTGATTTTCTCAAAGGGAGAGGGGAAAACAGGCATCTGGAGGTCTGCAAGGCTTTGAAGAACAGGAATCTGCTTCTTTCCTGGAAGACATTATGCCATGCAGGTGTAAGACCTATTCAACTAAGATCTCTTCTATTGAGAGACATTTTCCAGTTTTATAAATAGCTTATAAGTAAATAGATGCATTTCAACTTTTCCTCAGCTCTTGTTCACTATCTTTTTAAACGATGATGGATTAAAAATGAGTAAGAAAAGGAGTCTCACAACGCACTTATTGACAGTAAAGACATTTTTTCCTTTTGTTCAAGCAATACAGGTATGTAGGAGGAGAAAAGGGATGGTGGGAAGATGATCGATGACTCAAAAGTTCTTTACAAGGTGTATTCCCTGGATTCTTAAATCTTTATAAAGATGAAGACTTCATAAATGCAACTTTGAGCTATATATTTTGGTTGTATCATCTGGGATTTAATCTCTTGGGAAGTTTAATAGATTGTGTGCCATCTGTGATATTTAGTTCTCTAACACATTGATCTGAGATGGCTGGATCTTGGTTCTTAAGATAGACAGTAACTTTTGGAAAATAAAATTATAATTTTATTTCCTTAACTGGGACTTTGAATATGTGTTATTATTCACTGGAATTTCTCTGAAGACTTTGGAGAAGAATAAATTCCAGCCAGCAAATTTTTTTGGTAAATGCTGAATGACATATGTCCATTTTTTCAGGTGCCTATAAAAGATACAAAATATATGATCTCAACAACAGGAATCATCAAGAGGATTTTCAAAACTCAGCTTTTTTAAACATTTGCTTCAATATGTCTTTAAGGAGTGAAGAAGAAAGACAGCAATTCCTTGCAAGACCTGGGAGTCAGTATCAATTGCTTACAAGACAATGGAAGTACAATCACTTCAAATCTTATGCCAATCTGCAAAAAACAGACAGGAATCTGGTATAAAACTGTATCAAATTTACTCCAAGTTTTTGTTAGAAGACAGAGCAGAGTTAAAGAGGCATTACAATGTATTCTGCAAAGCAGTAGCTTGAAAAGCAAACTCCTAAATGTTGTTGAGAAGGGTTCTGCAGGGTTAACCAGAGAAAAGGAAAAAAAACCCAAGTTAAATAGAACATTTGCAATGACATTTGGGACAGAAATACTTTGCAAGCTGCAGAATCACTAGGCCTTCTTTCAAATGCTGATTTCTATAAATGCTCTTTCTGCCTGGCAAGCTACATCTGTTTGGAGGCTCTGAATTAAGTGTTGTCCTAGTTAGACATCTTTCCTAGAACTTTCCACTATCACAATTCAGCAATTCAAAAGTGAATATATAAAACCTGGCCCAATTTTATCAGATCATTTTGTAGAAGTGTTGCAGCTTAATGAGGTTTTACAGCAAAGTAACAGTAATAAAGTTGAAGTTTTCTGAACATAATTGTCCAAATCAGATCAAAGTTCAGCTAGAAGGTTAAGGTGCTAATATTGTAAAACTTGAGCTGGAGGGGCCTTTCTCATTCTCATGCACACCCAGTGGAATAGCAGATATGAAATATGAATTGTGTTCTGTTATTCAGTGTTAAGAGATACTCAGAATGTCTTGCAAAGTTGTTTAATCAATAGCTAAACATCCCAAATTTACTGAGATAGCTCTGGAATTTGGAACCTTGTGCTGACATCACAAAGAAAACATAGATGTTGCATTTCTTTTGAAGGGTCAAAAGTTACACAGTTACAATGGGCCAAAGGGATATCTATAATGAATAATAAAAAAGAGGGATTTTCCTCCTACTCTAGTTGCTGATCCAGCTGTACAACTACAGCAACTCATACCATTTAATGCTTGTGATTGATCTTACAGTAGAAGAAAAAGGTAGGATAGGAACCATATCTATTATCTTTAAGCTTTTTCTTTTATTAAAATCCTATTCTGAGAGATAAATATCTTATGCAACAATTTTGGTTTGGAGTCATCTTAGCAAGAACTCTCTAGATTATTCTTCAGTCTGGTATGGAATTCTTTTCTCATTAAAACATCTCAATGAGAAAAGGAATCTTGGCTCCTGAAGACTCCAGGTTTTACTCTGTAAGTAATACTTGTGTTAAAATGCAGCTTTAAAAACTTGATGTTTAGAAGAAAAACACTTCCCCCAAGCAGTAGAATTGAGCTCTACAATGCCTAGGGACTTGTTCTGCCAACTAAAGTCAAAGGCAAAGCTTCCAGTGAGAAAAGGCTTAACATAAGTCAACGATTGTTATATCATGAATATATAGATAATTAAAAGAACATTTAGAGTCAGTCCTAAAACCAGAAAGAAAACTTCTCTCTCTCTCTTTTTTTTTTTTTTTTTTTTTTTTTTGTGCAATGCAGATTCAATCTCTTGCCTGCTATAGGCATATATATAATGGAAGAGCAGTCCTAAATAAAGCTATAAACTAAAAGAAAAATCAGCTGTAGAGTATTAGAGCAAGGCTGTGCTGATTCATCTTTCAATGGCCAGGACCTCAGCACATGCTAAAGCTTCCTTGCCTGATCACACTTCCCAGGCATTGATTTGCCAAAAATTTTCACCTGCCCACTTCTGGAAATGTATCTCATTTAGTATGATACATAATGCCCAAGCCCAGGCAAGGAAAAGCAAAAAGGATTTAAAGAGAATTTTTTTCTCTTTTTTTCTCCACCTCAGGAGAGTTCCAGCCTGGTAGAATTGTTAAAATGGCATAAAATTCACAGCCTGAATGGTGGTTTTGAACCTATCTTTGCATAATTTTCAAGGGAGCTTGTTCCTTAACAAAAAAGACAAACACACATCTATCCAAAACAGCAGAAGCTCAGAAAAAAAGTAAATTAAACCTCGTAAAATTTCTTACCATGATACCAGTATGAATCATTATGTAATGCACAGTTTGAGTAACATCAGCTGCATGGATCAGATTGTGGTATGGATTTTTGTATTTGTTGTAACCAACTTCAAGAGCTTCAGCAAATGAAATAAGATTGGGAACAGGGATCTGAGGGGGAAAGCAACAGTTGGTAAAAATGCTTTTTTCCTGCAACAGCTGCAAAGTTAAGCATGCAATAACTAAACCACACATAAACGTAAGATAGAAATTAATTATCAAGCAAAAAAATAAAATGTGAAGTTCTAGTATTTTATATGCATCAGGGAGACTTCACTCAATTCTTGGAAGTGTTATACCTCTCTTTATACACCATGTGTGGCATATGCTTAGTGTACAAGAGACGGCAGAGCTTTCAACCAAATAGTTTCAAGACATGTCTGTCTGTACAAGGAATTCATAGATTGCTCATATAATTAAGGCTTGACAGACAGGAGTCTAACATTAGGATTACCTCTTCTTCACCAGTTTCACCTTGCCTGAGACAAGGATTCCTTGAATTTGGCAGTCTGCCTTCCCTTTCTTCTCTTTGTCTAGGAACTGTATGAAGAACAGGTCCTACCCAGTCCCATTTTTCCCATACAATCAAATTAATTTTCCTAAAGACATTTTTTCTTTGTTTAAGTGCCTTGCAAGGTAGTGAGACTTTGAATGGGCTTAAGCCCAGTGAGCCAGTAACACCGTGTACTTCGACTGTGTTGCAAGTGGTGTAGACGTGCTGTAGTTCTGACTTCAATAACCCAGAGCTTGAAGGGGAAAGCTGAGTCTGGGGTATTGATTAAAACTAAAGTACTAAAACCAGCTTCAGAACCAGGCAGCCTCTTCAAATGGAGAATGGAATTTTGCAGCGGACAGATATTGAAGCTGCAGCGAAAGTTTCATTCAGTAATATTAAAATGGTAATTCTTGCACTTTGATCCATTTTTTTATCTGAGCCTGTCAGGGTCAATTATAAATACTCCATATTATATTGCGACACCTTGCAAATAGCATGGAAATGCAACTTTCTCTTCATATATTCCCTAAGTTTGTTAGGAGAAGGTTCAGCTAAAACTCCTGCAGACTAGTGGACAACATACTATGATCTAGACAATGAAAAAAGTACCTAGGACTAACTGCAATTTTCTGCCTTATGAGGAATTCTTGTTTAAAGAGGCTGGGACTCTGATTCATTATTGCAGAGTAAGTAGGCTGTATACATAATAGGTCTGTTTAATGGTTACAGCATTTAGCTTCTTGCTACCAACACCCCAAACCAAACTGACTTGACATGGGCCTATATAGCATTCTGCTTTTTGGGTTGCAGAAAAAGTTTCATGTTGCAGGTAACATTCCATTTGGTTGAGTTATTGCCATATTACAATGTTTGGTTTCCCATATTCTTTGAAAATCTACACAGCACTGTACAGTAAAATACCATTTCAAAAATACTCTTGATTTCTTGTATTTTACATCTGAGATTGTTATTTTTGCATACATATTTTTATTTGCAGCTGGTTTCTAACCTTGAAACGGCTCAAAAGGTCGTATCGGGTAAACAGCTCATACATCATAAATTTCAGACTGTGCTCTCCACTTGCTTTGTTTAGGGCAAACACATCAAAAGACCATTTGTCAACATCCTGTAGATAAGTGGAAAAGAAAAAGAACGTAATTTTTCCATCTGTTTAAGCAGATTTCCAGTTAATCACTAGGAAATGTATTTTGGGGCTTTAGGGGGAAAAGAGGGAAGAAGGAAAGTTGTGCCAGTTATGAAAAAAATACTTGTGACATGACCTGTGCAACTTCATATGCTTTGAATCAAAGGCCTGAATCTTTCAAATTTACCTTTCTGTATACAAATTGCCTATAGAACCTCGGGGAGGTAATGTGAATAACCCCACCTTTAGAAAGGCCTTTATGCAATGCCAGGAACACTATAGCCATGTAGCAATTTTAGAATATAACAGTGTTTGACTTTTAGGGGAACAGGTGAGGTTCTACATACTCAAGAAATACACAACCACAGGAACTCCTCTACTACAAAAAATTGCCTTTTGGATGAACTACAGTAATGCCTTAAATTCACAGCAGATACTCTTCCATAATCTACAGCTTCTTTTGTTAGTTCTATCCCAACACTACTCCTTTTTCTTTCCTAAAAAGGAAAGAAATTCTGCTGAGACACTGATTACAATACCGCTGGGAACTGATATTGCCATTTCTCACATTTCTATACAAACTTCATCCTACTGCCTAATAATATATACATGAAATCACAACTGATCAGTGAAACAGTAAAAAGAATCACACGCTATTTGCAAATTTCTTTTAACTTCTCTCCTGTTTGTGGTCAGTTTTGTAAAACTAAACAGGGCTAGGTTATCTTCAATAACAAAACTACATAAATTTCATCCTAAAAGTCACTAAAAATAAGTATAAATAAATTCAAATCCACAGTGATTAAACTTATTTCACCTTGAATGTTACTATCACTTCTGCTGGATAGGCCAATCCAACCATGCTAGAAGTTCTCCGATACATCCTAAAAGAACAAATAAAATATTAAGTAGTAGTATTCCTTTTAAAAATACTGGAACAATTAGTCTATATTTATTTATTTATTTTTATTCATCTTTCACAGTATGTTAGAAAACACGAACATATTAAGAGTCTGATCCCAGAGATGACATAAGTCTTTTAATGGATTTATGAGAAAAGCAGCTCTGCTGGTGTATTACTCTTTTTTTTTTTTCTTTTTTTTTTTTTTTTTGGTAGTGTAGTCTTTCGTATATTTTCATGTAGAAGCTTCCAAGCTCTAAATTTCATTCCCAGAATTTTCCAAAGTTTAGAAAATTTCATCACAAAATTAGAGGTTTCATCTGTGTTTCCATATAGGAAAACACAGTGATTTTAGAAACTGAAAACTAAGTCCTGGCTCAAAGATGTCCTTCAGGTTCGTCCCACCACAAGAGACATTGTGGTTAAATGCAGTGGTTTCTGTAATAAGAAAACCAATCTCTCACCTTTCTACAAAGATTCCAGCCTGTACAGCATGCACAATACTTCGGAATTTGGGCTTTTCTTCAGGTCTCCTCCTCACTATTCCCATTTCCCTTGTGAATGTAGAAGCCAACCAGTCCCGCACTTCCAGAGGGACTGAATCTGACTGGATATCAGAGAGCTCATCCTCAGTGTCCAAAAGCTTTCTACAAAAAAATTAATAACAGGTAACTTAGAAGATGGCAAACGTAGACAAAAGGAGTATGGAGAGGTGAAGAACTATCAGAACTTAATTTAACAGGAGCAGAGGTTGTCTGTAGAAATGACTCAGCACATCACTAAATGGTTTTGCTGGTAGATGCACCACGGCCACCAGGAAGCTGGGCACAGCAGGTATCTTCCCTCTCTTCCCCTCTTCACATTCCAGATTGTAAAAGGTACTCAAATGGAACATATTCAAGTGAAGGCAATTTAAGATTTTTCTACAAATATGCCACAGCTTTCATGGATTGAAATGTAATCAGTGAGTTACATAAACCGGAGGAGAGGACTGAAACCATGGCTGAAAAGAGCATCTATAGAGAGAGAGGTTGCTGCTATAGCAGAAGACATTGGTGGTCCCTCTTATCTGTCCAACAAAATGGTACAAAAATTGTTTTCACTTACATGCAAAGTAAATTGTAATACACATCAGTGCTATGCAAAATACATTTCATTGAGCACCCTGTATACATGTGCATTATATTATTCCAGTGCAATAGAAGTATTAAAAAGAATTAATTTCTTTTGTGTGGAGAGCAGTATTCCTAGGGAAAGCAGAGTAACAAAATCATAGCAGTAAAGATATCATAGAAGAACGGATTACGGGTCAGCTTCGCAGTTCTTAGTTGTTAAAAAAGTTAGAAAAGCCATGAATACCTCTTGCAAAATAGAAGAAGAAAAATATAATTAAATATTCTCTAAAACCAGACTCAAGACTGAAATTCAGTTCAACACTTCTATAAACCTACCAGATGTAGTTGGTACCAGAATGTAGGAGACTCCATTTTCTCATGAATAAACAGGATTTCTGGGAAATATATTCAGTGGGAATTCAGCTAACCAGATGGATATTTGGGAGAAAAAAATTATCACTTCCTTTTCCACTTTCATGTTGTCAGCTCTGCCACTGTCTTTTCTTTCTACTCTTAGCATAAATGTTGATTCTTCACCTTATTTTTGCGCTCTGTTCTCATATTCAGTGGCTCTTCTTTCACACCTTTCCCTTTATCTGTTTCTCTTTTTTTAATGTTTTCACAACTTTGCCTAATCTCAAGGTCTTCTCTAGCACATGGAGGAATGAAGCAGCACTGTGAATGATGAAGAAAACCCTGAATGAAGTATGGTTCAAAGGAATCCCCATGCAAATCTAATACTGTCTGAGGGATTATAGGAAGATGCCTGGCAGGAAATGCTGCCAGAAGTGTGAACAGTGTCCATTTGCCAGTTTCAGCAGCTCGTTCAGATCGCAGCATATTTTGTAAGACTTTTCAACTGGGCTATAAACAAAAGATCTAAAAAATGCCCCCCAACAACAACGCTGCAGAAATGTTCCTGTTTTTAGGGACATAGAATTATCAGACTAGAAAGTCAGTACAAGAATGATGAGTTTTTCTGAGAGTAGGACACAAGTCAAAAGTCAGCAAATCGCTTTGGAGGAGCAACACTTGTGTACAGGAAAGGTTCTGGGCAAATTATCTTACAAAACTGAGCCAAAGCTGAGGTTGGCTGTATGTCAAAGGCTATAAATCAATTTTATTCCCTAAATTTCAAACTATGTTATAGTTCACTTAAATCCCTACTATTCTAAAACTGCTATTAAATGTCCCTGGAGAGATCAGTACATTTATATTTCTGAGGAATATGTGACATTTAATGCATTTGTAGTATAGCAAGGAATAAACCTTAGAAACCCCAAACCATATTTTTGTAATTGTTACAACTGTTATGCAAATGAGATGCAATTATTTCAGTGTCCCTGGGCATGAGGCTGCCTCAGAGGAGGCAGCAGTGATATTATACATCAGTTGGGAAGAGTGAAGCAGAGCTCTCTACCAGTTTGCAAGTCTGATGCAGGTCTGAATATGGAACCAAGTCCTGACCTCTGCACATAGGAGCTGGAGTACAAATTAAGACTAACAAGACACATTGAAGTTTCTTTAATATTTTTAACCATTCTTCTGTAAAAGATGACTATTCAGTCTGTAAATGATAGTAATAAGGGTTACTCTATGAAGATAAAACAGAGAAAATGGAACTTGAAAAAATGTTTGTGTAACCAGTGCTTTCAGGAGACCACTACTCTCTGATGAGAGGTGACTGAGCAATATGCTATGGGAGAAGGTGCCAGAGTCTCTGGTTTCTACTTAAATAACTAGGAAAACAACTGCAACACAGAATTATGTTGTATGCACAAATCTTTGCAAGTACAAGTCTTACAGATCTCTCAACACATAACCTTAATAACTTATCAAAAATAATTGATTTCTTTCAGAAGCCTAACTGGAACATCTGAGGAGGCAGAACAAGGGGTAGTTATTCATCTGGTAACTGTCTACCTTCCTACTTTCATGACTCTCAGAATACCAGGATTCCTATCAGAAAAAATTGCTCATGGTATAAACAGTGCTAGATACGACCTTTGAATAAATTCACTACTGATTGCCATTCTGCTGTAATTACAGGGACAGACCTTGTGTATAGAATAAATTATTACCTATAAATTGATGCTAATTTTATTTAGGAAGGGGAATAAATCATGCTATATATTGCACCATGAAGCTCATCCCTGGAGATGTTTAAGGCCAGGCTGGATTGTGGAGCCTGGTTTAGTGGGAGGTGTCCCTGCCCATGCAGGGGGTCTTGATCATCTTTAAGGTCCCTTCCAACCTTAGCCATTCTATGATTCTATGCTTAATTATCACAAATTCTTGGAATCCAGTATTCAGCTTATTCAATAGTTTGCAACTATTGTCAACTTTTATTCATCTGTGTATACCTTGATTATAAAATACATTATTTCCATTACATTTCCATGGGTGTGGATATCTATGTATACATATACAATATTGTGGATTCTGTGAAATACATGTACCTGTTCACCTTTTACTCACTGATTGTGAAAATGCTCCTTTAAAATAACCCCAACAAAGCAAATCTATACCTTGAGATGTAAAAACATAAAATAATTAATTTTTATGTTAATAATTTTAGTTTTAATACTCAGCTTAATTTTCAAAAAATGCACATATATATATTATAAATTTTAATAAATGTAACAAAAAGAAATCTTTAGAAGTATCAGAACTTGTTTGCATTAAGCAGAAGTGCTAATAGTACTTAAGTACTTACATTATAGCTGACATAGCTGAACTTCTCACCTGACAACAACCAGTTTTTAATTGGCCACCTCAATATTTTTTCACAGATTTTTCTTTTGATGTGGAGCCATTTTGCAGCTTGTCTGCTGCATATCTTACAGCAGTGAATGCTCCAAATAAATCACAGAGCCCCTACATGCTTGTCCTTGCTTTAACTACTTCTGCTGCTCAGAACCTAACAAAAAAAAAAAACCAGCAAAAGTTAACTCTGAGAAGACATATGTCACCCTGATGCAATCACTGAGAATTATTACTTCATCACTTATTTGAGTAAATTCATAGAATCTGAGAATCATACAATTATTTAGAAGGGACCTTAATGATCCTCTGGTTCCAAGCCCCTGGGAACACCTTCCACCTGACCAGGCTGATCAAAGCTCCAGACAACCTGACCTAAACACTTACAGAGATGGGGCAACCACAACTCCTCCTAGCAACCTCTGCCAGTGTCTCACCACTCTCACAGTAAAGATTTTCTTCCTAGTATCTAAGTTAATTCTATCCTCTTTCAGTTTGAAGCCATTACCCCACACTATTGTAAAAAATCCCTTCCTACAGCTTTCCTGTAGGTACTTTCAGGTACTGGAAGACTTCTCTAATGTCTTTCTGGAGTTTTCTCTTTTCCAGACAACCCCAACTCTCATCTGTCTTCATAAGATCATCTTTGTGTTCCTCCTCTTGATTCACTCTAACAGCTCCATGGCCTTATATTGGGGGCCCCAGAACTGGACACACAACATTGTAATACTGGGGAAAATCCTAAAAGTACACGTATATATTCGGAGTATTTTTATTACAAGTATTTTAATTTATATCTACTTAGAACTGACAATTTTTTAAAGCATTAGTAAAATCAGTGAATCAATAAGAAGCTATTGGTGCTTGGTTTATGCCAAATGAAAATCAATATTCCAGAAAACAGATTTATAAATTCTGCACTCTGAAATTCTACTGTTATATAAACTTTTTGCTCTAACTTGCAACTTTTTGAATCACAGGTGATTCAGGATGCATTTTAATTTTTTTTTTAAAAGAAGAGGGAAGGCAAAATCAGATGACAGGGCAAAACAAAGACAAACATGGTTAAACCACTGACCTTCCTGCCAAATATTTTGCAATTTAATTTATAATTGTAGAATGTAAAATGTAATTTGTAAAGCATAATATAATTTTACAACACTTTGGAATATGCAAACTTCTCCATAGGTTCAGAAATGCTCTGTGATAAATGAATAAACAAAATAACATGACCATAGCTGTCAAACACAAGGTTAGGACCTCTGGCTTGGAAAATATTTGGAGTGGAGTGACTGCAAGATCCACAGCCTCATCCTCTAAATCAACTGTACTGAAGACCAAAGATGATGGGCATTTACTTTCTATTTCAAAGCTACACAATGGTTCCACAAAGTCAGCCTTAAAGTAAAAGTCTACTGAAATCAATTCCATTCAACTGTGAGGCATGAAATCCAATACTCCAGTTTATTTAAACAAATGTTAATATATCAGGGTTTAATTTTTTCTTCACTAAAGCTAGTAACACCTTAAAGGCCAAAAAAAAACCCAAAACAAAACAAACCAACATCATCAACATAAAAGCTTTACCACAATGTGCCACAAAAAGAACTTTTCTTCAACACAAAGCCAGGAACTTAGGGTTGCATGCACTTATTTTGCTAATATATGATTAGCCTATTAAGTATATGCAGTATAAGGAAGAACTGTGTGTAGGAAGGAGAGGGGGAGGCTTGGGTTATTTAATTCTATTAGTTCCATGAGTAGAACTCCCATTGACAGTTGTGGGAATAAGTAAGACTTGGCTATGGCATTTCAGCTTAGCAGTCAGTTAATATTGCAGTCATAGTAACTAATAACCTGATCTTCTTGTCACAGTACAGTGGTTTTTGCCAAGAATAATTTTTCAAAATTCAAGGAGCAATAATTTCTAGCTCTCTTTTCATTTAATCAGAATTTTAAATGTAGTAATGGACCAGTAATTATTATATTTCTTTTCCCTTAGGAATATATCAAGTGTACTATGGAGAAGAAGAAAGAAAAGAAAATTAAGAAAAAAAAATAGATAATCACTGTGCGGGAAAAAAATCCCTCAGTGCTGGTCAGTCATGCTGCCCAGCAGAGCTGGTGAAAGATTTCCAGAGATGGGATTGAAAAGGAGATATTAGCTTTTATAGTTTAGGGAATTAATCAAGCTAATGGTCAACCCTTTAAGAGTGAAATGATCAGAGTCCTCTTCTAGATCCAGAATGGAAAAGGCAATCAACTTATAATCCAAATAGCCAATTTTTATCATTCTTTATGTTCTAGTGTCTCTCTGTCTTCCTTAATAAGCATGGATCAACATAATCAATATTTCCATCCTCTATGAATGATGCCTATTCAGAAACACAGATGTACATACCTAAGGCCATCAACAGTCTTAAGATTCAGATCAGGATATTAATGTTTTTAAAATATAATTTTTTACAATTATAGCTGTAAGCTGTATATATTTTCCTTTTTTTTTTCATTTAATTCATTTAGCGTGGTATTTTGGAAGATCTAAAGGGCAGGGACTATCTCAGGGCATGACTCAAATTAATTATCAACAATAACTGAGATAGAAAATTCAGAAACTTTGGAAAAGGGATGTAGGCTATTTATTAAATAATCTAACTGAACAGAAGATTTCTAGTCAGAATTTAACAGATTTTCAGTTATTTAAAGTGTATTCTTTTGTATAAATTTGATGCTGTTATAAGCTTCTCTCTCAGAAAAATCCCTTTGGCTTAGTACAGAAGATTTTAAAGGCTTATTTTATGTTTTTATAAGGGTAGAATGTACAGAACTAATCTCAACAGAATAAGCTTTTCTTTTTTTTTTTCTTTTTTTTTTTCTTTTTTTTTTTTCCTTTCAGTAGCTGCTTTTACATTTGTTGATTCCCTTGATGGATTAACTGAATGATTTTCCTCAAGTGGTTCATTTGCTGCTGACACAGCAACCTCAGGGAAACTCCATTTAGGAATGGGTTGGCTATGGAAGACAAAAATACACATTCACAACAGACTTGACTGGATATTCAAGATTGTGATCTAACTTCATGTTTAAATAATTACCATTTCCAATCTTTTCCCAATTACATCAGGTTCGATAGGAATCATATGGACAGTATTTTCCATCTGACAAATAATTACTAAATAGGGCATCCCATTCCACTTGTGTCATTCTTGTTAACAAAGATTAGGCAGCTTATTTTCTTTGCTATCCCCAGATTTTTTCAAAAAAAGCTGATTTTGAGGAAAAATACTGTGTAGATCCTTCAAAATCAATTATGTCATTGACTGAATGCCACACTGTTCTGTGAATGAAACAGTTGCCCTCATGTATAAATGAAAAAAACTGTCTTTTCTGGTGGAAAGATTGGGAATATATGCTTTTAAAAAATAATTTTTTTTGTTGTTTTTTCTTTTTTTTTTTTTTTTTAATGCAAGAGAAACTAACTTTCTCAACTCTTGCACCTGCAAAAATTTGCTGGTCTGACCATCTCTGCTGGTTACCCTGAGACCCTGAGTGGCTAATTCCAGCTGAATTAGCACAATTTCTTTCCTGACTAGAACTGCCCAATCAGTGACCCTACCTGATTCACCAAGCCAGAGAGATGTTGCACGCTATGGTAGGAACTGAATGGGAACTGTTCTTTAATGTCAAACAACAGAGTCCTCCTGTGAGATGCTGAGCAGCTGAGCATTGCTGGCTAGAAACTTGCAATGCTCATATTAAAACAGGGGTTCTTAAAATGAAATAATACAAGGAACACAAAAGATGGTGGAGCCTTTACTCATTTTCATTCCCATTTAAAATACAGAGAAGCCACTAGACCTATATTGATGACTAGAAGGGGGTGAAAGAAAACACAGCAATTTCAAATAAGTATCCCAGTTTGGTTTTTTTTTGTTTTTTTTTTTTTTTTTTGAGATATTAATAACCAGTCTAAGATGAAGCAGCTGTCACAGACCAGTGTTCTGTTGCAGCACTGAAAAACTTGAAAACACCAGGGAACAGGCTCCTCCAGCATGCAAACATAACCTAAACTGTGTACTGAAAGCTGCCCAAGAACAGACTGTGCAGACCATTCCTCACCTCAGGATCTCCTGGAAATGGAAGAATTTCATTTAGTTGCTGGGCTGTTGCTAAGCTCCACTCACACCTCCACAACACACAGCTCTGTAAGCACCAGCTTCCAGTCAAGCATTTGCTCCTTTCTTCATCCTTAGACACCATGAGACAAAGATATTCACATGGATGTTCCTATCACTGATAATTCTGTGTAGCACTTTAAGGGTCATACAGACACTTGCTGAGATTAAATAAAAACAACTCTCTTTTGCCAGGTAAAATTATCACAGTTTAAACTATTTTCTTGTTTTCCTACAATTCGAAGATAAGTTTCTCACTCCTTTAAGACCACAAACATTTGTTCAGTATGGTCCAAGGTGTTTATCCACAAAGTTTGCATTTAGTGACTTTTTAGCTAACATTATAGAAATCAGAATGTGTGCTTTAATAAAAATAAGAGCTTTTTCTCAAGGACTGTGTTTAACATTCTACTGCCACTGAAATACCTTCACGATGTACAGAGTAGTCATGCAAAGATTTATTCCTTAATGAGACTTCTTTTCACTTCATGAATGTAGCAATAAACTGTATTTGTTATTTTGTCTTGAATCAAAGATGCTCAATGCAGTTCCCAGCTACATACAAGACATTGACTTCATACATTACTGAAATACAGTCTCTTCTAAACCAAAATTTCTCAGGAGGTTAGAGCCTTTTAAAAGGGCATTGTACGTGCTAAAACAAACTAAAAGCCATGTAGGGGATTAGAACTGCACAGATCGATATCCTCCTGAAATGCAGTATATTTCATAAAATATTAAGGCTTTTGAAAAATGTAATAAGTACACAATCATAATAAAATACTCATAGTTTATTCAGAAGTTAAATTTTTTTTGTTTTGTTTGGATTTGGAATGCATATATACATATTTTTTTTAAACTTGTAATTTCCATTTAGATTTTATTTGACTTATTTTCTTCTCAGCACAAATAAAGAGCTGTGTTTACCAGGAGTTAAACAGCTGTCAGGACTGAATTATCAGGCTGTATTTATTTCCTGTTCTACTCTAAATATCATTCTTCCACTACTTTGAGCCAAGTGGCAGGTACTAATGGAGAAAATTCTGCAACATTTGTCAGGATTATTTATAACACCTATTGAGTAAGTTTGAACTTCTTCCACAGAGGAGATGTGCTGAGGGGCTGGAATCTGTGAGTTTCATTGATTGCCTTCAGCTGACAGTGAAGCTCTGTTTCAGCTACCAAAGTGCTAGATGTCTTTCAAGGAAGTGTTGCATACAGCTTCAAATTATTCAGGACTGAGATATCCAGTTGTCCTAAAAAGAGCTTGTTAAAAAAGCTTATTACTTGACATGGAGCCACAGATAATTGAGCTCATAAGAAAGCAGCACTTCTGATTTATCTGTGCTTTCCAACTTTGCATCAGCACAGAACCTTTTATAAGGGATACTGACAGTCAGTGCTCCAGACCAATTTTTCATAATTTTAGAAGATAATCTATACTGTATATTCCCATTTTTAAGAAGTCTGCTCTCAGAATTTCATAAATAAAAACGGTTGTGTTCTTTCTCTGGTTTGTTTGGTTTTGTTTTGTTTTTTGTTCCTAAGAAAACTGCATATAGTTTTAGAAAGAACATGTATGGAAATGAGTATGTGTACACAGTTTAAAAAAAACCTCTTTTTTTGGGCTTTGTTGCAGCTGGGATTGAAGTCTGTTTCCCAGAAAGGTGGGGAAGAACACCACAGGCAGGATGCAGTTTTAGAAGGCTGGTTGAAGCTGAGGAATTCCTCTGCTTGGATGTGTAAGCAACAGGTCAGTAACTCCATCAGGACAAAATCCAGAACAAGCAAAGGCTTAAAATAGAAAGCATGGGTATTCTCATGTGAGTTGCAGATACTCTGTGCTGAACATCTGGTCCTAAGCCTGCAATATTTTGTACCTTGTAGAACCAGGCATCATTAAATTTCCTATTTCATAAGTCAAATCTCAGGAAACATTACATCATGTAAAGCAAACACCTTTCTTCTGGGACTTAGTTTAAAAAGGCAGTCTGTACTGAAGTGGTTTTCTCACTGCTATCCTCAGTGCTGGTTTCGCTCTGTACTGTAGCAATTTCTTTTATACAGACAGCAATTCATATGCAAGAAACTTACCGAAGTCATTTGAACTTTGTGATGCATGAAAGTGCATGTTCAGGCTCAGCAGGAATGGACCATTCTGCTTGTGATCTAAGCTATTATTTCTAATCTACTAATAATTTCAGTTACCTCAGTTTCACACTACCAAAGAACCCTTCTTTAGTGGGAATGAGGACAAATGTAACCACACAAGCTAATCCCAGCCTCCATTGCCATTTGTCTCATTGATACACTGCTTCTGTTCTTTATTTACCACCTTCCCAGAAACCTCTTTATATGCTTATCTTTAAATGTTTTATTGCAGATTTAGGATACAGAATACTGGTCATGCTATTTAAAATGTTATTATCTTTGCAGTTTTTCGTGCAAATGAGAAGTGCCAATGAAGACTACAATTTCTCTCTGTTACAAAATAAATACTTTCCAATTTGTTTTAAATGAGGAAGTGTCAAAATTCAAAACAGCAACATAAACAATATTTTCCAACTAAGAAGTGGACGCTAAGCCCATATTTTTAGCAGAAAGTTAACACAAGGATCACCAGATTCCAGAAAATGCATCACAGTGTCTGAATCTCATGGAGACTGCATTACTCCACAGTAGAGAAATTAAAACCAAAATCAAATACTATAAACCAAAAGGAAGAATATGGGGTATAAAATGCAAACCACTAAAAATAAGAGAATAAAACTTTAAATATAGCTTTTATTAAAATAATTTCATTTTTAGCTGTTACTTATAGTATGAATAATGATAACATGGGAAAGAAAATTTGGTTAAGCACGAGTGAAGACATTTGGGCTCAGGAAGAAGGGAGGGTGTGTGTGTGTAGGGGAGAAGGTATTAAGATCTGACCATGTTTTCTCTCTCTCCTGGTGGATTAAATTAGGTTTTTTCCTTCCCAAGTTGAATCTATCTGGTTTTTGCCTGTTATTGAGGAATGCAAACCTCCCTGTCCTTGTCTTGATTAATGATCCTCAAGGTGGATTTGCTCCTCCCTGTCCCACAGTGGGGATGGGAGGGAGTGAGCAGAGACTTGATTGGTATCAACTGGTCCTAAACTGGGACAGAAGTATACACAGAAGCTCTGGCCACTGGTGGTGACATGGTGTTCTGTAATACCAGGAGCAGACAACTACAATCTTTCAAATCTTATTAAGCACATAAGGTGCATCAACCAGATTTATGTTGAGAACAGTTGTAGGAAAATGAAATTTAATGGCTTCTATTGTGGTAATATGAGCCCAGGAAGAAGTCTGTTGATCATTTCTTATACCTGTCTACCAAAGTCCCTGTATCAATTTAAATACAAATACAACTATAAACTAAGGTAAATCCCTAAATCGACACTTGATTTAATGTAAAATAAGATTGATTAAGTGAGCCACCAAAAGTGATATAAATATATCTACAGTGGTATATGAACTACCAAGATTTTAAAATATTTAAATTAATTCAGTTTTCTAACAAAGTCCAGGTCCTCTGGAAATCACACTGTATGGTTTTCCTAAGCTTAATTTAACTGAATCTGTAAACATCTTCATAACACGTGAGCCCTTTTGCATGTGAGTGACACTTTTGTCACTGACATGTGAGTCACTGAGGTCCCTAATGCTTTTCATTTAACTTGGTGCATTTAACTTGGAATCACAAGCAATACTTTTGAAACTGTCCCCAAGAACCATATTGCAGCTGGGAGACTGCTCAGGAAAGTTTTCCCTGTTACCTGAGTTTTGTCAGCTTTTTACAGAAGTAATGCAAGCACTCTAAGAGCAGGACACCAGTACAAGTGGTGCCAACCTAGTCTGTAATATAAACTCTGAAAAATGGTACCAGCTTGATTTGCTATTGTTTTCATTCTTCTCTTTTCAAATAATAGGCTACATAGTGCCCCAAACTCCCATCAAAGTAAAAGAACCAGGAAAAAGTCAGAGCAGAACTTTAAGCACATTACTAAATATGTAGATTTGCAAGAGGAGGCAGGGGATGACAGACAGAGATTCAGGTCCATGAAATAACCAGGAGAGAGGCAGACAATGTAGTATGGAACCAAGACATACACTGCATGCTCCAGCAGTATTGAAGAAGTTTTGGTAGACACCTTTACAGGATCATTCTGCTTTGAAAAACCTTAAAGAGGCCAGCACACTGAAATAAAAACTGTAAATTAGGTACTTAAGTTCAGTATAGTATATATCTTAAAAGTCTTTATATATAGTATATATCTTAAAAGTCTTAAAAGAAGCCGAGTAGTTGGAACTTCTAATTTAATTGGAGTCACCTCACATTAAAGATGATTGCCACTAATACTGCCAGAAACTATAATCATAAACAAAGCATGAAATATTATAAAATATATCCCAGCTTTTCATAAATTTATGTATTTACAGGCCAGACTACAGATATTACAGATAGATATTCTGACTCATCTCTATGAACATTTCATTCCAAAACAGCCAATTTTTTTTTTCAGCTATACAGTCCTCAGCACGGTTATCAGTATGCAGCCTGTGTGGGAAAGAAAATCCATCCTTCAAAAAATTCTTAAGACTTTATCCTGTGGACATTTGACAAGTGAGAGAGACAAGAACTAGGCAAACTCTCCAGATGACTGTTTTATCTGACCTTTGGAATCTTACTTGCTTTAACCTTGTCACTAAAAGTCCTAAGAGACACATACAATTCTTCTGATGTGCAGAGACCTTCAGTTTACATCACTTACAAAGACCATATTTCTAAAATATGATTCCCAACAATCTTTGCTTTTTGGTTTTTTTCCCCTCACACTTACCTGGTTTCATCAATATAAACTGCCTCCAGCACAGATGCTGCATATTCAATATTCTTCTTTAAATCCACCACATTAATGTCACCCTTCTCCAGCTGCTTTACCAAGCATCTTAATCTGAAAAAAAAAAAAAAATAAAAAAAAATCAGTGTGATGATTTTCTGTTTGAAACATTGGAGCCTACACAACACACAAAGTAGAGGAAAGAGACTATGACTTTTAAGACCCATTAAGAAAAGGCATATACACCCCAGTAAGCCAGAGAGGACTCAGTAACGACCACCACAATGACATTATTGTTATGCCCGAGTCTCTAAGTTTGTTTAAATAATAAATAAAACCTTGCAAGTTGTCATACTATAATTTTCTGTGCTTAGAAGATTATAATTTTTATTATAATACCCACTGTATACTGATTTTGCTTTATTTTTTTTAATTTTTATTTAGGCCTCCAGTATGTTTTTGCTGCAGAATTTGTATTTCTTCTTAGCGTGAGCTAATGTGGAGTTCCATTGCATTGTTCCTGTGTTTAGAGAAAATTCATCATCATTCTAGACAAAAGGTGCTGCCTGTGGCATTAGAAAAATCCAAGTATTTTTCTAAGTGTGCTTTTTACTTTTAGTTTTGAGAACATTCTTTTATATTACAAACACAGATACAACCAAATGGGATTCTGTAGTTCATCAACCTGTGCCTTTGTAGCAATACACTCAGACAGATAAACTACTCAAATGCCAATTTTTTCCTAAACTTTTTGATGACAACACTTCTGACACTGCTCAGCTTAACCATACAGGGTACTCATAGCACTGGAGGGAAATGTGTAGAGCTCTGACTTGAGGCAGCACAGCTATTTTTCATCTTTTTGTTCTATACCACTGAGACAAAATAATCTACAGTTCATGGCATGTAAGATAAAGGCTTTCTTTAAAATAAAGATAAATCATTTTTTTAACACAAATTTCGTGTTACTTTTTTATGTGTATGAAATGTGAAATAATTGTGTGAAACAAGCATGTAATTAGAAATAGGATTGAAACTAAGTCATCACTAAGCTGACCTTGCTGCCAGAAAAAATGTCTTATTTATCATGTGGAAGAGCATGTATAATATATACATTATGTTATATAAAAATATAATACCTATATGTCATTTTATTAGGCTAATAAACCTAATTAAAATGTATTAATTTTTAAAATATAGTATATATTAAAACCTAATCTCTCATAAACTTGGAAAGTACTGTTCCATCATAAAACCATTTTCATAGTTTTTCTTTATATTTATATAGTGTAAATATAGTTATGTCCAAGCCTGCATGGATAATTTTAGCAAATGGAATTTTAAGATCAGCCTCCTTAGTAGTCCAAAGTCTTAATTCAATTAAAATTAGCATTGAGCACAACACAACACAAATAAGGCTCTTAGCAACCATATTCAGTTGTTATTTTCCACAGTGCATCAGTGTCACATGTAAACTTTATTTTCTCAAGAGAAGTGAAGTAGGTGGATGAAATAATATGAGAGTGCAACTACTACACAAATAACCTTACACAGGGGGAGGCAGAGGTACCTCTAAACTGAAGAGGTAATTCATAGACACTCCCCTTGCAGTACCCAACACACACACTGTAGGTCTCAAAATGGCCAGGGGAGTCTGGCAGCATCGTAGTCACTATTTGCAAATAGCTGTAAGGTGATGCTAAAACTTGCACTGACCCCTCAGTGCCTGACTGAGCAATGGCTCTGAACCTCACTTGCTGAAGTGGAAGCAGAAATTAATTTAAAAATATAACCCTTCACAGCACGGGCTTAGGCACAGTAGAACCATGTTAGCTCAAAATGGTTTCACATGCTATGGCTTGCAGTGGTTCTATATTTTTTCAGGGCATAAAGCAGATGACAGATACGTGAAAGCATTTACACACTTGCAGGAGGAAAGGAGTCTCTGGGGGAGCCTTTAAACCCCAATGAACTTCCAATATCTTGCTGCATAGGTAGTAGTCAACTGATGTAACTTGCCCTGTACTTATAATACATATCCTAGGAGAGGGAACACAGTAGCAGACTGGTCAATTTGGAAAAGCTGCTCAGGCAAAATTAAAGTGATTCTAAAATGTTAGAGAATTACAAATGAGCAAAATCTGTATGATTAAACCTCGACATCTCATGCATCCACACTTTGTGAATGTGTCTTCAAAAATGTTTGCTGACCCAGAGCAGATAAACAAAGAGATAATTTCAGTTGGAAGGGACCTCCACCTGAACCAGGCATTTGCCCAAAGCAGAGACAACTTCAAAGTCTAACTTCAAAATTAGAGCCAATTTCTCAGTTGTTTCCATTTGAACTTTGAATGCACAGTGATTTCACAAACTTCAAGATTCAATGTTTAACCAGCCAAAGACAACAAAAAGATTGTAAAAAGAAGAAGAAAAAGTAACAAAAAAGAATTATTACTCCAGCTGCACTGGGCAGGATTTTCTTTTTTTTTTTTTTTTTTTTTCTTTTTTATTCTTTTGATTAAGTATGATAAATCAGAAACAGTCATGAGAAATGCCATTAGAAAACCTGAAATGCTACTTAAAGCTGGAGCTAATTTTATTACTCTGCCTGTGAGCTGTTCTATTAAGAAATAATAGTCACCAACAAGAAAAAAACCGAGTGGCTATTTTCTGAAACCAAAAAATGGACTCTTTCAACTGGTTTAAGGTGTTAAGAGAATGGTATGCAGAGTTAACATGACATAACATGAAAGAGATTTCTAGAGAAAGATTTTTTTTTCTCTAAGAAAAACTGAACACTGCAGCTCCAGTTTGTAAGGGAGAGGCATCTGCAATTAATAAAGGGTGTGGGTGGGGAACCATCTTCTGTCACATTGGGTAAACAACATTAACAGCACCGAGGTATTAAAAGCTTTTACAGACAATCCAAATGTGCTCTGCTCCTACCTGTCTCAAGCTGTGCCAGATCTGAAGTTACTGGGACCAGTAACCTGGTCCTCATCTCCCCAGGCACCTGATGCCTATAGCCAACTGTGGGCAACAAACTTTAGGACACACCCACAATCAAACCAGAAAAAAATGAGCATTTTCCCTAGGAGTTAAAGTAGCATATTCATGATTAAGAGTATCAAAACCATTACTCAATTGTTCCCTCCTTCCTCATTATAATTCTGCCATGATTACATTAAAGTTCTGATAAATTTTCTTTTAGGCGTTGTACCAAATTAACTGTGGATAGATTTTAGGGTTTTGAGAAGGTTTCTTATCACAGTTTCAGAAACTACATGGAAGAAAAAAAAGAAGAAAAAAGAAAAAAAAGAAAAGAAAAAAAGAAAAAAGGAAGATAGGGAATCAGTGAATAAGTAAGACTTTTTGCAATGTCTAATGAGGAAATGTTTTCTTCTATGGACTCAAGCAAAGTTCTACAAGAGAAATACTTTTGAGATATTGAATAATTGCCTTAAGCAGACATTTAAAAGATTACAAAGAAAGGTGCTGGGGTTGAATTACTTAAGAAGGGAGATTGTAAGGCAGAGAGAGAGATGAATTGGGCAATCTCAATTTCAGATTTTGAACACACCCTGTTCCTTTTCCAAGGGAAAATAAATTATCTGTGACTACTGAGAATAAATGAGAGTTAAAGGTTCAGTTTAACAGTTTTCAAGAAGCAGAAGGGGAGAATTAAGCCTGAAGTTAACTTCTGAGCCTGAGAAAAAGACCCTGTGTTTGCTTTACCAAAGACTGCCTCTATCTGCCACCTGAGTCTCCCCACCACTGAACACTGAAAAAAAAGAAAAAAAACCCAAAACACAAAACCAACCAACCAAAAAACAGCTTTACACATCTGAGCTACACTTAAAACTGTTTTGGAAACTTTGTACAGAAAAAGATTACTTTTGCCAGAGATTCTATTGAAGGAGAAGTGTAATAAATTGTAAACTATAAACTAACCCTTCTTCCCATTATATTTTAAAATTAATAGAATTCACTGATTTGGATTCAGATTAATAGAATTCACTGTTGAGAATGGGCAGTGAACACACAGGTAATTCTTTGAAAATAATAACCACATTCTAATTACAGAGGAATAGCTATTTGTATTAATATTCAATAATCACAATGCACTCCAACTACAAGCTGTAAATAGCAGGAACAAGCTGAGGAAAGCCTCACCCTGCATCAAATGTATTAATGCCTTGAAAAGATTATGAGTAAATACTGACATGTTAAAAAGTTCAAGAACAGACAGAATTAATATTTTCTGTAAAAAATCTTCATGTTTTGTTTGGACAATTTAATACTGAGTAAGAAATAAAGTGGGTTGTTGAAATCTTTATCGCACAAGTGGTTTGACCCTTCAAACAAAACAAAAAATACACACTAAAAATGGGCTTATTCATAAGGTGAAATCAAAAGTAAAGTGGAGGATAGTACCTGAATCTCAAATGTGTAGCTCTGTAAAACAACTCGGATTCTGGGATCAGGCTACTTCAAATAGATGAGCTAAAATTTCCATTGTTCATGACTGGGAATTGCTGAATATTGGCCAGTTTTCAGACTCATTTGAGATTCAGGTAAATATTTTAATTAGGAGAAATCCAAAACAGAAATAGCAAAATTTGAAAAAGTCACAATAAATAAAACACACCACTACTTCACTTAAATTCTAAAATTCCCTACAAAACCAGACCAAATTCTAATTATCTTATGTGTTTTGATATGATTTGATTTTTACATTTTACTATTAATAAAATGCATATATAAAATAAATCTTTAACTAACTATACAATTCCCACTGACAATTACTTTAAAATAAAGTAGACAAGGAATAAAAACCAGATCATAATAATAAAAATAAGCCACGCACAAAGTCTGTGTTCTTACTTTTTCAAGTAAAAAAATTGCAATATACAGTTTACTACAAACTTTTTATTATGACCAAGGAGATAATTCCTACTTTGTGTTTTCTGCAAGATGGAAGAAAAATACTGAGTGTGAATAAGGAAAACCCCAGATAATATATTTGTAATATTTATAATAGGTGGCTATAAAAGACAAGACCCATACAAATGGATGAGAGATTCTGGAGAAATAGCCAGAATATGGTAATAAAGATTCAGGAGGATAAACAGGAGGAAAGCTCCTCCTGCTGCCCTGCTCCTATCTGCAGCTACAAAGTGGTCAATTAACAGGGCTTCCAAATGGCTCACTTTACAAGGTTTTTTAGATTACAGTAGGGAAATACACGTGGATACAGGGACACTTTTCCAGTCTAGGCAAGGCCAGCACAACAGTGGAGAGCAAGGATTGGAACTAACAGCTGTTGACTCAGACCCTGATGTGCATTTCAATTCCCTAAAATAATGAAAATGCAGTTTCAAATGCAGTCTGATTAGAGATGCTGCCTCTCAATAAATTCTGATAATGAGAAATGCAAGAAAGATGTATCACATTTCCAGTGCTGCAAATGGATTTTATGAAATTACTTCTCAGCCACTGCTGTGTCTCAGCATATGCAGAGAAAGCCTTTTGGTTGCTAAGGGTTTCACGAATCACATTCATTTCATGATTATTTTAAGCATATGAGTGGTACACACTGATCTGTAGTTATGATTTAGTCACTAGAAAATAAATATTGAATACACTGTTAATTCAGCCAACATTTTGATACACCAAAACTTCAATCCCATATTCAAGAATTAAAACAGAAGTTACACAGCAATATAATACATATCCCAATTTACAGTCTCTTCATGATAAAACTGCATTTTCATGGTGATAGAATTGCCTTGGCTGTTTAAGTATTTGTCATGTTTATGCTATATGAAGTGGTTTTACTTCAGGCAGGCATTCTCCATCAGACTTCATTTTACCTTACTCATCCTATAAATTTATTATTAAGCATTATAATACTGTAAAACCTTATCCTTTGAATCTCATTTAGTAACAGGTTCAAGTGTGTTTTAAGGTTTAATCAAAACTTAATCAAAATTCCTAAGTTTTCTTTAACACCTTTCTGAGATCAGAGACAGCCATGAAGTCTTACACAGTTTTCACCAGAAACCATGAACTGATCAAAGTTCTCTAAAGCAGTTTTCAAGTTGTGCATATTTGCCAATAAACAAAAGGCAAGTGCAAGAGAAGTCTTAGTGTCTTAACCTTAATAACACTAAGGGTTTAATGCTTGCATCTCTGATGCTTTCAGCATCACCTCCATCATCATCCCCTGCCTCTCCAAAGAGCCACCAAAAAGGAGGAGGCTCATCTGGGATCCTGTTGCTGCTGCTCTTCCCTGATATCTCTCTTGCCTCCTTTTGTTACTCAATCTTTCCTGAAATTAACTTTCAGCAGTACAGTCAACGTATGTTATCTCACATGTGCATTTCTCTTACCTTCCTTTGTGCACAAGAAAGACAGAAGGAAGGCACAGAATGAAACCTATTCCAGACAAGCTTGAAGTTTTCTTCAAATTTTTATCTCACTTCTGCTAATGAACCATCATCAGTGCTAATTTCTGTTCAAATGCTTTCCAGACTGGAGCTTAATGAAAAAAAACCTCAAAATTTAAATTATTGACTATGTACTTCCATTCCAGTGTTTTATCTGCCTGCTGTTGAATCTAACAAGTAAACATAAAAGCGTACATACTAGAGTGCTAGCTAAAGCTATTTCATCTTGAAGTTGACAAATCATAGAAACATAGAATCACAGAATCTGCTGAGTTGGAAGGGACACATCAGGATCAAGTCCAACCCCTGTCCCTTTGTAGGGCACCCCAAGAATCACACCATGTGCCTGAGAGCGTCATCCAAACCCTCCCTGAACTCAGGCAGGCTTGGTGCCATAATTACTTCCCTGGGGAGCCTGTTCCACTGCTTGACCACCCTCTGGGTGAAAAACCTTTTCCTGATCTCTAACCTAAACTTCCCCCAGCACATCTCTACCATTCCCTTGGGTTCCATCACTGGTCACCAGAGAGCAGAGGTCAGCACCTGCTCCTCCTCCTTCCCTAGTGAGGAAGCAGTGAGCTGAGACGAGGTTTCCTCCAGGCTGAACAGACCAACAGCCTTTAGCTGTTCCTCATATGGCTTTCCCTCTTAACCCTTCACTAGCCTCGTAGCCCTCCTCTGGAGACTTTCCAGTAGCTCTATGTCCTTTTTGTACTATGGCACCCAAAACTGCTCACAGTACTCAAGATGGGGATGTACCAGTGCAGAGTAAAGAGGGACAATCACCTCCCTCAGCCAGCTGGCAATGCCCTGCTTGATGCACCCCAGGACTCTGTTGGCCCTCCTGGCTGCCAGGGCACGCTGTTGGCTCATGCTCAACTTGCCACCGATCAGAGCCCCCAGATCCCTTTCAGCAGGGCTGCTCTCCAACCTCTCACTCCCCAGGGTGTATGAATATTCAGGGTTACCGTGTCCCTGGTGCCTGAACATTTTGTATGTCTCAAAAGTTTCCATGATAATCCAGATAAATTCACTGTCAACAAACAAATTGGGAAATCAAATGTAAACTCATCACCTGCCAACACCCATGCTTGAAGGTGATGGAAAACTTTCAGCACATCTTTACTTGTATTTGCTGGAAATAATGTGATAAACATACAGAAAGGGTACACAGCCCTTGTTCCCCATATCTGTTTAAAAAACTTGTGATAGGAGCAGCTGCTAAAAGGCAGACATTAAACCTCTAAATCTTCATAAGGAGTCCCCTCCATTATTAAAAAAAAAAAGAATTTTCCATGGTAGAAGAAATACATTTCTACATAGATCACCACACACTCACATTTGAGTGGTGGCTCTGCATTCGAGCAAGAAACTTGTATCCAAACCTCTGTGCCACAGGAAATTTTCAGAGGAGTGTGGACACATCTCACTCTGTCCTTCTGAAGAGTGCTTCCAGCCCTACATCACAGCTCACAATCACCACAATGCACCTCCCAGATGTGTAAGAAAGATCATGACCTACTTCTGCCCCAGGGATGGTTGCAGGGCCATAGGAGATTCTTATTGTTTTAAAAGACTTTCTGCAAAATGCATTTCTCCAGATGATAGTATTATGCCACAGTTCCTCTCCTCTTCACTTGGTCCAGATCACTTTAATACAACTGCAATACACTAAATATTTGATCTTATAACAAAGCCCAGAAAACAGAATCTCTCTTGTCAAAAGACTGCCAAAACTACATAAATTTAATGATCTGAAAATCATAGAATCATAGTATGATTTGGATTGGAAAGGACCTTAAAGATCATCTAGTTCCAACCCCCTGCAGGGACAGGGACAGTTTCCACCAGACCAGGTTGCTCACAGTCCCATCCAACCTGGCCTTGAACACTTCCAGGGATGAGGCATCAACAGTTTCCCTTGGCAAGGTGCCAGCGTCTCACCACCTTGACACTAAAGAATTTCTTCCTAATGTCTAATCTAAATCTTTCCTCTTTCAGCTTAAAACCACAAACCCTCAGTCTATTGCTACATTTCCTGTAGGCACCTTCAGGTTCTGAACAACTGCTATAGCTGCTTCCCCAGAGTCTTCTCTTCCGTGAGATGAAAAATCCCAAATTTCTCAGACTGTCTTCATAGGAGAGGTGCTCCAGCCCTCTAACAATCTTTGTGGGTGTCCTCTGGACTTGCTCCAATACTTCTGTTGCCTTCTCCCTCCTGTGTTCCCTCTGCTGCCTGGTATAGTTTGCTTTAGCTACTCTCAAAACTCATAGATTAGACAGTACCTTCCTGTGCAGTGGTATCTTATCAGCTTACCAATTATCACAGAATGATAAGGGTTTCAAAATGGATCTCTCATTGCTCTTTTATCCTTTCTCTCCTTTCATTCACCCTGAAGTCACTGGCATACCCATCCTGAATCAACATGCTGAATATCTCCTTCATTACTTGGGACCAGAAAAGCAGTGTTGAAGTATGTTGATACTTATCCTTTGAAAACAGCATACAAAGAGGTAGAAAGCCCTTTTAGAAACATTAAAGACAAGTTATCACATATAAAGTGAACTGGAGTTCTTTTATTTAAGACTGCATTAACCAGAACTAATAATTTTGTACTGAAAACATTTTCTAGATTATTACTAAATAAATATGTTGGTGTCTTTTGAAAGCCTTTTTGGTGCAATTTCTGCAGTTGTTGAAGACAGAAGATTGGTAACCATTCAGCACTAAAAACAACCTAATGCTTAATGACCAAAAAATCTTAATTTATGACAGCACAAATATCCTCACCTCCCCTTGATAAGGTCACATATGAGCAAACTCAGGAAATTTTTGTTCACTAATGTTAAATAATGACAATTTGTTCTGTGATTTCTTTGTAATTAAACTACGTTAGATATTACATTTTTGTATACAATTCACATTTTCATTTCCCTAATACAGGAATTAGAATCAGGAAAGAATTTCCTTGCTGTGTAAAACAGGTCCAACATATATAGATGTAGTCAATCCTTAAATGCTAGCACTTCTGGTAGCTTTTAGATTTTTTTAATAGTTCTTTGAGACATCAAGCTATAGAATCTGGGTCCTGGTAGGCAATGTGGGCCCTGAATGATTTTCTAATTATTTCTGATCTGTTGATTTCCATGGGCAGAACATGAAATTTGGTTGCTTAGGGTGCCCTCTTCCAGTTCATTTCTCTCAACATACCTACAACTTATCATCCCCATATAATTATATTAAATCAACTGAAGGACCTATATAAAAAGATATTACAGAAGAAATGTTTTTTTAACTGGTGGTCCCTCCTATGCACTTTAAGGATATGGTCAAATGTGGTACTGCAGTTATCTCTCTGACCCCCATCCTATTCTCTTTTTTCCAGATATCTTTGCCACTCCATATCTGACTGCAGAAGAGTTATCTATAACATAATGTCTTCAGCTTGATACTGCCAAAACAATCTGATTCAACTTTAAGATATTTTATAATAGGGGATTTCTACTGAACTCATCCCACAGAACACAATTAGGGGTTGTCTATGTGCAGTTATGCCATCAGATGAATCAGGGTATTTGGTTCAGCTGGCCCAATAACTCATCATTGCATTCAGTGTAATAACCAAGACAATCCTCAGTCCTTCAGTCCAGTCTCTAACTTGTCATTAGAAGTACTACTTCCCTACTACCCTACCTTAACTAAACACTTGCATTAACAGAATAAAAAGGTATACTTTTAATATATAATCACACTTTCCAGATGGGATGACAGAACCAATGTATCTGAGCAGTGTACAGATCACAAATCTCTGTTGTGCTAGAACTGTGAAATGTAAAAAACACAAATATTTGCATTATGAACTATCACAGACTGTGGAATAAAATATTAAACCATAAGCTGCCCAGAATGTCACCACCTTAATTCAGCTATCTTTATTACTGAAAAATTAGCAGCTTACACAAATCTATTTTCACTACAAGAACTTTTCATTCAAAGACAGAGCAAGACATAAATGCTATAGCAAAACAGCTGTAGTAATTACAGTACAATTTTGCTGTAAAATCATTACCATCTCAGTGGTTCTGAAGAAAGGATACAGTACAGGTAATGTAATATAACAATGTAAAAATATGAACATGGTTTTTATTTTAAATTTTAATTCTGCAATTAAAATGAAGAATAAAAAAATTAGGAGATGTGAGAATCTAGCACTTCATGTTATGCACAAATCTAATTTCTGGCATTTGGAATTGTTAAAAATAAATGTTCTGCTGAAGAACTGTCAAATCGAAGTACTTCAAAGTAGGTCTTGGTAATGAGAAGTAGAACATTAGAAAAGCTTAAAGACACTTGAGAGATATATAAATGTTTAAGAGGAAAGAACTACGTGCATGAATTTTCCCCCCATATTCTTTAAGGATGATCATAAATAGGATGAAACGTAACATGACCATTCCTATTTACATGTGTGAGCTTGATGTAGGATTTGTCTACACAAGAAACTAAATTTGAATTAAGGCTTGGTAAGAAACTGAGATTTACTGTCTGTCCTTGACTAGCTCTGTCCTTTAATACTTCAGTATGAGTAGAATTAAACAGAAACAAGTCCCTGCAGCTCATCAGGAAGAATATTTCAAAAAACTTATTCTTGAATGATAATACATTGAATCCATTATCTAGGATACAGTATGCACACTGGGCTATATGCATATTGGGTTTGTTTCTGAAGACAGTGACAGGAACTGTAAAAGATTCCTAGTCCATGCCTGACATGTGGCTGCCATTTTCCTCAGCCTGCCAAGTGCTCAGCACCTCAGTACACAGTGTTCAGGCTTTGTAGGACTGGGAAGGTAAACTGGATTAGAAGTTATTCCTTAGTTGCTGGTGTTTGCTTTGCTTTAATTCATGCTACCCATAAGAGTTTCCCCTGTATCTTCCATATACAATAAAAATAGACAAATAGACTGTGAAATCATTATGCAGAAAGCAGCAAGCTGCAGCCTTGCTCTAATTTAGAGGACACTATGATGGAACCCTGCCCTTACCACGGAATTCTCTAGGGTTTTGCTCTACTGGACTCAAAAATTTGTTCTTACACATCCCACAAAGTGCTTTAACTCATCTGTCTCAATACCATGTACTAACACCAACTGCTGTTCACATTGTCTTCCCCGATTTAAAACATGCTGCTCAAGCAAACTGGTTATCAGCATGTTAATTAAAATGTGATTAAAATTAATTAAAAACCTATATTTTCACAGCTTCCAGTTTGTTGATGTTCCACGTTTGAAACAGAGCATCCTGCAGAAGGTACAGTTCAGAATCTGTCACCAAAAGTATTATTTTTGCCTTGTTTTGTTTAAATTTAAAAAACTTAGCAAACATAGGCTGTACTTCACCTTCAAGTTACATTAATCTTTTGTTGATCAACATATACGTAGCTGACTGTAGTTTGCCAGTTTCTATAAACTTTAAATATTATGAGAAGACTAGACTGAAAATTGAGAACTTAGTCTTCAAGCTGGTTGTGACAATGTTGAGAGACTATTCATTAAAAGAATAACATTGAAATTACATTTGCTCATCAAATAAATTTTGCAGCATACACTTTCCTTAACATCATAACACAAAGGATAGCTCTCAGCCCCAATGGATTATGGCAGAAATTTTCAGAATATGCCATGTGTCCTACAGAAGAGATGCATTTGCTTCTTTGTTTTAGAGAGAATGTTCCTTAAATAATTATCACTCCATTCTAAGGAGCTAAAACATAGCACAACTGGCCCTGCTAACTCGAGCATCAGATTCAGCATCCTTTTCCAAGGCAAATTACATGGACTGTACTTATAAAGCACCTCTTGTGCTCTTATGGCAAAAAAACCCCAACAAAAACAGACAAACAAACAAAAAAAAAAAACCAAAAATAATTCTCAGGATTTCTGTCCAATGACCATTTTTCTTAGTTGCTAAATGATACACCACTCCATCATTTTCTTTAAAAAAGTCCTATACTGATTTCAAAAATAACTACACAACAAAAAATTCATCCAGCTATATTTAATTACTTGTGAGACTGCCTAGAAATGCTCCATTTGTTATCTTCACAAATACTATACCAGAAAGAGCTTTCAGCTGGAAAATTACTGGGCTTCTAGGCAAAAAGTGGTTTGTAAGAAAATTTCAAAACCAGATTTTAATAACATGAAATTCTGTTCTTAATGCCTGCACCTTTCTAGGGCTCAGAAATTAAAAACTGAAGTCTTCAGGGTGATGAAAATACTAACATCCTTAAATATACTAAGTACTACATCCTTAAATGTACTTCTCTAGGGACATGAAATCTACCTGAAGAGTTCATCTCTCTCTCATGGTCACCACTAACATAAGTGCTAAACTGTGTTTCATTTTTCATAGCTCACCTGAATAAATCACTATTCCTCAAGATCTCTGCAAAGCCTTGACATTCTTTCAAAATAAGTACCTGGCTAGATTTTCACTTCAAAATAGAAAACTAGTAAATTCTTCATTCAATATTTTAACATAATATTTGTTTACACACTTACTAAAGATTTAGAAAAACCTTGTGTCTAAAAAAAAAAAAAAAAAAAAAAACAGGCAGTGAAACAGTTGTTTAGAGAGTATAACTATATATTGTGATTTGCTGTCATTTTTTCAAACAACACACTGTTTTCAAATTCTCCTATTGCAGCATATTTTAAAATTTGAACCCTCAGTTTTAAATCAAATTATTCACTTTAATCTAAAGTAACGTTACTCAGAGGTGTAAGCCAGTAGTTTGCCCAATCTGCTATGCAATGATCAGTAATGCTGTATTTGACCATACTAGGGGAAGAATCTTCTAAGCTATTTTATATCTACCTCAGCTCATTATTTCTGTTGGTTTTGGGGTTTAATTAATGCCATATTTGATGGTTATTGTTGACCAGATAATCAAATTAAAGAACATTTAAGGAACTTGGATTTTAAGTGATTATTAAGTTGATTCAGGATTCAAGGATGTAATTCCAAAAGATGAGTGAGAGATTTCAGTCTTAACATTGACCAGACATTTCCATTTCATGCAATGATATACAGACAAAGAAAGAAAAAAAAAAAAACAAAAAAAAAAAACCCCAACCATATTTCTTATCATAGCAAAGATACTCCTCAAAAAAATCAGGGAAAAGCAAAAGGATTACCAAACAGTACCCTGGAAGGTAAATGCACAGCTGGAAACTTTGCTCCAGCTTATTATAAACTTCATATTGCTACAGTTGTTAGAGGTGTAAGTAAATACAGACTGAAGTGGAAAAGGTGCTCTCACCATGAGGCTGGGAGATCACAAGCAATAAGAAACCTAATCAAGCTTTTTAAAATTTAAGGCAAATGCAATGATTGTTAAAAGATGAGTCGGCTTCCTTTCAAGAAAATCGATGTTGTGATGCCTGATTGATTCACTGACAGTGCAAAAAAGTCAGATTAAAGCCTTTCTCACCATAGGCAGCCAAGGAATATGAATGAAATGTGACCGAGCCCGAGCTGAGATACTGACATTTAATACAGTAACCAAGCTACCATAAATGCTTACGTATCTCTATGAAGAAATTTGCTGGAGGCTCATGAACATGAAATTAAAAAGAGATGTGCAGGGAAAATAAACATATGAAAAAGCAGGTATATGTGCACTCAAAAGAAAAAGATGTGATTCATGGAATAACTGTTTGGACAATTTAGGACTATAAATATTATGCATAATTTTCCTATTAATCTTAAGATTTTATGATATTTAAAATTTGCTGTCTGGAAAAAGTGATTCTAGCTTTGCATAGGTCAGCATATATCTTAAAATACAGACAATATTCTACAGTTGGATACTTTTCAATATCTTTTACATAAAGAAGAAATGTAACCAAAATAAATTTTAAATTTTCGTCATGTAGATTCTAGATCAGGTATTAAAGAAATCCATTTCTATTACAGTGAATCAGATTTAATGTCAAGTTAATCTGGGGAGTAATTTAAAGTATGCTTTGACATAAAATAACTGTTTTCTACTCCTGTTTTCAAAGTGTATCAGATCAGATGCCTTTAATTTTTAATCCAGAAGAGTTAATCTCAGACCCATTTCTAGAGCAGTTACTAATTTTCAATGGGAACACCATTAAATAAACAAACACAAACCAGCAGAGTAAGATATTCTTACGAGACAAAGAAATAAACCCTTTTCAAAATTGATGTCACAAAATGAGAATAAGTCTTGAAGAGGAATAATAATAAAAAAAGATCTAATGATCTGTGCTACCAGAGTTGGAGGCACTTATTCAACCACAGCTACTCTGCTAGATTCTGATATATTGAAAAAAGACATCTTGGCACCTCAAACACAAACATGGTTATAGAAATGACATAAAAATTTACTAAACTTTCATGACCTCATCTGTACTGCCTAGTTGTCTAAGGTGGTTTTCAGTTATTTTTGCAGTAGAAAGAATACATTCATTCAAGTCAGAGGCAGAATAGGTTGACATGCAGATAGATATTTGATGATAGATTGATGTGAGCTCCCAGGTCTGACAACAAATACTTTAATAATAGGAATAATTTCTTTTTTTTTCCTGAAATTTACTCCAGTGGCTTATCAGCTCTGGTTACAACCAGACTATCCTAATATTTTAAGGCTGAATATCCAGGCTGCAAAACTTTCATTAACCTCACAAGTCTAACATCATGGTGCACCTACAGACTTTCAGAATCTTACGAAAGCTGATGTGTAAAGTGATTCAGATGTCTTTAAACACCAGTACTCCTTGTTCAGTTTAGCCCAAAGATGCATGAATACAAGTGAAAGATTACAGCAATAAAACCTATATCTTTTCACTTGCTTTGCCATTCATCTTTCCACTCTTTCCAGGTTACCTCAACCTCTGATGCAATACAGACACTTCCCTGCTCTCCCCATGTATTTCTGGATGCCCACTCTCCACTTCCATGAGCCAGTCATGAATTTTAACCTATTTATCATTCCCTAATGCCTTGGGGCCAGACATATGAACAACAAATTTTGCCCCCATATCTTTCCTTCACTTAGGTCCCTCAACACTTTTGCTCTAAGCTGAGCCTGGTCCTTTCTGGCTTTGTTTCTTGGTTTTTGTTGTTTTCTTCCTGCCATCCAACTCTGTGCACTCAGATGTGCCAAAGAGGTGAACTGAGGAGTACACAGATACAGCTTAACTTTAGACATATGATTAGAAACATTTTTTTTAGATGGTTATCTGCAACAAAATGAAAAGAACACACTTGCAATTATATAACAGCCAAGTCACAGGGCAAGGCAGCTTCCTACAGATTATTCTCGAGTACTGTTCTAATGACATTACAGGTGACATTTTCACTGATGGAAAGGAAGTAAATATGAAATATCATATGTTCTCTAAGACTGGGGGCAACTGTTTCCTAGCTCTTCATCACTCTGCAATATAATTATGATGTCAGTAAAAGTATCGGTCATCAGAGGTCAGAATTTTAGTTGGCATGAATGAGCACAGTGGAGTTACATCCATTCACATAAGCACGTTTTCCAATGCCTTTTGTTATAATGGCATGAAGAATCAAAACCAGTGTCTTCTAGCTGAAGCCTATCTGCACTGCATTTGTTTTCAGTTCAACATATATTTAAAATTTTGTTGCAAAGTCATTAACCAACCTCAATTGCAAAGACAGATACAAAGAACTGTTCAGAACTATAGGAGTGCCTCATGCATATGACAAAGATACATGGATTAACAGTTAACAGAAGATCTTTTACTGCTCTCACCAATAAAGCACGATTCATGCTTCGAATGTACTGAATTAATTTTCAATGTTTCCCAGCAATGTTTCTGTCCTGCAATAATAATCATAAATTATTTCAGTCTGAGATAGTAAATCCCACAGCATATCTTCTTTACAGGCCTGGCTGGCAAAGAATTCAAGAAGGACTTCTTGGAAAATCCCCTGGATAAGCAGGGCTACGCTGGAGCTCCACAGAGCCAAAGCAGCGGGGTGCTGAGCCAAGTGGCAGCAAGGAAGGACTCTTGGGCTCATGAGACAGAAAACTTTCCTACGTGTAGAAGAAGGATTCATCATCTGACAACACAAGCACCAAGCTGGCTTTACTATACCCACATCTGCATACCCAGATTACTGGAATTTGTAATGTAGCACCAAACTTCACTGAGAACAACTTTCCCTTTCTTCACTGCCATTCTCGTCACAGACCAGCAACTGACCTGATGAGGGCAGCTGCTTTCTGACCCAATGCTGATGTGCTCTTTTTTCAGCACTGTAGCCACTTCCAAGCCAGATTATAAATTGGGCACATGGCAGAATAAGTTTGAAATGGTATGAAATATTCTAAGAGAAAAACACATCATCAGTAGAAAATAATTATTTGATTTTGTAATCCTTTTGTGACCAATACACTTAACTCCCCCAGATTTCTACTAGCAGGAGGCTTAAAAACTATGTATTAAATTACCAGTTTTAGGTGTTTTATAAAAAAATCCAAATTTTCCTTCCTTTGGTGGTGGTGCCATAGGTGCTACCTTAACCATCACTGTGTTTTTCAGTAGCATCCCTTGTAACACTGTACCTTTAATATATCTAAGACCTAAGTCTGCTTTGGAAATTATAATTACTTTCTGTTCAGATTTGAGCCAATATTTTCTTGTGATGAATAAGGCTGCTTTTGAGTTGCCTTTTTGAACCTTGTCAGCACTTCCCAATCCCACGCTTGTAAAGCTGTGGCATTTTTCCAAAATATATTGTCTCATAAATCTTATTTAAATAAGAAAAATCTTTAAACAGTATTCTGAGGACCTACATCAGTGAATGAACATGGAAACTTTCCTTTTATAAATAGGATTATAGGAACCCCATAAAAGTCAGTTAAGAGGTTTTTCAGACCTTTTAGAGATTTAAAGTTTTAAAAATAAACTAAGATAAATATATCATGATAATCCTATTCACAATGTTTAGAGATTCTCTATTTATTAGACTTGTCATTGCATTTAACTACCTGCTCCTAATTATTAAAAAGATAAACACTATTTTAAGATGGATTCCTGGTAGTGTGCTCTCTCTATTAATAAAAAAATGTCCCTGCAGTTCCTCTACAGTTGGATTAGATGGTATAATTATATTAATTTACCGGCATCTTCTTATAGAACTGCATTTATTGAGCTGCTAGATTTAGTTATCATTCTAATGTTTAAAATGAGAATGTCTGACTTTTTAGTGATCACAGGAAACCAATATGTTACAGTGGTTCTCCTAAAATCAAGTATTTGACATTTGTTTACATTTAGTACTATAGGAATTCTTATCATTTAATATTGTAAACAAAACCACAAGAACTTCCTCAGATCTTCCTATTTGCCCTGGAAATAAAACAAAACCATTATTTTTGAATAGTGTAATTTATCAGGTTGTGAGTATGGATCTTGTCAACCACAATTTCACTGAAAAGTATGCAGTATTAGAAAGGCTTTTGGGTTTGAATAATCAGCATTTTCTTATGAAACGTAGGAGAGTTTTTTGTCAAAAACTGTTTATCAGTAGAGCACAGAAGAGTGGAAGCATTTTGCAGTCACTTTACTTTTTTTTTTTTTTTTTTTTTTGAATGTTCACAGTGCTACAGAGCAGCTTTATGCTTTCAGCAGTTCGTTCTCACATGCATCAACCTCTGGGCCATCTGATAAGGACTGTTCTACTCCTCTAAATCAGTAAGTACATTAGACCTCTGCTTAGCTGACGTAAGTGTATATCAGCCAATTCCTGAGTATCTGCTTCATCAGCGGAACTCTCAGCAGCCCAACAACAACAGAATCACTGAATCACAGAATCATCTTTGTTGGAAAAGACCTCTGAGATCACTGAGTCCAACCACGCACACACTCAACAAGCAAAAGAACAAACCCCCTACAATCTCAGTCACCAGAGCATGTCCTGAAGTGCCACATCCACACAGTGCTTAAATACCTCCAGGGGTAGTGACTCAACCACCTCTCTGGGCAGGCTGCTCCCGTGCCTGACCACTGTTTCAGTAAAGAAATTCTTCCTAATAATCTAAACCTCCCCTGATACAACTTCAGACCATTTCCTCTGGTCCTGTCATTATTCACTTGGGAGAAGAGGTCAGCACCCACCTCCCTACAACTTCCTTTGTTGTATGTAGTTGTTGGAGGGCAATGACGTCTCCCCTCAGCCTCCTCTTCTCCCAACTAAACATGCCCAGTCCCCTCAGCTGCTCCTCATATTACTTCTTCTCTAGGCCCCTCTCCAGCTTTGTAGCTCTCCTCTGGTTACGCTCCAGCACCTCAATGGCCTTTTTGTAGTGAGGGGCCCAGAACTGAACACAGGACTCCAGGTGTGGCCTCACCAGAGCCGAGCACAGAAGCCTGGTCACTTCCCTCCTCCTGCTGGCCACCCTATTCTTGCTGCAAGCCAGGATACTGTTGGACTTCTTGGCCACCTGGGCACACTGCTGCCTCACATTAAGCCAGATATCTACTAGCACCCCCAGGTCCTTTGCTGCTAAAGAGTTTTCCAGCCACTCCTCAAGCCTATAGTGTCAATTGGGGTTCTTGTGACCAAAATGCAGGACCTGGCACTTAGCCTTATTTATATAACCACCTGGTCCTAGTTCCTAGTCTCAATGACTTTATATATGGTTAATTTATGACTGCTCAGACTAGGACACCAGGATGAAATAAGACCCAGGATGTCCAGCTATGAATATATTCATTCATGATTCTGAAGTTTCTTTGTGTGCATACTCAAGGTAATTGACTCAATGTGCATGTGCAGCCCAGGAAAGCCAACCACAGAATCACAGAATCATTAAGGCTGGAACAGACCTTCAAGATCCTCGAGTCAAACCTTAATCCAGCTACCACAACCACTAAACCATGTCCTGAAGAACCACATCTAAACATTTCTTGAACACCTCCAGGGATGGTGACTCCACCATCTCCCTGGACAGCCCATTCTAAAGTCTCACCACTCCCTCAGTAAAAAAATTTTTCCTAATATCTAATCTAAACCTCCCTTGGCACAACTTAAACCCATTTCCTCTCATCCTATCACTAATTACTTGGGTGAAGAGACTGGCACCAGCCTCTCTACAACTTCCCTTCAGGTAGTAATAGAGAGCAATAATATTTCCCCTGAGCCTTCTCTTCTTCAAACCAAATAATCTCAGTCCCCTCAGTAGCTCCATACAGTAGCTGAGTACAACACACCCTCCAAACCCCTCACCAATCTCATAGCTCTTCTCTGGACCATATCCTGGGCTGCATCAAAAGATCCATGGCCAGCGGGTCAAGGGAGTTCATTCTTTCTCTCTTGTCTGCTCTTGTGAGACCCCACCCAGCATACTGTCCCCAAAACCAAGGACATAGAGCTGTAAGAGAGATTCAAGAGGAGGCCCAGAAAAATGATCAGAGGATTGGAGTACCTCTCCTATGAAGACAGGCTGAGAGAATTGTTGTTGTTCAGCCTGGAGGAAAAAAGGCTCCTGCAAGATCTTATCTTTATTGCTTGTTTTTTGTAGAAACAACTTTTTACAAGGGCATGAAGTGATAGAATGAAGGGTAATGTTTTCAAGATGAAAGATGAGAGATTTAGATTAGACATTAGGAAGAAATTCTTTAGTGTCAAGGTGGTGAGACACTGGCACAGATTGCCAAGGGAAACTGTGGCTGCCCCATCCCTGGAAGTGTTCAAGGCCAGGTTGGATGGGGCTGTGAGCAACCTGGTCTGGTGGAAACTGTCCCTGTCCCTGTTCCTGTCCCTGTCCCTGCAGGGGGGTTGGAACTAGATGATCTTTAAGGTCCTTTCCAACCCAAATCATGCTATGATTCTTTGTTCTTTTCAGAAAACAGCAGCTAAGGCATCAAAAAGATGGAGGAACAAGATCATATTAAAAAATTCATAAGGAAAAAAAAATTAACTTATTAAGCTGCCATTCATATTCCTTTTAACAAAATTAAATTTCCTATTATAGCTGATCAATAAATTATTATCAACATTATTTTAAACTACCGTGGACAGGTTTTCAGCTCCAACAAAGGGGGGCAAGTTCTGTATTTTAAGCTCCAACATAGTAAGTGCTATTTATATGTAAATATACATATTAGAACAAAAACTCAGCAGAGCTGTCTTGTGCAAGAGATTTGTTTTTTAAAAGCACCTCATCTAAAGATCTGATCAGCTCAACAGACTTGAATTTCTGCATTCTATTCCTTTTGCCAGGAACTGCAATGAATATTAATTATGATGTTTAGCAGGTGTTGATCCCATATATATGGCTTGATCCCAATACATGTTTAGAAGATAATTTTTCTAGACTGGATTATCAAATGGATTAAAAAAAAAAAAAAAAAGATAAATGACCTGGAGAAGTGAAGCACATCGTATCTACTAGAAAGAAATTTTAAAAGTTCCTGAAGGCAGAAGGTAGATTTTTGGTCCTGTTCAATCATTTTTGACAGAATGATGGACAATTTCAGTTTCATTTCTTTGTCTCTAGAGAGACACCCCTCAACTGAAAATATCTACAAATATCAGAAAGAAACACTGTATGCAATTGCTTGAAGAATCATGACTGGCATAATACTGAACTTGAACCTGCCCATCCAGCTGGCCATCTGTATCAGTTGCAGAGGTTATGTAGCTGAAAATGTTCGGGACATGTCCAAGGGAAAAAAAAATAAATGAAGGAAAACTGCTGTCACAGAAAAATGAATATTTTTTTTTCCATCTCTTTTCTTTGAGATATATTTCTACTTATCACTATAATGGAAGCACTTCCAAGGAATTGCTTATACCCTATGTTCTGGAGGAACTGGCTTCCTCCAGAAGTTGGTTTGCCACCTGCATGCTCTCTCAAGCTTGATCACAGGAATGGAACCAATCTACAGAGGGATCCAGCCTGTCTTGAGGTCTCAGGTTTGGCATAAGTTTCAGCTGTGATATCATGTTAAAATTTCAAATACTAAGAAAACCTTAAATCAGACTTGAAAAAGTATTAAAAAAAATAGGTAATCAACCTCAGATATTGAAAAAAAAATAAAAGTAGCATTCATAAGAAAACTATCACGTACCACATATACCACAACTGCTACCAGTAGCTATCTCAAGCAAGAAAATGTTTAAGTAATAACAGAAAGGTCCCTCTCATACTGACTTGGCTCTAAATCATGACATGGCATTTAAAGTCATGCAGGCAGCTTGGGCTGCAACACTTGTATGTTTGAAAGGCATCTCACTGGGAATGCTTTATGCTTGTTTCCCTCTCTTGTTTTATGAAATAGAAGGAAAAGAAATATAGACACATAACCATGGAGCAGATTAAAAGCCAATTAAATGTACACACAGGACACCAAAAGAGGCAGGTTTTCCACTTCCATCAGCCAAAAAACCATATCAACCTCTTTAAAAAGCCACTGCATACAAATAATGTAGCTGCTTAAGTCATCTCTAGAGCTTTCTATATTGTAAAGAACTGACTTATGGTTTACTGTTCCATTATTTATTGCCTGTGATCAGTACCCAGGTACATGGAAAAGTTTTCAAAGCAGAGCTTATCACTAAAAAAAGAAAATTCTTGAGAGCTACAGACTGGCTAGCTTCTTCAGCAGGACAAAGAGGATTTGCTTAATGTTCTGGCATACAAAACACAAAACCAGCCTTAGAGAAATGCTATGTAATCTAGTCCTTTGTTTCTTCCACAAATTCTACACTGCCAGAATTGCCAGAAGATTTTACAAGCCCTAAACTGCAAAGCTTTCTGTGTAAATATATGTGTTCATTTTTAGTTATTAGCTCTACAAGTTGTGTGGCTTTTCTCCTTTGGTATTGTGAACAAGACAAATCTTGAATGGTCTGTCACTTATCAGAGTTCCCTTCCAGAACAGCTGCTGCATAGCCGGAACTGGAGACTGGAGAGCTCAGTTATGTACATTTCACCCACGACAGGATCAATTACATGGATAAGAAACCCCAGTAGAATCAAGAGGGAGACGACGTAATTATAGATCTGTACATCTTGGCCTCAGATCAAAAAAAAAAAAAAAAACCAAAAAAAGCCACCAACCAAAAAGCCCTAGAAAATTAATTTCTGATCAGTAATCTTATACATTAAATATACATTATGCTCAGAAACAGGCTCAAATCAGTTATCTAATACAGGCATCTTGCACCATTGGAGATGCCCTGGAGTATCTCACCTGGTCCCCAGCTGCTGCTCCAGAAGAGCGCAGGTGTCCTGCAGGTCCTGTGTCATATCAGCCAGCCCTGGGTGGATGTCTCAGGCACCCTTAGGTGTCTCAAATGGCACTAATGCCTGTGTTTGAGTGACTGACTCAAGCCTAGGCTGTCATTTCTTTACAGGTTGTGCAGATATATGCTCCTTCAGACAGAATAGATTCTGTTCAGAAATCACTGAAATATACTTGAAGATAAGCAGGAGAAGGGTTACATTTCTTCAGAGAGAGAGTGTGTGGGATGGTGCTACTGCTGCAGTATGACATAAAAAGCCTGGTCTCGTACATGTGTTGTGAGGAGAACAGAAAAAAACAGAGAGAGCAACCGGAGACAGAGAAAGCTCATATATACAGCATTCCGAAATGTCAGAACCACAACTGTCCCTTGTTTTGTGTGATTTTTCACCTTTTATGATTGAATATAACCTGTTTTAACAAAGGAGGTATCATAATTTACCACTATTTCTAGGTTTTACCTTGCTTCTCAGTCAAGAGCGACGCCTGAGTAACACACACAGAAAAGCAGCATGCATTCTTTTTAAACCAGTAGCATGGTATTAAAGGAACACAGATTAAATCCGACTTCACTGCTGGGCAAAGAAGATACTGTCCAAAACTTAAATAGGAACTAAATCCATCAGATTAAATGTATGAAAATTTCTTTGTTTTCCTCTTTTCAGATCAACTACACTCTGCAGTCCTAGCTTGGACTTACCTGCTCCTAATCTAATTTATTAGTTACTGACTACCAGGTTACCCAGGAAACATGTGAGAGCTTCAGGATCTCCTGCCTCCCCTTTCCTGTCTCCCAGTACTAAATCTTCCCAGTCACCTGCCTCACCCCTCCAAACCAAGGACACATTCTGTGGTTTCCTGGGGAGAGAGCAGCTGAGGGTTTTGTTTTGGCAGCTGTGTGAGGTGGTACCTGCCCCTGCAGACCAGGACTGACACTGCTGCTCATCACAAAAAGAGCTGGAGTCCAGTCTCTCACCTTTAGATGACATCTGCCCATTTAGCAGTAAAATCTCTCCAAATTACACCCAGATATTCTCATGTGACGATAGAATAGGAACCAAAGGACGGACTTGGTAAAAAGTGATGTTTATCTTAAAGATAATTTTCATAAATATGGTAATAACAAAAGGCTACATAAAATGACAGTATTTTAAAAAATAGCTTACCATCTTACTCAAATAAAAAAAACCAAACAAGCAAAACCAAAGCAACAAATAACAAACCAACAACTCACAATAATTTTAAAATACAGTCTGTGATATTCAGTCACACTTTATAGGCTCTATAGTTGTATGAGAGGTACAAAAACTTAATTAATTTACAAAACAAGAAAAATTTCACAGAGCTCAAATTGTACAAGATGAATGTTGGACATCAGAGGCATATTTTTATGTCAAGCTAAACCTTACTGTTGGCGAAGAGAAATCAGTGGCTGGTAATAAACAACTGAATCATCAACTAACTGGATAATTACCAGAGTAACCTGACTGGACTTGGTGAATCTACCTTATACATTCCTTCTCTAACTGGGACCACAGGGAGTTGAATACCTTTATCTGATGGAAGGTACATGTCTTGGCTCTCCTTAGATCCAACATTTCATTTATTAAAAATTATGTACTATAATTTCTGCACATGACTTTATAACACAGGCCAAGAGAAATTTAGTAAACCAATCAAGGTTTCCTAGGCAGTTTCTGCATGTAGAATCTTCAGCCACCTCAACCATTTGCCTGATATTTGCCATGATTATGACACAAATACCATCATTAAAGGGATAATCACTAATGCTTATAAAACCTTTCCATTTCATGAGGGTCTGAAAATCATTAGAAATGTATGAATACAACTGTGCAGGGATGAATGGATTCAGGGGTACTGTGCACAATATCCTGAAACTGTTAGAATCTTTCTTTTATTTAAGAAAAAAGCATTTGTTAATACAATGACATTTTATCTACTGCAACCTACAAAATTAGTATGTTCAGACTGTGATAACATCTATGGAATGCAATTAATTCAGTAGCTTTGTATGTTCAAATTGAGAGATTATTATGGCTTTGACATTCTCATTGAAGAGAGCAGTTCTGTTCTTTTACTCACTCAACACTGTTAAAAGTGAGAGACAGACAATTCACACTGCTTTAGAGAGCTTCTGCCTACTTGAAGTTATTTGGCTGTGCTTCTGGCCTATGGCAATACTATTGCTATATAGAAGAAATTTTCTCCTAAAAAGTCATTATAAAATAATATAAATAAATGCATCCATCTATCTTTATACCATTTATTCCACTAAAATGAGACTGCTTTATTTTTTAGGAAACTATCAAAACATATAAAGGTTCTCTAAGACAGAGCAAAATATTGGTCTGGCAATAATCCAGACACCTCCTTCAGCTCTTTTAAGATCCCAGTGACCCCTTTATACTTCTTTCCCACTTAGAGACATCAGAAATGCCATCAGCCCCATGCAGCACAGCAGCTGGGGTAGCTGCATAGTAGAGACCTGAACACAATTGTCCCAAAGCTGAGACAAAATTAAGTTTAGCCTGCACTTCTGCTAGCTCTGCTGCAAATCTATAATTGTAATATTTCCAGTTTTCCAAAGGAAAGAAGTCCTATTTGTTAAATCAGAAAGCCTCATTTTTGAACAATGCAAAATACTACTTGACTCTACTTTTCAAATACTGCAAGCTATTTTGCTGCAGAATTGCACAGCATACCATATCACGTCACTGGAGACAAAAATAAAACCTTCCCAGAAACCCAAGTGCCCTATAATACTAATTTTAAGACATTCCAAAGTTATTCCAAGCAAATGGTTTCATCTAAATTTGGCTATTAATTCTTATAGTCAAACTGATTTTGAAAGAGACTGGATGTTGGGGGCAAGAGACAACATAGAACAATGTTTCCTCTGTGCACCAAATGAGTTGGATCTCACTGAATGTACAGTGAAAAGTAGAGCTAATATGTCTCTGAAGGTTCTTCTAGAAGTTAGAAAGTCATTTGTCATACCTTCCATTTTTGCAAAATACTTCAGAGTTCCCATTGGTCAAAAAGTCCCAGATAAGTCCCAGATAAGATCACCCTTTCTGTTTCAGGGCATATCCATCAGTCCAGCATGTCCATTTTATTATCATTTTACTATATTTTTTTTATGCCTTCGGTATGACTGAAATTTAATCCTAATAACAAGTACCAAAAGAAAACAAAAGCAAAGGATAGAAAAATAAGTGGTTCATCAGCAGAGGAATATAATAGTTGTAAAACTGCATGAAAGTTCCCAGCTCTCTTACTTTTCCTGGCTATTTTCTATGGAAAAAAATAAATAAATAAATAAATAAATAAATAAATAAAAAAAAAAAAAAAAAAAAAAAAAAAAAAAAAAAAGATTAGTTTCATCCTGCTGTTTCCTGAAACAGGAATAACTGCCACTGTTTAATTAATAGTTAACTGCACTGCAGGTTTTTACATGCTTTCTGCTGAGATGTGCATTTATTAATTTACTGGGACTGAGCCTGTTGGATTGCCCAGAGAACTGTTCAGTTTAGCAAACCCTGGGACAAGGCAATGGCAAAGGCCTCTGATGCTGAAGTCTCATGAGTCCTGAGAGAGGAATTCCCTTCAAGGTCAGGGATAGTCACACCCTGCACATTCCCCAGCAAGAAGAATTTCTGCACAGGAAGGTAAATACAAAAAATGATGTTGGGAATACGAATCCTACTGTTCATATCTTGTAATAAATAAGCAAGGACAATCAGGGCAAGGGAGGTTTCCCACTTCTTGTCTTCACATCTTGTATTATTTGTATAACTCACACTCTTTTAAGCAGAGAGATACACTATGTCCAGATGCCAGTGCTTTACATTATGTCTTAATCTGACATTATGAAAGTATAAAATAAAACAGCATCCTCTTATTGGTATCCTTTTCAACAGGGATAGCTCATGCCAAGAAAACTATGAATCTGACCAAGTGATTTTCAAGTGGAAAGATATACAGCTGATTTGTGTTTGTTTTTAACTTTAGAAAGTATTCTTACAGATGTGATAAACAGAAAAAAACAAAAAACATTTGTTTTGATAAAAATGTGTGATTCCTTACGAGGTAACTTTAATTTTGTTAAGACAATTTACATAATTAGCTGTGCTAGAACATCAAGATTCACAATGGAAGAGACTGGTAATGTGGGGTTGTACTTGGCAGAATAGATTATATTTTCATGCCACTTTCTATCCAAGGATATTTTGACATTTTATAAACAAGTTGAGACTTAAACACCAAGTTTTATCTCTGTTCTGCATATAGGGGTATCAGGGAACATGAGCAGATAGGTGCTGGGGTCATGGGAAAGAGGACACAATTCTCTGGGCTCACAGACTTATTCTTGCCACTGCATGCCCTGTGTTTCTCCCTTATGCTGAACAAACAGCAGGGATTTGGCTACATTACCCAGCCCTATAGCCTTAAGACATCACAGTGACTGCCTGGCCAAACCTCCCTTTCAAAACAAAGTTTAAAATGTTTCCTATAAGTTCCAGCCCCGATGTTCACCCTCCAGTCTTTAAATCATCTTTCTGCAATCCTCCCTGAGAAGTTATCTCTATTCTGCTTAAAATTGCCATCCTACTCTCTAGCTTAAAAATAAATAAATAATTGTACTGGAGGACCCGATTGTGCCAAACCCATCAGATGTTTAAATGTGAGCTAATTAAAAATGCCACATTTAACTGTAAAATGCAAACAAAATTCAGTCGGATAACTGACATTATTTTTTTTCCCCTTACTGAATAGCTGAATAGCACAGGCAAATGACAAAATCCAGATTATATTGTAACTGCTACAATAAAGTAGATCTATAATATTTGCAGGTAACTCATATACAATACTACAACTGTACTACTAATACAACTACAATACTAACATTAAGTATGAAAAATAGAGAAAAATGTTGAAATTTTAAGTAAAGCACTTGATGACAACAAAGATTTTACTCCAGGAGGAGTTATTTAATGTTGATTTCTTTTAACTAAATCAAGGATCAATGAATATAGAAAGGACATCTACTTGCAAAAAGAAAAATAAAAGTATTTTATTGTTTGACTTTGCTCATTAGTGCTCTGTCTTTTCATAAAAATGCAGTAGCTCCAGTAGTCCAATAAAGACAAATTTATTACTCAATGTAGATGTATTTGAAGGATATCAAAAGTACATGGCAATAATACTATTGGCAGCTATAGCATATGTTCATTCAATATATTTAGAATACTGAAAAAGAAACTAGGAAAGCCACATATAACTATATATCATAAACCTGTGACATCTACCTTTTCACTATAAGAAAATTAACCTTATTAGCTTTCCTAATTCTTAAAGAAAAGTGATACTAGAGTGCTAGAAACCATGATCAGTCTGACAAAGTAGTATTGGTTTTCAGCTGCACCATGTTCAAAATTATGATTATGTGGTGCTGCAGTCCTCAGCAGTTTCACGGAACTTGTGATAACTCTCCAGTATTGTAAAATACAAATTACACTCATGAAAGCTGGGGTCATTTGAATATATGTGCACACAGAGAGCTCCTGACTGGAGACCACTTTGTTTCCAAGTGACATTTGGTTGTGGAGCTCAGAACTGCTATTTGTTACCAAAGAGATTTTTTTCGCTAGTAAATTAAGCAATTTCAACAGAGTTTTTCTTCATCTACAAATCATTTTAAAGTGGTATGCTCAAAAACATGATCATGTTTAATGTTTCTCAAATCTCATGAGAATAATTGCTTTCAGAGTTCTTGCACCAGATGAGAGAAATACTTCAGTATTATTAAATGACACATAACCTATTAAAAAAAAAATCTCCATTTCTAAGTTTCTCTGTTACACTGTGATTGAATTCCTGTTCCTGCTTCTATTGCTTCTTAGCAAACAGGAACACTAAGGCACAGTTACTGCCTTTTATTTATTAGGTATTTAAACAAGTTGGCATATTTTGGGTCTCTGCAATTTATTGTTCTCAAATCTTGTCCCCACCTGGTTCTTCGGGGAACCAAACTGAAATATGTATCTAATTTCACTATGATCTTGAAAAGTTTTTGTATCTAATGATGGTTTTCAGCTTTTAAGCACTCCTGTGATGTCTGCTTGTCCTAAATCTTCATCTGCCATGCATAGAGGGGAAACTCCACCCACAGGCATACGAAAGTAAAGGCATATGAAGCCACTAGTGAAAGTTGTTTCCTAAAACTGGCAGAAGTCTCCCACATGCCTAAGAAGGAGCAGACTAAGTATTTGTAGGCAGACACCTCTTGCCTTGTTTTCTCTAAGTCAGTCTGCCCAGATGCTGAACACTTCTGCTGTGTCAGCAGTGCATGCTGTTCAACAAAGAAGTTCATATGTTTGATTACCAAATGTACAACTTAAATTCATAACCATTTTTTCTGATGTGTAAATCAGAGCAGTTATCAGCAAACAAAAGGAAGAAATGGTCTTTCAATCAGTGGGTTAAGCACGTAACTCGAAGTCATGACCAGCACATTTAAATCAAGAGCCTGCTTCCACGTTTACTATTACTGATTTAACTACACCTGAGGACTTCCATAAAACTTTGCAGCTGCTCTTTCTCAAGCTAAACAATGATTATCAGTTCTTTCCAGTTGCTTCCTCCTCTCATGCTACTTTTCCAGCAGTTATTAAGTGAAATTTCTTGGTTATTTTCTGCAGACCCTTGGGAGGCAGAGCACAGCTGTGCACCACAGGCTGCAATATGCATGCTAGAACACAGATTTACGTGGTGGCATCTCAGCAGATTTTTGCAGAAAAACTTGCCTGCTTGCCAGTTCCTTTGCATAGTAAAAGTATTCCTCAGTGCCTCTCACTATACCCCTAAAAAAAGATACATATAACCAAGCAGTTTGATACATGAGGGCCTTAATTTTGAGAGTTGCCCAATAAAAATTGGTGGAAAATTTTATTTTAAATGTCTTTCCAAACTTTAAAGACACCACGGTGTAACTACCCAACATTAGAATGAATTATTCAGAATTTGGTAGAGGAACACGTGGATAGTGAAATATTTTTAATTCTTCCAATCCTTTTGTACAGCTTCTCTAAAACAGAAGTTTCGGAGGATTTATTCCAAAATCTTCTATACTGCAGTGTTTAAACTTCATTGATTTATGCTTTATGGTGCAATGGCATTTGCCTATTTGTGTTTTTTCCATTACTACACAAGAAATAGCCAATCTTTCTCAACACCAAGTTACATTATTTTCCAGAAATAGAACTACTGTACTTCCCCCAGATGTTTCTGCCCCGGAATTCAGTAAGGATGATGTATTCTCTTTTATAAACATGTTTCACGGCAACGTATCAGCTAAAGTACACGTATTATTCATGATGAAACAGGTGATAAAGCCAGAGTTCTTTAGCTAATAAATCTAATAAAGCAGGCCCTGCTTTGGGGGTAAGGGCAGAGAAATCCTCCAGTGTGCCTTCCAACCTCAAATTTTCCACAGTTCTATTATTTGCAACACAGTAAAGGCCATTAAAAAGCTATTTTATCCTAACTATGAGATCAATTGCTAAATTCCTTTTCTCACACAGTCAAGTTACATTTACTGAGGGAAAATCACTACAATAAGCCATAATAACCAGAATAAGCTTGGGGTCTTAAAAATAAGATATGAAACAGCTTGTTATCTACTTAACTGAACAAATCTAAAGTAGTCTTTGATACTGATAATTAGGACCATGAGTTAGTTTAGAATTATTAAACACAGTGAACCTCCTTTAATCCCTCTGTGGTTCTTACTGGCTTCTGCAGCCTTTAAAGAAAGAGATATGAATTTTGCCCATTTGATTAGGCTGCTGGTTAACATATTGGGTTCTTATTAGCTCTAGATGTTAAATCAACACCTCTTTAATAGCTCAAACAACTGTAGTATCTATCTTTTATTTTTGCCTTTCTTCAGTGCTTCAAGTGAAATCTTACTAGTTCAGCAAAAAGTGACATCATATGCTCAGTATAAGGTTTTGAAAACAGCCAAATGCAGATGTCCAGGGAAGAGAAAAAGAGCATAAGTAGTATAGTGATACTGGATACTCTCTCAGCCTCCAGCCATGTGGGGATAAAAGATTCCCTGACACAGAGGTGGTTTCTATGAATCTAGAAATATATTACTCTTCCATGACATTGTTCAGTCTCCATCTGCATGTGAATTTGGGGCATCCAGAATGTCCTTTGGAAAGGAATCCCTCTGAACAAAGTTATGTTGTGTAAAGAACCATTTATCATTTATTTATAAAATGTCATAATGATTTGTTTTTTGTTTCTTGCTTTTTTCTGTTTCTTGCTCCAAGTCATTCTTAAGATATTTATAATCCACAATTTGAAGCCCTGTTGGCACTGTATTCAGCAGAAAAATACTTCTCCTTTTTAACCCACAGTTACCTCTTCACGTCATAAAAATGTTTCACCTACTGACTGCAGAACTGTGTGCTATACATATAACACTTTTACAAAAGTTCATAAAAGGTTTTTTTTAACACTTAGCTTTCAGGGAAGTGTATAAAGCTCACTATACTACCATAAAAAATTCATTCCTACCTCCTACCATGAAATTCTATGGTCCAAACAAGGCTGTCAAGAAGGACTTTGCTAAAAAAAAAAAAAAAAAAAAAATACCCAAAAGTTTGTATTTTGCCAGTATACTGACAATATACACAACTAATAGCAACTGGAGACCTCTGAAAAGTAAATGTTAGAAGAGAGAGAAGTAAATTGTGATGCTGGTGGCTACGATCAAGTCATTTGAATTTGCAGGTCCTTAGCAATTCAGAACATAACCCTAGCAAATAGCACTACTATTAGGTAGGGAATTATGGAATTATGAAAATTGAGCTTTTTTTGTTTTTATAAGGACTGAACCAAATAATCTCAGGAGTCTTCTTTATGGAGCAGTAAAGCAAATGAATTGATTAGAAATTATATTACCAGATTTTCAGGAAGATTTGGACACTGCAGTTATGTGAAAATATAATTGGGTCACCAAGGAAGGTAGTTTTGAGAATTTGATAATTGGCATAAAAATCATAAACAGGGTAACATGAAGGTGAGATGATGTACCTTGTTAATACCCATGATTAAAATTTTTTGTTTATTTACTATGTAACAATGGAAAAACATTAATGAAATTTTGAGATTTCAAGGCGGGTGAGAACAAAGAGGATTTAATAGCTATTCCAAATGCACAAAGAAAGGCTCATAAGAATAATCTGATAGCACTGGAGGCCAAGCATGGTGTAAGAGAACATCCTTCAATATGTATTTCAAGGGGAAAGCTGCAAATGAGCACTGCTGAGATAGACTTCACAGGACTAAATATTCATGCTAGCCAGGAACTAAAAAGAATACTGTAATTTGAAGATGTTTAGCTACATTTTGGAAAAGAAAGAGAATGTTACTCCTCATATGACTTTGGCAGAAGAAAAAATGCAATTAAATTTTCCTATAAGCAAGCACATTGGCTGGATGGTCACATCCAGAGGGCAGTGGTCAATCGCTCAAAGTCCAGATGGAGACCAGTGACAAGTGGTGTCACTCAGGGTTCTGTATGGGGACCTGTACTGTTTAATATTTTTATCAACAATATAGACAGCAGGATTGAATGCACCATCAGCAAGTTTGCAGATGACACCAAGCTGAGAGGTGCTGTTGATAATCCAGAGGGATGGGATGTCATCTAGAAGGACCTGGACAGACTGGAGAGGTGGGCCCAGGTGAACCTCATGAAGTTCAACAAGACCCAGTGTAGGGTCCTGTACCTGGGTCAGAACCATCTGCACTATCAGAAAAAGGGTGAGGGGTGAGGTTTCAGAAAGCAGCCCTGCAGAAAAGGACTTGAGGTGCTGGGGGATGAGAAGCTGGACATGAGCCAGCAGGGCACACTTGCAGCCCAGAAGGCAAATCACATCCTGGGCTGCATCAAAAGAAGCGTGGCCAGGAGACTGAGAGAGGTGATTCTGGCACTTTGCTCTGCTCTGGTAAGGCCTCACTTGGAGTGTTGCATCCAGCATGAAGCCCTCAGTGTAGGGAGGATGTGGACCTGATGGAGTGGGTCCAGAGGAGGGCTATGAAAATGATCAGGGGGCTGGAACATCTCTCCTATGAAGACAGGCTGAGGAGCTGGGGTTGTTCAGCCTGGATAGAAAAGAAGACTCTGGGGAGACCTAAAAGTGACCTTCTAGTACCTGAAAGGAGCCTACAGGAAGGCTGTAGGACAGTTTGCAAGGGCCTGTAGTGATAGGATGAAGGGCAATGGTTTTAAATTAGAGAAGAGTAGATTTAGATTGGATGTTAGGAAAAAGTTCTTTACCATGTGGGTAAGTGGAAAAATGTAACAGATTGCCCAGGGAGGTGGTTGAGGCCTCATCTCTGGAGATGTTCAAGGTGAGGCTTGACGAGGCTCTGAACAACCTGATCTAGTTGAGGGTGTCCCTGCTTACTGCAAATCATCCTATGAAATCCACTGAAAGTAGAAATTGTTCAAAGACTAAATTAACAGGGAATTTGAAAAGACTCAATTAAAGAAGGAAGTTAAAATAATCAAGTACCGGTTAGTTCACATACAGCTAGACTGAGAGCATCTACAAATATTTTGAGATCATATTAAAAAAGTAGAATAGTTATTCAGTATGAGACTCTCATATTAATAGCCTGAAATTAAACATGGAAAAATTGAGGCTGAGTATCAGGAAAGCTTCCTGGCAGCAAAACAAACTGGGCTCCCAAGGGAGACAATGGAATCTAAATAAGTTAAACTTTTAAAACTAGACTAGACAATAACACTCAGTGTAGTTTGGGGAGTATTTTTGCATTGACAAAAATGTGGCTACATGACTTGATACTGGTAGGTCATTGCCATCTCTGGTTTCCACAATTCTGCAAAGGAATACATACCCCTCCCCCCCCAAAAGTTATCTATTTTTACAAACATTAACATAATTGCAGACAATCACAGTTCCCCAAAAAATATCTGTATCTTTAATAGAAAAAGTTTTAGTTACTCAAACAAAATCCACAAAAAATATTTAAGATACATGGCAGAGCCTAGGCTCATGTTTGTGTGTGCTAATGGTTTGCTCATGTATTCTGCTAGAATAAAAATATATATATGACTTTGGGTGAAGTGGGACAGCCCATGTTCTGCTGATATGATGTAGTAGCTTGTAAGTTAACTATGCTGCCAAGCACTACTATTATGTGCTTTGTGAATTTACATTGTTGTCATGGTGACTACACTTGGTCTATAGGTGTCTTTTTCTCATTTAAAATATAAAGAAGTATTTTTAATAAAGTCAGTGGGAAAGCATTTTTAGTTTAAAGTTTAACCATCTTGTTAAATATTTCCTCTTAACAATATGCCAAAATGCTTTGAACCTACTTGATACTCATTCCTTCCTGCACACATTGTTTTCTTTACAAACAGAACATTTTATGTTTAGTGCCAATTACTTGTCTTGCTTAACTTCCATATAAACCCAACTGACGTCAGCAAGAATGCACAGGTGAAAATGTCAACGGAGCAGCAACTCACAGTTAGCTTTAGAGAACTAAAAAGTGCACTATGTATGCCATTAAACACTGCAATTATTCCAACTCAGAATCTTTTAACAAGTTGCACAGTTTACAGACACTTTTCTTATTTAAGTATTATTTAAGTATTTAATTGCTAACAAACTGACTAACCTTGTGTGCCCTGAATCAGAAAAAAAAAAAAAAAATTGCCCAGAGCAAAGTTGTTCTGCCTGTTATTTATGTCACAAAGAAACAAACTTAATACTACTTTACTGGCTAATCTTCATAACATGGAAACATTCTGCTTTCCAAAATTAGGTGGTTGATTCAGAGTAGGTTATAAAAACCTCCTGTTTGTTTGAGAAACAGACATGAACTGGCAAAATATTTGAATCAGTGTCCAGTAACTGTCATGAAACAGGATTACAGAGAAAGTAAATCACATAACAGGATTGTATTATTCCTGGGGGGGGGGGAAAGAAAAAAGTTAATTAATATGGAAGAGCTTTTTATTCTAAGGACAATTAAGAGGCAGAACATTGCTGCAATATGGTAATTTTGTACCTTTTAAATTCGTTCTAGTGAATGCTGACATCCAGAGATGGTACTACTGATGGAAAAAGTAACAGTGAGAAAGTGCTAATAAATCCAAGGAAAACATGATACTTATTTGTGAAACAGAAGATTTGATAGCACTGTAGTTAAGGATGCCTTGTGGCTTTTAGAGCTCTGTTTGTATTTCCAATACGCTATGCAAACTTTCTTCAGCTAAAAAAATATGCAATACTGGGACTAGGGGGAATAGGCTACACTGTGAACAACCATCCTGTGATACTGCCATTACAGGGTCATGTCCCCTGAATGGCTAAGAAATGTGCAGCCCATCTTCCAAATTTCTTTTGCTGTACAAGAGACATGCACCTGTCTGCATACAGACAGTTAGACTGGCATTTAAAAGAAAATACAATTTAAATTATAATAGGTCTACTACTGGCCCTAATTTAATTGCAGATTTGCTTTATATTCAGAGATGTCATCATAGTTAAATACATAAAAAGTTAAATTGCTGATGCAGAAGTGGTAAAGCAGATCTACTTGGATCCAACCTTGAGATCACTATTTCACAGCCTTCACTGTTTAAAAATATTGTGTATCCACGTGAATTATTGACTATAATATTGAATCCTGTATATGAGAGCCAACTTTTGCATCAGTGTTTGACACAGAACAGCTCTCTTTCCAGTCTACCAGACCAAGCTTCATATTCCACAAAATGGAAGTAACAGTTACTGATATGCAGTACAGTGACCATACTTTACTTTTCCCTGTCACCCTCACGCTCCTTCCAGTTTCTCCAGAAGAGATCTCATAGGATATACACAAGGTGAGTCAGCTGAGCAAGCTGAGTTGAAGAAAGCAAAAGCACCCTCTGCAATCCAAGCAAACAAAAGGAGGAATGAGGCTTCCTCCAGATCACCTGCCTAATGCTGCTGTGACAGGGAGGGGACAGGAACACGCAGCCAAGAGGACCTCAGGGTACTGTAGGTGTAGTATGAAACTTTAGTATTAATAACACTGCAGGTGCTATTCCAGTCTCAACAGAACATAAATTAGCCTGTTTCTTAGAAAAGCTACACCTACCACAGCATATAGATGGGCTTTGTTTTTCTGAGCACACATGATCTCTGGTTACATCACTGGTAAGAAGCTCACTTGGCATCTTAGGGGGTTATTGTGTGTGTACAATGAAGGTCCCATGGCTGTTGGGATAAAATGTCATGGGCCACCCAGTGTGATACCTAATTACCTACACCTTTACCCATTACAGCAACCTTGTATATACTCTCATAAGCCTGTTTAATTCCAGCAATGGGTCCAAACTACTGGGTGGTTTTTTTTGGTTTTCTTTTTTGTTCCATTTCTCTTCACAGAAGGGTTTAGCTGCCAACAAGTTTAGATGCAGTCAGAGACTGTATCTTGAAAGGAAATACACTCCTTGAGCAACCCTTTGCACAAGGTCCTACCTAACGTCAGAAGGAAAAAACACTGCACTAGCAGTGTTTAAATTAAATTAGATTACTAGATTAATCTCTGTGGTCTCAGCAAAGGAAAACCTTGCCAGTGAATGTTTTCACTGCTAGTCTTGATATATTTCTTTTCCGTACCTATATTTGTAGAAGGATTGTTTAACTAAACATTGGAGCCTTGAGATGTGCTCACATGCAGGACTGTCTCTGTAAATTGTAGCTTAGACAAGCTGTTAAGTTACTCCTGTCTGAAAAAAAAAAAAGGGGGGGGGGGGGCAACACAGAAATACAGTAGATAGACAAAGATGTGGCAGAAAAGAAGCTGGTAAATATTTAAACTATAAGGAGGAAAGCCAGTATTAGTAGAGTATACAAAACTTTAGTTTAGCAAAGCAAGAAGGACTTAAAAGATAAATGGAAAGCTGATTAAAATCAATAGGATCAAAGGGACACCATCAAATAAGGTAATATGAATTAGGCAAGAAACAACAGATGCAGTTTATAGTACTGATTTTCCCATAAGAAGCCTAGTTTAGTATATGCAGTATCCCAACAAAGCAGCATGAGGAGAGGCTGTTTTGAAGTGTTAATATATCTACAAGTTAATCTAGTTTTTTATCTATTTTGTACCTTTCTCCTTCATCCTGGGAAAATTTCAAAACTGCTGACAGGCCCAGCATGGAAAATCATTACTAAGTACAGTGTCCCATACAACTGTGTTCTTACCTGTGCATGCACCACTGGTCAAAGAGGGTTCTTGCCCACATTTCTTTGAAGAGGGTTGCATAGCACTACAGACAATTTGATAATGTCATATCAGATATTTGCAATCTTTCACCATTCTATGAGCAAATACTAGTTTGAACACAAAAACAACAAAGGTAGAAGAATGACCCTCTTCAGAACATATTTTACAACAGAAATATGGACTTTCTATATTTTTTTAATAATTTTGTTCATAAAGTAGTGAATATTATGTATGTATGTATGAATGTAGCCTTTATGCTATTTCTGAGAGCCTATCTGGGAACAGCATCAATGCTTTTATGGAAGACCTCAGTAACACACTGACCACTGAACATGAACATCATGTTTAACACCGAATATGAAGCAAGGAATAAATTTTTGGGAACTTTTTCAGGAAACAAACAAACAAAAAAACCCCATCAAAAACAACAATAAAAAAACCACCAAAATATCAAGAAAAACCAAACCAAACCAACAAACAAAAAAGCAACACAATCTAAACAAACTGAGGGCCAATCACCAGTTCTGTGTCAGATAGAAGTGAATTCCCAGATTCCAGCACTAAAATATCTTAAGTTCATATCCCTTCTCTATTTTTAGATTTTTTTTAAAAAAAGAAATCCAAGTTCCTTTTTTTAATCAGTCGGAAACCGTACTGAAGTAATTTTATGAATAATCCTACTCCACTTTCATATCAAGACAGCAACTAATTAGAAGTTGTACTACAGCAGACAGATTTTACACAGATGAGAATAGAGAACCAACAGTCAAGGAAAATAACAGAGAAAAGGTTAAAAAAGGAATTTTCCCATGAGCTTTTTGCTTCCTGCATGTTATAAACCTTCTCATCTGAGAAAACTCAGATGGTCACATCATAGAAAAATTACTAAGTGAAGTGGGGGTAGGACAGTAAGTGACTTTGCCAAGCAATGACTCGATGGTCTCTTGTTCCCCTGATGATGGTTCTCACACTAAAACAGATCTGAGAAGTTTTCTTTGCTGTAACAATCAATAAAGTTTAGGAACTAGTGAAAAGAGAATAACTAAAACAAATACTAATAGCAGAATTGGGTATATCAGTGTATTTTCCTGAGATATATATACTCCCTGAAAATGCATGCTATTTTCACTGTTTAGTAGAAGTCCCTAGATAAATTTAATGTTTTTCTGGTTTTCTTTGACAGAAAATCCTGAAATATGCTTTTTGGCATCACCAGAAGATGTTAAGGAAATATTTAATAGTGCTGGATTCTGTTTCACTTTGTTATATTTCTGTGAAGGTTTTTAAAAAAAAAATTGAAACAGAAGTTTCATTCTGCAGCAAAAGTAACTAGGTAAATTTTGTTGTATGAAAGGTGTGCATGACAGGACTTCAGTTCTAGGGTAACAAAAAGAAAAATCTGACATAAAAAATGGGCTGCAATTTCAACCTTCTGCTTTCTGTACCAACTGCACTGTATTGGACACGGAGCTGTCAGGAAGAAAGCAACCTGAATGCATGCTGAACTTGTGCTGGCATGAAAATAAAGATGGGTTTCTCTTTATTTCTTTCACATGAATGCAAATAAACACCAGGATGTGTGAGGGCTTTTGATTTGCTTCACTGAACTTCATAATTTGTTTCACTGAGATTCTTACTCAGCTTGACACAGCAGTGGCAGTTTTAATAATTTTGATGACCTTGAATTTTTGACCTGAGCTTCAGGACTGCAATAACCAACAATCTCATAGCAAAACTGCTAACAAAAGAACAGTGTGACCATCTTGGAAAGTCCCCCAGCCCATCTGCTTTGTAGTTTCAAACCCAACCCAGTCAGCACAGAGAAGCAAAGACAGAGTCACTGTCTAAATTTGACAGGATTCCCTGGACAGAATTCACTGGGGACGCTGCTTAACAGCCCTAGTAAGCTAAAAGCCAGTCTATTAAAACTCAAATTTAGTAGAAGGTTATTAATACCACTTTGAGAAAAAAACTTCACGAAGCCATTAAAAGGTTACAATGCAGATTACAAAGTGACCTCTCTGACACATTTCAAGTGCCAGGGAACACAAGAACTACTCTGAAGTAAAATTACCAGCATTTTATGCAAGTGGGAAACAATTATTTTTTGCCGAGGTTCAGAAGTGGCTCCACTGTTCTGGCTAAAACCTTCAAATGAATGAAAGAAACAAAATAAAATCAGCCTGTAAAAGCCACCTAGCATGGAAAATTTCAGCGTGAGTCTGACAAGGTTACAAATGAAGGAAACAGTTCTTTAGAAATCAAAGTGTTATACAACTTTCACCCAACTGCACTTAGCAGTTTCCCTTAGTTCTACTAAATTTGTATCTTTATTGTCGTTATTTCCCACTTGAATTGTATTATGGCCCTGGCTGCATGTAAAAGTTTATTCCCTTTCTAAAATGCTCACTCTTCCTCATCTCCCCCCGCTACAGCACATGCTAAAAATATTGGATTAGCACTGAGCAGGGCACAGCCATAGCACTTGGGTCCTACTATGGCTGTGTATGGGTCACCATGGGCTTTGGCCTCCCATTCAAGCAATGGCATTCACTAGGATTTAGCTTTGTTTGATACTTTTTCATTTCCCCTGGAACAGCATTTCCTCACAGCTTTTTTTTCCTGTGCTATTTCAGCTCCTATTCACATTAACAGTTTGTTTCTGGAAATGCTCTCCAGCCTGTTAAATTTTATTGTGAAATATTTTGACTAGGAGTCAGAGAACTCATCTCTAAAGCAGAACAGAGACAGCAGCCTGTATGGCCCTTAAACGAGCCAAGGTTTTCCTGTCCACCTCAATCACAGCTTGTTACTGACAGAAATCACTGTACTTTGGATAGTATGAAATGAATAGTGAAACAAAAAGCAACTTAATTATAGCTGTGGTGTATTTAAAACTCATGGGTAACAAACTATCAAGGAAAAAATAAACAGATAATACTTTAAATATAAGAAAATATTTTATACATTTCCTTACTTATTCACTTATCCCGTCAAGAAACACTTTGCCCAAAGTCTGATATTGTCAAAGATTTCCATACTGCCATTCCAGCTTAAATACGAAAAATGTTTTGAGATGATTTTCTCAAAAAGGGCAATAAAAAGGGAAGGTATTTCTTTGTGTTGGGAGACAGTCAAAAGAAAAAAAATCTCTGAAAAGAAAGATTACACATTTTCCCACATACACTCTATGTAACTCCAGAGAAAGATTAGTTAAGAATATCTTGATGCATTTTAAATTAAAATAGAGTGAAAAAAATTATGTATTATTCTCAATAATATATATGTCTACAGAAGGTTCAACTTTTTAAGATTTTCTAAAGGTCGCTACAGTTTTTTCATAAAGCTGTTTTAACACCATTAGTTACTGTCAGTGACACAAAGTTTTGTAAGAGTTGCTATGGGGTAGTCAGCAGAGGCTTATTTTGGAAGCAAATGCAAAATAAATTCAATAGTCAGATGGCCCTTTCAAAAATCTCCTGCCAGCTTCCTCTTCTATTCTAGGAGCATGACTCTATCTGAGGTAATCCTAGAGGTCTCAGAAATTAAATGAGGGCCAAGCAAGTCACTCCTTTATACAAACATATTTACTGCTCCACTTTCAATTTCCTTTAGTTTCATTCTCCTCATTCATGGTCAACACCACACCACTCTCATGCCTTGTTTGTGTTTCACCATATGACTATCCTCATGTTTATAATTAAATATCAATAAGTAACGTTATGTCTGTGAATATTTCTTCAACTTCCTCCAGTAGGTCTGTCAAGACTTAAAAGAAATTTTGAAACCTCAGAATTCTTATGCCTCCCGGGTTTTCATTCCAAAAGCCTGTGTGCTCTCTTGTGTATGCTGCTGCTTCTCATCTTGTATCTTGTATCTGATGCTGGTATTAGATCCCAAAACATTTTTCAGCATCTTGAAATTGATTGTTCTACAATCCATTTTGAGGAAACATTTTCAAAGATCCATAAGAATTGTTCTTCTTTTGCACTTTTGAAAATCTTACACTAATTCTCATAGCTCAGCAGAAACATAGGCACTGAATGTCTGAAATAATTCAAATATTAGCAAAGCAGAAAATAGAAAGAACTGATAAAAAGTCAGTATGTACACTTTATGCAAAATGAAGTGCACATTTCTAAGCCCAATTCATCAATTTCTAACAATAGCTCTAAACTTTTATTCTTACATTTTTATAATTTTTTTTCATCGTAAAAGCCAACATTATGTTCCTAAATCTATCATTTTGACAGTTTCTGCTCAAATTAGGGACATTTTACTGAAAGCCTTAACTATCAAATCTTCACTGATGAATTTTAAATTGCATAAAATGGACTTTCCTTTTTGGTAACCTCTGTTATAAGACTCCAAGGAGGCAAACTTCTTGTTGCTGAAACTGCAAGACAATAGTCATGTTTAATGACCCGTGTAGAAAAAATAAAAACTATCAACTTTTCTTAATTTTAATTTACATCTTGAATGTTGCACAAATCAAAAGAACCAAATACACAGGCCAAATCATACATTCTGCATTTGACACAATGTGGATGGGGAACTTCACCTAGCCAGATCTAGAAATAAGATAAAACTAGATTTGAGAAGTCACAATAACCCATTTCATTCTGTCAGACAGAGGTTTGGGAACAAAGAGAGAGGTTTTACTCACTGCTAAATATTTTTTGCACATTTGTAGAAAGATATGTCAAGCAGTATGTTTCCATTTGTATGTGTCTGGTATTGCACACATGGTATTTCTTGATGTAATTTGGATCTGCCTGATCAAAATCCAGGTTTGGCAATACCAAAACATTCTGGATTTTCATCAAGTTATCATGTAATTATTAGCCCTTGTACGAGTTGTTTTTCACTTCACCACAAGAACTTCAAATGGAACTGTATCACTAACATAGTTAGTGTCTGGTACCTGACACAATGGACCAGAGTCCATATGAAGGGGTAGTTACATTACTAAGATGAGCAGGTGCTTGATACATTCTCATAAGTGGAATAAGACTGCTCCATCAGTCCAATGAAGGGCCAGAAATATGATAGAGGAGCTGAAGCATTTCTCACACAAGAAGAGATGCAGAGCCCACCTAAGATATTTCTGATATGTTCCCAGTTGCCTCTTGATGGTGGAAATCTGATTTCCTCCACTGAATACCTCCTGAATGTTCACTGGAATGTTTAAGGTAAATTGTAAAGCTTTATGAATTTTTGCAGTAAAACCAGCAGTCTACAAAGAACTGTTTCAAATGCTGAAGAATGCCTGACACTTGTTCAACTGATGTATGAATCTACTGAATCAGCACAAAGTGCCTTCAATAATGTCCTGTTTATAACCTGATCATCATTAATAAAGGACTTAAAACTCCCTCAGGTCCTAGAGAAACTGGTCTGTAAAGGGGGTCAGGGAACCCTGTGTTGGAGTTTACAGAACAGTTCCAGTTGGAGTTTTCCGTATCAAGGAGAATAAAACTAGTGCTGTGCAGACTTTTTTCCTCACTGATTTTACCACCAGGAAGTCCAGCAGAGGACCAGTAAAGAGCTTCTCACATGAAGGCCCACACTAATGACAATCTGCTCTTTGGAGATGGATGGTAAGGAGTCTGTTGCTTGACAAAAGAACTGGGCCATCTCGAGTGACTGTCTTCATTAATGGTTAAAGCCATGCATCTAGGCACAGCTGTGTGCAATACATCCAACACTGTCAGGATTTTCCTGGACTGCTTCCACAAAGATGTCAAGCAACTTTTCTCATAAGATCTTGGAATGATTTGTAATCATCTGGGATAAAAGAGTATGATTAAAGAATGGCTGGCTCAGCTGGTGCTGACAAATATACTGGCATCTGCTATCCCTCCTCCTGAAGGTTCATTTCCAAGGGAAACAGCTTGGTAACAGACTGAGCAATAGGAGGAACAAATATATCTTTCATGGGCTTTGTGGGGAAACCTTGTGGAGTTTTGAAATACCCCACTGTGACACAAAAGAGGTAACACCTGAAAAGCTGAGGCTCAGACAGAAGGATGCCTGTAAAGCAGGAAATTAAGAATGGCTGTGGCAGGGAACTTCAGAGAGTTGTGATCCATGTGGAGTCTCTCTGTTGCCTTGCAAATATGATGACAAAGAAGACTACTTCTTCTAATCATGCTTCAGTATTGCAATAAACCCTAAATCCTTTGGTGGGTACCAAGGTAGGCACCAAGAAACTACACAGGGAAGTCAAACAACACCGTGTAATTTGTCAAATCAATCAAAAATTGAATAAAAAATGTCAAAACCCCATTGAGTGTCACCTAGCATCAGAAGGCTGGATAAGAAGTTGAATGGGAATTATTCATTGATAAGCATGTTTTTTCTTTTAATTAATAGACTAATTTGCATTATCATTTTAATTACTAAAATATACATAGAAGATTCACATTACCTAAAATATATATTTTATAAAGTACTGAGGACAATCAATGCAGTTTAATCCCCACCTGATAATTACAGTTTGCAATTGTTCAAATCTAACCTCTGTCTGATTTATGGAAGAGGTCTCTGATGCCTTACAGAAGTGTCCCAATTGCCATGCCAAAAGGCAATCACAAAGTAGGTCTTCAGTCATACATTTCCTGAGTACTAAAATAGTCACTGAGCTAAGTTTGAAAATAGCTGTTTAACTCAGTGATTGAGATGTTAGCATGGAGCCATGAAACTGGAACTGGCTTCTGTCCTTGTAGATATTCAATATGAAGTGGTAAAAGCTAAAAAGAAAACACTACTGAAAGACTACCTAAAAGCAGTAAATTAGAGCTATGGTCAGATAACCAGGGAATCTTAAGTAGCTGTACAAGGGCTATACTTCTGTGTTTGGTACTGGTGAGATCAGCACTGGGATACAGGAGTACAACCAGCTGTTCATAATTCCAGGAAAATTTTTTTAACTGACTGGATTTCTGGAAAGAAAGTCATTAATATAGGAGACTGAAGCCTTACAGTAAAACTTCTGAATTTCTATCGATATAGAAATAGAGCCAGTTTAAGTAACTACAATGTTTAAGTAACAGACAAAAACTTCAAAAGAGAAGTATTTCAGTCTAAGAAGGTTGAATGAATCTTAATTAGAGAAAATAACACTACAGTTGTCTTAATTAATATAATTAAACATTAAAATAATTTTAGAAAAATATGTTAAAATCTCTATAAGTATCTCAACAAGAATCTCTATAAGAATCTCTATAATTTTACCATTGTTTTCCCTAAAAGATATTACTTATCTAATAAATGCTACTGGATTTGAAGCATAGATTTATTCTATTTATGTAGTCTATGAAGCCTAATGTCAACACAGGTAAATAGAGCAATCCCTTCTTGTTTATAAAACCCTTTAATACATAAATAAACTACTAATAACTTAGAAAAAAAGAAATTAATATATGATCATTAAATCATTCCAAGTTGTCATTTGCCTGCATTTTTCAGTTGCAAGTTACAACATAGTAGAGGATCTGCAATAATTGATTCTTGCAGTTGGAGCACTGAACAATCTCTAAAGTCATTTTCCATTTTAAAAACTTTCTGCATACTGTGAAACCATAATTTCAATTTTCTTCTGCAATATATCAATCTGATACTGTATAAATTATAAAGATAACACTAACAATAGTGTACAGACTATTTCTCAATTGGTCTTCACAATGAGCAGCATCAGCCTTCAGAGATACATAGCATTTGTCTCTGCAGTTGGACTAAAGCTTCTGTAGTTAAATGATAAAGCTTTAATATTAAAATACTAGCAAGAAAGTTTTTGAGAACTGATTCAACAACAGTCTTGCATCCCATACTTACTCAAACTTTTTACTACATTCCTTTAAAGAGAAAAATTTACAATTATGTCCAGGTTTCTGACATTTCCTTTGCATTCTAATATCTCTCAAGTAGAATCGTTCTGATGTAAATGCAATTTGATTATTAGTCCATGTAGTACCAAAGTCCTTATGTTTTACTTTTCACTAGTAGGCGAATGGAATTCATGAAAACTCAGTGTTCATTCCAAATCAGTGTTGGGTAGATTGTCTACCTTCTACAGACTGATACTGTGAAACCCTGTCAAGTACAGTATTTTCTTGTGTGCAATTTCTTGTAAATTTGTTAGCATTATAATGACTACCCATAGGCACAGTTATTTGTGGGCTCACATCTTGATTTGGTAAAGAAACACTTTCAAAGAACAATCAGGAAAACAGGGATATAATGCAATAAACCCCTCTTACCAAACCAGTCTGTAAATTTCATAAGTGCATACTTGGCAATCTCAGAAGGCCACTTTACATGCAAGTTTCAAACATCTGTGCTGCAGCCTAAAAAATTCCACATGAATGGATCTCCTCAGGATCTATATATCTTGGGATAGCGATGACAGCAATTCAGTTAATCTATTCACTCCTTATTCTGTGAATATTGACTATACAAAAGCAGAGTTACTGTATGAAAAAAAAAACCTCTATTTTAAATGAACACTTGTAGAACAGCAGATGCCCTTTATAAACATTCAAACATGAAGAACTCTTGATGGATATAATCCACGCTATTTGTCTACTGCTTTGGATTTCACCTAATTTCAGAAGAGAAACTAAAATGGATACTTCGAGAGAGTCTTCAGCATGGTTAATTAATTTTTCTTTCTTTCTTGATTTTTTTCATAGCTTATTTACCAGCATAATAAATATAAATTAGCATTTGGTGTGTTAGTCCATGCTAAACTGAGTCGGAGTGACATTTAATCTTTAAGTGAGAGGTGGTAACTCATGCCTTAATTGCCCATGTGAGAAGTTCTTTCTGTGCCAAGCCAAATAAGAATTTCAATTTCCTTTGGCAATTATTTAACCTAATTTAGTTGACTGCACTAGAATGAAGAAGTTGCTGCTAAAAGGCTTCCTCTGGGAGCTAATTCCTAACAGCTAAAACAGTCACAAACATGTAAGCCTTACCAGTCTTTTGACTAGTACCCTAGTTCTCTCTTTTTGCTTATAATCAGTCCTGTACCCCTGCTCTAATTTCTCCAGGTGAACTTTAACACATAGAAGTTTGTAATGTGTATAAGGTGTGCTCAGAGATTACTATGGTCTTGATGTCATACTAATGTGGCTGTGTACAAGTACTCTATTGAAACAAGGAGCCAGACTGAATTGGCCTTCTAAATTCAGCTATTTGTAATAGTCACAGAGGCAAGTCTGTCCATTGCCATTTCAGATGCTACAGAAAAGAATCAGACTGGAAAGCAAAACGATGCCAGCACCACTCTCCTTCAGTCTGCATCTGGTAACCCTTGGCCCACAAAATGATGTTTACAATGGGGTCATTCACCCCGGTGTCAATAACCAGACTGTATTCCTGACAAAGAAAGCTGAGCAGAAGTACGACTCAGGGAGATGTCATCCAAGGAAGTCCCTCTGTAGTCCAGGAGAGCAGCAGGAGGGCATGGTTTGAGTGTGCAACTTCCCAGAGCAATGGATTTCACCAAGAAGATGAACATAGGGCACAGATTGAGGAAATTAGCTGATCAGTTACATCAGCAACTGCATGAGACCAGCTACTGCTTCCTCACATGCCAGTCAGTGTTCTGCCTTCATTGCAAATCCTCTGTCCAACAAGACAGGGGAAAAATTTGGGAAAATGTCACCACTTGGGAAAATGAAGGGATTCCTGCTGGTGAGAGAATTCACACCTCACTCTTCTGCTCGGAGGAGTCAGTGCAAGACAGTGGTCAAAACCTGTTCTTCTGCCTGAGGCACATCATCCCTTCTCTGCTTGAGGCTGCCCATCAGCAATTCCTGGTGACACTGGCAGACACAGCCCTCAGGGCAGTGAAGCAGTATGTGACACAGCAAGCATCCCAACTCCTACTTCCCACTGAAGCTGAAGGCACAAAAGAGATAAATACCAGAAATATGTAGACAAATGGTGTCAAGTTAAAAGGCTGGAAAAACATAGGGCCTTTGGGAAGAAGTAGCTTTATTAAATGACTATCACAGGGATCAAATAATGAAGCAAACTTACAGAAAATTACCCAGATGGGGATGAGGAAAAAATTTCAAAAGCACATAAAAATAATGAGGCAAGAGCTCTGAGGTTTTTTTCATAAATTAATATGGCAGAGAACACAAACCATATAGCAAGGAGTTGGGGGCAACTAATTGTTTCAAGAAGCAGAGATGATGGAGAGGGATGATGGCTCATTATTTCACTTCAATGCATAACAGAAATATGCTATGATAGGAAAGTGCAAAAAAATTTCACTCAAAATTATTAAATCTTTGGAGGTCACAGTTGTAGGAAAAGGAAGGAAAAAGGAAGGAACAGAAGAAATACAGTATGAATGAGAATGAAATCAGAAAGCTTGAGGCATTAAATAAATTAAACTGAATTTTGTTCTCAGTCGGTAGTTATAGCTTCACAAAATAATAGGGTATATCAGAGGGCTGGTACATGGTACCTGTCTGGGGGGGGAGGGAAGAACCTGGGAAATATAAGCACTATTTAACTGAGTTTCACACAAAGAAACAAATCGCATTGTTAATAAATCCGTTTATAAGAGGGCACATTGTTAAAAAATAATAAAATGCAGAGAAAAATAATTTGCCCAAAGCAAGTGATGTCGGCCCTCTTTATTTTTTTCTTTGCTAGACATAACTGGCCTACTGTGTAAGGAGGAAGTCTTTACGTAAAATATTGACTTTAATAAAGTCCTTCCTGCTGTCCTAATCAGGCATGCTCATAAAGAAAGGAAATATAACTTTGATTAAATTACCTAAGATAAGGATGTGTCTGGTTGAATAAATAATTAGCAATGACTCACTGCCAAAGAAGGAATACATTTCAAGCTGGCTATCAGAAGATATTAGTTCAGATCTGTTGCATATTCTCTTAGATGAAGAAATAAAGCTCAGTGATAAGAGCTTGTGAAAGGCTCCAGAATGGGTCAAGTTACAAGTATCTAACTGTACCTGATGACACAGTTCTACATGACATTCTGGTCTTTGAAGGATACAAATGCCATGGATGGACCACTCATTGGATAAGGAACTGTCTGAATGGTCACACCCAAAGAGAACCATCATGATCCATGGCTCAGTGTCCAAACTGAGATGTGATGGGTGGTGTTCCTCAAGGGTCAGTACTCAGACCAGGGCTATTCAACATCTTTGTCAGCAACATGGAGGACAGTGGAATCAAGTGCACCCACAGCAAGCCTTCTGACAACACCAAACTGTGTGGTGAAGGCAACACACTGGAGGGAAAGATGCCATCCAGAGGGACCTGGACAGGCTCAAGATGTGGGATCATGCAAACTGCATGAAGTCCAACAAGGCCAAGTGCAAGATTCTGCACCTGGGTTGGGCAATCCCACGCATGAATGCAGGCTGGGAGGAGAAAGGATTGAGGACAGCCCTAAGAAGAGGAATTGGTAGTGATGGTGGATGAGAACCTCAGCATAAGCCATCAGTGTGTGCTTGTAGCCCAGAAAACCAACAGTGTCCCGGGCTGCATCAAAAGTAGCATGGCCAGCCAGTTGAAAGAGGTGATTCTCCCCCTCTACCTTGCTCTTGTGAGACCCCACCTGGAACACTGTGTCCAGTTCTGAAGGACCCAACATAAGAAGCACATAGAACTCCCTGAGTGTGTCCAGAGGAGAGCAGCAAAAATGATCAGAGGACTGGAGCAGCTCCTCTCTGAAGATCTGGTGCTAAGTGTCCCTGACCATAGCAGGAGGGTTGGATCTAGATGATCCTGAAGGTCCCTTCCAACCCAAGCCATTCTATGATTCTACCAAGCTAAAATTTATTCCTTATTACTCAAAATAACATTTAATAGACACAATTTTAAAAATGTTATAAAAAGGAGATGGAAACAATGAATAAGGCAGCAGCAACGCATACAATTTGGGGTATTTTGTATATTGGTATATTGGTAATGATAATGAGTAGGAATGGAAGATAGCATAAAAAAGCAAGACCTGGGGAGGTGATTCAAGTCAGACTTGAGTGTACCAACCATTTTTCCATCAACCAATTCCTAAACAACATGTTGCTAGAATAATCTAATTATTCAGAAGAATCACAGCTGAAAAAAACCTGTAGACATACCACAAACTGAAAGCAAAACAATAATAAACCTGGGAAATTTAGGAAAGACCACCTGAAGGGAAATGTTGAATGTTAAATCTCTATTCAAGCAAAGACATGACTGAAAGCCAGAAAGGTACATAAGGAAAAAGTTCTTTGTAAAAAGCTGATTAAAAAAAAAAAAAAAATTTCCTTCGTAGACCGAGGAAACAAACTTTTCGAACTGGAAAATTTTTGGTAACATATCTTATTGTAGGGCACAGATATTGAAAAAATATGTAAAGAAGCAAGGTCAGGTTGTGGAATCAGCCAGGAGCAGAATGGAGCTCAGCCTGCACTAAGGCATTGACCTCAGTATTCCTAAAAAAACCTTTTATATAGCTTGGTTTTATATCTGATAATAGTTATTAAAGCTGATTTTTTACATTCCAAGAGGACAGAATGTAAAGAGAGACCTGCTAACACAACACTATATTTTAATTTGGACCCTGAAGAGGCAATCATTCTTGTTAGATCAGTCTTTCTGAAATTTTTTTAGAATGTATATGCATCTGTACAGAGACTTGGTAATTTGTTTTTCTTCAAAACAAGAAAATGATGTTAATTATTTAGAAACAGCATCTCAGTTATTCAGGCATAACAGTTATTTCATTTTAACTTTATGAAGCATGCTATAATGCTGAAATCCTTTCTCTAGCATTAAGTAAACCAATTTGGTTCCCAGCAATGTTTAAACAATTCCTTGTAATTGTCCATTATCAACAGAAAAGGTTGCTTCAGCACATTGGTTTTACACCAATGAATTTTACCTGGTTGACATAAAACAAAAGTTCCTGTCTGTTCCTAACCAAATATGCAAGAAACCAAAAGATTAATTACAAAAAAACCCAAAAAAACACTCCTGTGTTGAAAACTGTTTTTTTTTAAGTTAGAAGTCTAATAATTTTTAAAAGATAAACTCAGCACAAAATGCTAATGCCACCAGGAAAAACAACCTAATTTCCTCAACAAAGGAACTGTTATTAAACACTTACCCATAAAACCTTAGCAGCATTCTTTAGGGCCTTAACATGCACTGACAACCACTCAGTGCCAAGAAGTGGAATGGCAGTAGAAAATAATAGTGCAGGCCTGGAGGAAACTGAATGTCAGTATTTCTGGTGATCAGGAAAGTGTTTTATTTAATTTTTGCAAAATAATAATAATATTTTAAAAATTAAAATAAAATAAATAAATAAAAAACCCCCGACCACCAGGATCTGCTTCCTGAGAGGATTTTTCAGATCCCTTGAAGTACCTTAAGGATTCAGATGTTTTGAACAAGAAACATTTCACAGCTCATTTAAGTCATTTGGAAAATTACTCAGCAAGTGATCTTGCAATGTTAATGATGAAATCAGGAAACCTGGAAGAGGTTAGCCCAAGAATAGTACAAAACAGCACATCAGATGTGTCTCAAACAGACCGTCAGGCTGAAATTCAATATTTAATATATTTCACCAATTTCCCTATCCCTAGTCAAACTAGAGATAACACGGAGTCATCAACATAATTTATGTTTTAATGTATTAGGGAATGAGTAAGCAGGTAGAAACGCAAATGACCATATTCTCATTAATTACTTTGTGAGCCCACCTCTTATCTTTACATTTCCATATTAGTCATTATGTCCACTTACTCATTCTGTTCCCCTTTTAATTTCGTTTCAGCATCTCTACTATCCATTTTTCCATTTTTTTCTTTTTTTTCTTTTGCTTCACATAATCTCTGCAAAGTTTCTTATTATCCTCCCTTTCTCAGTCCCCTCAATTCCACCAACCAACAAATTTCTCAGCATTCTTCTGCCACTAAACTCACTGCCTTTTGCACTGTTTCTTATATTCACATATTCACCCCAATCATCATATAGGATGATGCTGACATCCTATTTTTAAAATCCTGACTCTTCATCTGCATCTGTGGGGGTGTCTGAAGGGTCCAGCTACAGCAAAAGGGACAGATAAAATCAGCAGTTATGATAGAAGTACGACTGTAAATAGTCACAGTCGTAGTAAATAGTGTAAATAGTAGTAAATAGTAAATAGTGTGTGTGAGTGGGATGCCCAAAACTCTCTGAAAGGGTCCTTTCCCAAAAGAGTTTATTTTAAAGAGGAAGATGAACAACAGCTACATTAAGCATTAATTGGGAAATTATCAAGAAATTGATAAAAAAGAAAAAGTATAGAGGAGCACTGAAATTTGAAGTAGCATGGAGAGACACTGGAATGGAAACAGTAACACTCAAAACCTGGTTTCCCACTGACAGAAGTCACCTTGCAGCCTTCACAAGTCCTACATAGGCACAAGCTTGTGGGACTCTGCAGCGGGTCCCAGAGAGGTAATAGGTACACACAGCACTTGAGAATCCACATCCCTATTGCCATCTATGTGGAGGTAAGAAAACAAGATTTTTCAAGCTTAATTTACAATGTAAACATAGCCTAACTTGAGTACTCCATTCCCCATCCTCCCATTTGTCCCCTTTCCTATGTCCTTTCCCACTCCCACTCACCAGCTCTTTCTTCAGCCTTTTCCAAAGCCCAAGTCTCTTCCCCTCCCAGGACCAGTATGACCAGTGATCTCCATTTAAAAGCAGTAAGGCTTGACTCCCCATCCACTCTTTACTATGAACTGATGTCCACCTCCAGCATCCACTACATGCCTCACTTTTCCTCTCTTTAACTCTCTCAATATGCATCTAAAGCCAACATCCTGAGTTATTCTCTCCTGATACGATTTCTAATACCTTTAATTTTTTAATGAATTTATCAAACTGCATAAAAGGGTTTTGATCTGGACTGAACCTACTAAATGGTAACATTGTGCAGTGTTGCATTATAGTAAAGCATAACCTTCAAGATTCATAAATTCAGGGCAGTCTTTATCATAATAGCACAATGATCTGTAAATATGCATGCTCAGAAAGCACCTATTATAGTAGTTCACCATGGATATATTTTTTATAAATATTAGATCAATAAATCAGATTTCCATTATTTGCAATTTCTTTGCTTACTCTTTTTTGGAATTATCCGGCATTCCTGACTTGTGTCTCCTAGTATTATAGCAATAATTTCAGAACTTAAAGATGAAGTAATGGAAAATATTTCTCTTTCTACATTTCCATGCACACTTGTTAAAAATAAAAATTTTGTTATGTCTCCACAACACAACATAATGCCTTGTGGAGACACATAGAGAAGCTTAAAATGAGTTGTGCTTGATATCAAAACAAAATACACACTTTTATGGTTAGTTTTACACTGGCTTCTTTTACACTGAGAGCACAGTATATAAACGAAGACACAGGGTAGTTAAGACTATGTACAATTTTATGTACACAAGTTAAGAAGATCAATGAAGGCTACCATAAGTGAGCTGTTTGTGTTATTCAGGTTATTACTTCTAGATGATCTTGTATTATGCATGCAATTTTCAAGTCCTTTGTATTCTGCCCTTTTTCCTGCTGAATTTCAGGTTTCCGAACTCTGAATAAAATCACATTGCCAGAAAATAATATTAAAGCAAGTGGTATCGATTCAAATGGAGGGCTGCAATGATCAAGTGCTTAACAGAGAACATAACAATAAATCAATTTTTTCACACCAGCATCTGACCTCAGAAAACTACAGGTTTATGCCAATACAGCCTATGCAGTGGTATATAAAAGTCATCAACATTCTGATTTTGAAATCCTTTAAAAACTTTAAAATCCTCCCTGGGGGTAAAATTCAGAAAATACTTCAAGATAATTGTTTGAAAGCTTTAAGTAAACTGTTTTTCTGTCCCTCTTTTGAATTAATAGCTTTTTATAAGGACATAACCAGGTGGACAGATGATGGCAGTGCAGTGGATGTGGTTTGTCTTGATTTCAGTAAAGCACTTGACACATCTCCCACACCATCCCTGCAGCTAAACTGAGGAAATGTGGTCTGGATGATCAGATAGTGAGGTGGATTGGGAACTTATTAAAGGAAAGAAATCAGAGAGTTGTGGCCAATGGGATGGAGTCCACTTGAAGGCCTGTATCTAGTGGACTCCCTCAGGGTCAGTACTGGGACCAGTACTGTTCAATATATTCACTGGTGACCTGGATGAGGGAACAGAGTGCAGTATCAGCAAGTTTGCTGATGACACAAAAGTGGGAGGAGGGGCTGACACACCAGCAGGCTGTGCTGCCATTCAGAGGGACCCAGACAGACTGGAGAGCTGGGCAGGGAGAAATTTAATGTATTGTAACAAGGACAAGTGCAAAGTCTTGCATCTGGGGAAGAATAACCCCAGGTACCAGTATGGGTCGGGGACTCAGCTGTTGGAGAGCAGCATAGGGAAAAGGACTTAGGGTGCTGGTGGATGGAAGGATGACATATAATAATAAACAGAATATTGGCTTTAATTCTTCCTTACTGTTCTCTCCTGGTTTGAAAAACAATTTTTAATTACACTATCCTATAGGTGCTTAAGGACAAGCCAAAATAATATAAATACAAAATACACTGAAATCCTAAGACTAAAACAGTCAAAGAATAAATCAAATATATAAAATGTCATGTCTTCCTGAGATACACTGTTCTCATTCTCCTATTTACTGAAGATAATTTCCAAGCATATTAATGAACAAATGCTAATGAGCATCTCAGCACTGTGACCAGCCCCAACATACATGGTTGCAGTACATGAGTGAGTCAGGATTTCTTTTGCTTTGAGTGCATTTATGTGTACACAGGCAAACTGGAAACCCAGAAAAGTCATCCTAGTCTGGTTAGGTCTCAAGACCCCTGTGATCAAGCCAGAATTTTGCTGGAAGATATTCAGCCTGTGTTGATAGAAACAGTTGTTTAAGAACTGTGTAAAGGAAGTTCACTTCCCCTCTCTGCTGCTACTTCTAGCAGGACTCAGCTTCCCCTCCCTCCTCCACTAATTTTTACTCCCAGATATGGAGGCAAGAGACCTGCTTTCCTCCAGGTCCCTGACCACAGCTAGGTGCTAAGCCATGCTCCAGTGCTCCCTCCTCACCACCACAGAGAGAAATGAAAAGCTTTGACAACATGTAAAACCTGCCTATTAGTTAAAGGTGCAAGAAAGACCATACAGCCTTTGCTAACTCTTTACATTTTCTTGGGGGAACTGCTGCACTGGACAAGCTGTGGTTTTCACCACAGAATATTTCACACAGAAGTGGAGCCTGCTAGCCTTAGATGAGGCAGATACTACATACACTGGGGGTACTGCAGGATGTAAAGCCTCAGGAAAGCAGAAATTAGTATTCTTAAGTTATACCAGGTGTTTTTAAACCTATGACTTTTTTTTTTTTTTAAATATAAATCACTGCTAACCTACATAGTGGCTCAGTGCTTTTCTTTTCACCATATCCGTTTACAGTCTTTCTTCACTCATTGGTCATCTCTCAAAAAAGTGAAGAATGCAGCATAACAAGTTTTTTATGGCTATTAGGTCTGATGAAGCATATTTCAAAACACAATGCCAGGACCCCAGATACTCGCACATATAATTTACTTCTTCAATCTGCCTCCAGAATAAGTTAATTCCACCCCAGAATGAATTATAAATTCACTACTAATTTCTGGGGAAAAAATTTAACAAAAAAAAGTCCCCCCCAAGGAAAAAATTAATTTAGCCACAGATCTCAACAGAATTCAATTTCTTTGCTGCTTACTATTGTCTATGCTTTATAGGTTTTGCAAAAAATTCAGTCTTTCTTTGAACTTTCTCTTGCACCTCCTTCACTGCTTTCTCCTCTTGAAGGAGTGCTGTCACAAAGCCAGGTGACAGCTATACAGTCACTGCTCACCAGTCCTGTTTTTTCAAGGGTAATAGAAGTTCCACTCTAACCTCTATAAGTCCTCTGAAAACAACAAAAAATGCCTGATCTGCTGCTTCTCCTCTGCTATTATTTATAAATTTTTTCTTTTGATCCTGATTGAGGCATAACCTGATTTTCCTGAGAATGTCCCCCCAAACCATGCAAATGGCTCTGTAATTCCAACTAAATGTAATCCTTAGAGATTAAAATATTAATTATGGAATGCTTATCACTTAAGATTTCTTCTTCAGGTGTCTACAACCAAAGTTAGTGTTAAATTCCCTAGAGAGTGTAACCCAAGGCAGAACAAAAGTAGATACATAACAATACAAAACAAAATGCTTTTCACTTAAATAAATAAGAGCGCCCTCATATTGCAAAAATGCAATTGTTCTTATCAAAAGCTTTTGTTTTCAGCTTTTGAAAGTACCAGAACAAATGGTTTTTTCACAAGGCCGTTCTTAGTCAGGATTTCCTGCATCACTTCAACAGCAACCTGGACTGCCACTACAGAGATGCCTATAAAGGTATTTCCCACCTTGATCCAGTTATGGCCAGGCTGCCTATATAATAGAGCATGCTATGCTATGACATATTACCAGTTTATTTCACTTAAATTTTCAATTTTTTTCTTACTGAATTTCTAAAATACATTTATTAACTTTCTTCTAGTATGATTAAGGGGTTGAATACTAACATTTAGACAGCTGTCCAAATGTTCCTTTAAGCTACAAAAGCACATGTAAGACATTCGCCTCTTTTCTTTTCCACTTCTTTCATATTTGGTTCTGTCTCATTTTAATCTACCTATTAAATAAGTGTGCATCACCTATCTGAAACTGGATTCTCCATGCTTTCCCTGTAATCTTTCCACTATGTTCTAGAAGTGCCATGGTTCTCAAAAAAGGTGTAATTTATTAGCCTAAATTTCCAAGAACTTTTTACTCCCTTCATAATGTTCTGGATACTCCTCAAAATTATCTTCACTTATTGCTTCAATAAAGTTCTTTTTACATAGCTTCTTATCAGGCTAGGAGCAGATGCTCTGTCCTCTTGATCCTCCCAAAGCTGATTTTTTTAATTGCTATTTTTTTATACAGTATCTTCCTCATTTAAGTTTATAAATTAGTTTTTCTAAGGTACTGGCATGCAAGATTTAAACTGACACAGATCAGTCTAATATCTTTGAGTATTTGTCCATCAGTATGGCCATTAAAGCCACACTGAAAGAAGCAGAAGCACGTGCATAGGCAGAAAGTACTTATAGTAACATCACAGCCATAGCTGTGAATTATATGTGGCTTTGCAGAAGCTGCAGCAAATGTTGCCATTAAGGCAACAAGAAAGGCAATCAAGAAACAAACTCTGATTTCAGGGTCTTCTTGTGGTGCTGTGTCTTTATATTTCAGCCTTTTCTTAGGGAAATAAGCAAAGGATGACTGCATCTTCTCTTTCCTGCCCACCTTCCTCCTACACCACAGGAATAAACTGTCACTCATTACATTAATATGCTACATTAATTAAGCCATAACTAGCAATAATGATACATAATATATATTCATTGTAATTGCAATGCAACATAAGTCTGTCCAAGTTTCCCATTCATCTGTTTATTCTATACACACAGTATAAAGATAATAATAATAATTTGGACCAATTTGAAGGCCTCTACAAATAAAAGTCCTTAAGAGTTTCTAAGCAGATAAAATCTAGTACTTTCTAGGCTGCTCAAAGGCACATAATTTTTTTCTTCTTTACTGAGTAAGTTGCTCCCTCTTCATATGCTTCTCTGATTTGTTACCTTTCCTAGAGACACGAATTCCAAAGGTGCAATCACCACTTATGCCAATGTAAAACACAAATACACCTGTTCAGTACAATTTGAAGCCATGAGATAACTAAAGTAAGATATAACCCAAATAGGAAAAAAAACAACTCACTAGCATAATATGAAGATGTTATTTGCTTCTATTTGGTAAAACTCTTAGATATTTTGAGCATCCAAGAGAAAAAAAAAGGTAAGAGAAGCCATGTAAGGGCCTTAAACTGATGGTTATTTTTGCTAGAAAATACTTGTTAGCATATTTTTTTAAGATCAAAAGAGGTTCTGCCAAAAATGTATTACGTCTAGAAGTCACAGAATATACTGTCTCCATTTTTTATTACACTGCTATGTAAGTGAAAAGAAAAAAACTCAGAAGTTATTGATAAGGATTATTCCTACCTATGTGCTCTGTAGTGGTGTAAAAATTGTGTTGGAATAGATTCTGCCAATGGAGGACAGCAAACATCAACATGTAAGTTTTGAATGCATATTTTCATATAGAATAGAATAATGAATCAGCCATAAATGAATTTAGGAACATAGAAAAAATATTAGACCTCCCTGAAGAACAAGAAAAAGTATTTTCCACTCTTGTTCTTCCTCGTGCTTTGAGCACCATGAGTACAATTTTCCTGCCCCTACTGCTCTAAGGGAAACCCCTGCATCTAGAACTGTGCAAGACCACAGATAATGTGCAGAGCAGAAAAGAGAGGTATTCTGAAGGTGATAAACTAGTATTTTAAAACACATTGAGCCTTTAGAGACATTACACAGCAAGTACAACTTCTTTGTTATTATGCAACTGCCATTGATCTGGAAATCTCGACCATTATTTCTTGAAAGAATTCTGGGCTTTTTTGGATACTCACCCACATTACTGGGAAAACAACTCAAGTAAAAGCATAGATCCACTGTAAATGTAACTTTGATAAGTAGGAGCATATTCCTATGTGCCTATGAAGTTCTGACATAGCTCTCAAGAAAGACCTGATTTTAAAGAGTAACAATAACTAGATCAGCTGCAAGTGAAACACGAGTAAATAAAAATACATATAAAATTTGGGTAAATCAATATTGTCTTCTCATTTCTTTTTGAGAGAAAAACTGACCAGACTGCTGATTCAGTTACCTTCATGTCAGACTTGTGCCCAGTAAAACTATTTCACCTACATGAAGAGAACATTACAGGATTAAAAAGACTGAGGCCAAATCTTCACAATTCTTGTACAAGAACACTTTTTCACTGGAGAAATATTTTCCAAAGTCATAAGGAAAATGAGCCCACAATTAAAAAAACCAAAACAGTTCTGTAGTGTACTATGATAGCATCTGTATTCACTGTACATGATAAAATCTTTATGGCATACAGAGGCTGCCTATCTGTTTCTGCCTAAAATATTATGCTGGTCTTAACCTTGGAAAAGTTTCTTAAGCATTTACTGTAGTACTACTGCGATCTTTTGCCAGAAGAGTCACTGCAGAGCCATGGACTCTAAGGGGCTTTCCATATTAGGGGTTTTCTTACTCTGGATTAAGCATGCCAACAGTAGTTAGTTGCTGTTCTGTATTTAGAACTGATTTGCAGGAATGGATTTCGGTCAGAAATGTTGAAACATCTTGTATTTCATTGAGTTAAGTTAACTCCCACAAGACAAATCTAGGGAAACATCCATTAAGAAAGCTCTGGCAAAGTAAGCAGTACAACACTAGCTACAGATTTCCATAGCAGATTCCCAAACACTTCAGGAAATATGCACTTATTCACCCACCCAATGGCATCAAAAGACTGAAGAATGTGCATACAAAATATATATTCTGTAAGTTACAAATTATTGGAGAATTATCATCAGTCCTTAAAAACAATTATTGGTGTTTAAACAAATATTTTCAATTAAACTACTAGCTTAATTTAAAAGATATCACTTGAGACAAAACATTAATGTCTCTTAATCATAATTTCAAAGCTTTCTCTAAAATATTTAACTCCACTTTATTAAAGTGTAAAATATTTAATTTAATTTAAAGTGTAATTTAATTTAACACATAAATTGCATAGCAAATCCACACAGGACATTCAAATTCAAGGTTAACAGTTAAGTCATTCCACACCCACAGTAACTTTTTAATGTCCAGATTCTCTTTCTGTACTGTAAGTTTAAAACTACTGGAAGACTCTCCACATTTAACATTATCCATGCCAGGACACAATCCTGGCATGACCACCTGTTTTAACTTTGGATCTGCAATACTAACTTTTATTGTACTCCTATATTATATGACACCAATAGTGGCCATCCAATAAATAACAGTCTTATATTTATTTGTCATATCAACACTCTGGTTACAATACCCTACTGATGTCACCCAGTAAGAGATGGAATTTTGTTATAGATAATATAACATAAACAGAATTGTGAACTATTGAATTATTACACCTTGCAGCCATTGTATCCTTATCCACAGTAGTCTGAGAAATATTATTTCCCACTCAGGGTCACTTGGTCTGAAGCTAGGACTGGACAAAGGAAAGAAAGATGTCTCCTATGGTAAAAGAGCAAGATCTAATCCTGATCTGTACAAAAAATAGTATAATTGACTTTAAAATATAAAGTAATCAGAATGTTCTTTCATAGATCAAAAAAAGTAGAAAGCAGTGAAGAACCACCTCAGAAAAGTCCAACTTGTTGCTCTTTAAACTTAGAACCCTTTGTATCAGAAGACACAGATTAGTTATACTTCAAGTAATTGTCTGCACATCCCAGCAAGCAAGCTACTTTACTCCAAAAGGTGCATTATTTCAAGTATTAAAAGTTCGTCATCCAAAGATAATCAGCTAAACCAACCAAGAACTATGTTCCACTTTTAAACAGTTTTATAATTCCAGAATACACTGAGGGACTGCAGAGCTGTAAGAAAACAAAACACACACAAAAAGTTTTCATGAGCTGTGCCGCTCCTCTTTCATAATAAAGACAATCCCACACTAAACTTTAGAAAATGCAGATGACAGAAAGAAGAAAAAGAACTTTTGTAAAGTCTCAGTGCAAGCAAAAAAAAAAAATATTTTGTCCAGCAAAATAATCTAACATGTTACTAGGTATGCAGTATTAAACTCTTTCTCTTCAACAATATTTTTTGTGTTTGCATTTGAACTTTAAGTTAACAAATACAATGTTGAGAGTACAGTCATAATTATTTCAGTTACTTACCTAAAGATTGGTCTTTGGAGATGCTTTTTCTTGATTGTAACACAATCATCCATTTAAAGTGGGGAAAAAAGAGTTCTTCCAGCAAATAACTCCAAAAAGACAAGGGAGCAATCGGAAAATTTGTTCTTAGCTACTGTGCTGCAGAGAGCACACAGAATGATATTTTGGTGCTGGGGGAAGCCTCCCTCCCTCTTTCTGACAGTGGAGAAGAAAAGGGCCATAGAGGCCACATAAGCCAGGCAGGGCCACGCTACCAAACCAGGCAGGCTGTGCAAAACTGGAGTCAAGTCGGTCAAAGCACAGATTTGTCCTGGATTCCTTTCAACTGTGCAAGAAAAAGCGGAAGCTTTGCCAAGTGCTACCCAGGTAAAAGTTTCTTAGATTATCCCAGCCACAAGAACACTTCTTACACATGCTGGTCAAAGTCTTAAATGCAGAGTCATTCTCTCTCTCTCTCTCTCTCTCTTTAAAACACACTGTTCCGAGGCTCAACTTTTTTTTCTTCAAAATAAAAGCTGTGCAGCTGTTTCAGCATTCCCATGCACGTACCTTCAGAAAGTTTGTTCTGGTGAAAGAACTGTATACAAATTAATGAAGACGGATGGATCTGCTCTGTGTGGCTGGCTCTACTTCAAGAGATTGTAATTATTTCACAATCTGGCTTTTATTCACTCTGGATGATGTGTGGATATAACTATGCAAATTACAGCATAGCTCATAATTTTTAGCATTCATAACCTAATAACCCAGAGTTAGCTGAAGCAGAATGTGGTGTTTGCAGCTGGTAGGACCATAACTGCATAAAACAAAGTGGTCCTACGTGAGTGAGGAAAACAAAAATGACCAAGTTCAGACAGTGACAGCACCAAACCGTTACTGTTTGAAAGATTTCAACAGAGATACAAACTGAAAAGCTTGCTTTGACATCATGCTGACATAAATCAGGAAGAATTCAACCGCAGCGGACACAGGCTGTAAACAAAGCTATAAAGCAGAAGCAGCTGACCCTGGTTCTCGGTGAACAGAAGTCCTGAGTGGTTCAGGTGAGCTATCATTTCCCAGGCACATTAAAGGGCCCACAAGGAAGCTGCACTGGCACAGGGCTCAACAGCAACCACAGAACCCAGCCAGAGGAGCAGCAGACCAGCAGCAAACCCTGTGTGCAGCTCCACTGTCTGCCCCGTCCTCTGGAACCCCTCTGCCCCCTTCCTGCCAAAGGGTAAGAGGCAGAACCTGCCTGACACGGCTGCTGCTTCCCTACAGCCCAACTATGGGGTTCCCTTGCACCTTAACTCCTGATAAAGAGTCAGTATGTGCTACATGAAGGGACTGATATGTGACAAGCAGGATCAGGAAGGTTGGGCACTTTTTGTAATTGCTGTATTGGTTGGAGGGAGAGGAGTGGTAGCTAAAGGTGTAACGTCGACATTATCAGATTAAGCTGGAGGGACACTAAATCCACAGAAAAGGCAAGATAAGTAACACTGTGTGATGTCTTACACTGATATAACCAAGAAAATTATTATTTAATTCATAAAATTTTAATGAAATAATGCTATGTAACAAACAGAGATAAAAAATATTCCAACAATATGCACTTTCACAAAGGAAAATTTATCAGTTTAGCAGATTTTACTGAAATCCATAAAATCTCTTCCTATAGCTATCATATATTGCTTATACAACAGAGTGACAGTGTCATGTTTAGTTAGCCTGAAAAGACCCAGAAACTGATCCTCACACTACATAAAACTCTTTCCTTGACACATCCATGGAGTAACTATCATTAGAAAAATTATCAGACAGCCATCACCAGTTCTTTTGTCTCAATTCAGTTTCACCTTGCCCCACTATTCATTTCTGCTCCTTTGAGGAGTAGAAAGAAATCAGGAAAACAATTCTCTTTGTCAGATCACAGATCAGTTTTTGCCAAGATCTGAAGACTTTTCTTCGACAATATGCAATGTTCAGAGTGTTGACAATTTTTTAAAGACTTTCATGTAGTCATGATCTTATTCTTGCCTGCCAAGATTCACTTTTTCTTCATGTAGTTTTACTGCTCTGAGTTTCAGCACTTCAAAATAATTTGCTTCTTTTTGAAGTGTGTTTGCTCCCTGTCTATATAGAAAGCTGAAAATCACAAAGAAACTCTCCTTTTCTTTATGTTTCACATTCTGTGCATAGGACTGCTACACATATCTGTAGATCAGGGTAAAAATCTTTATATTTTCTGAGACTATCAAGAAAGAAGAATGTCTCCAAACTGCCAGTGAGAGGTATACCAAACATCTTCCATTGAATTCCCTGTCCTTTCATGTGTCTTGTATGTCCTGAAAGTTGTATGCATATTGCAAGTAAGTTTTTCTGGGACTTGTCCAATGCACATTGTTGTTTATGGGACTTCCATTCAAGCATTGCACTGTAAAATGTACTACTTAGCAAAGCCAAAATTCCAGCAGTGTAATTTCTTTGGCTACAAGGAATTTTGAGTTGTTAAAAAAAAAAAAAAAAAAAAAAAGACAGGGAAAGAAAATATTAATATAAAATGGCAACCAAAGTTCATCATTGTTTTTCATCTTCCAAAGACCCTTCTTTTTCTCTCATTTTTTTTAATCTACACAGCAACAACCCACTGAATTTTTCCATAGAATATTCAGAAATCCTGTCTACATGTGGAATAAGTATTCTTCAAGAAAGGGTACTTCAGAAAGATACAACAGATTAAATGCCTGAAGCCTGAATTCCATTAAGATAATTCCTGTATTGGTCAGTGGAAAAATCACATGTATAATATTCACCATCATGTAGCTTTTTGTATATTGGAGTATTAGAGCACACTGGAGTAATATTAGTCAACAGAAAGTTAGATCCAGACCTGATACATAGAATGCACTGAAGATGTGAAAACTCCTGAACTGTTTATTTTTCAATTTATTTCTAATTGCTGTTGCTGTTGTTAGTCCATTACAACCAATGACCACTGTCTTTTCCATGTGATGAAAGCTATTTTTATTTCATCTCCCAAGCATATGTTCATGTGAAAGCAGTTTTTGGACCAAAAGCACATAGTACTTTAGCACACACAAAACCTGAATTTCCCTAACCTCATGATCTATAATCATAATTAAGCGATTTGGTATCTAGTATTACGTCCCTAGGCAAAAGACTGCAGGTGAGCTATAACAAACTATTTTATTCTGCTTGTTTTAATGCCATGCATTTCCTAATGATGTGGAGCTCTTTGCCAGGAGTCTAGAAATGCAATTATTTTCCCTGCTGTGCTTCCAAAACTATGGAATGAAGACGGGAAATTACATTCATTTCATTTACAATGAGTATGGTAAATTTAAGAACAAGTTATCTGTATGTGTTGGACAGTTGACTCTTTTTACTACTTTAGAGCTTAACTACCTCCTGGTTAATGAAGGTGTGTGCAGGCATTGGTAGTCAGGGCTCACCTGACTCTGAAGAAAGATGGGTGGGAGGACCAACAGAAAGGCAAGACAAGGAAATAACAAATGCACAATCAACCATATATGGGAAAAAAAAGAAATTCTATCCATGAAGCTGCTGGAACATTAGTGAGAAAAATAGTTGGTAAACCATACTGAAATAATAGTAGTTCTGTCAAAGTAGAAAGATAATTTATCTAGCAAGCTTGCTGTCCCAGGGCCAGCACTATTCATGTTTTCTTCAATGGTTTGGATGAAGATAGGTGATACATAGGTGACAAAATTAAGCTAGTAAGGTCTTCTGAATGTCTTTGACAGATTGCAGAAGAGTTCAGAAGAAAAAGAGGATATAAAGGAGGATGTAAAAAATACCAAACTCTGCACACACAATCTGCTGGACAAGGAGCCACTGGCTAGGCAGTACTTCTACAGAAAATGCATGGGAATTACCAGTGAATCATAAATTAAACATATTGTCGCAGCTTTATGAAAAAAGCAAGCATTACCTCAGGACAGATAAAAGGGAATATCACCCAGAATTGCAACCTCCCATGCTCTTTGTACTCCTAAGACTCACCTGCAGCACTGGTTCTTGCTTTGGGGCAAGACAATTCAGCACAGACATACTGGACTCAACCTTGAGTAGTAGCAGTACTAAATATTCAATCGTGAAAGGAGTATTTTTCAATGGAAAATAATAAGCACATAAATTGCTGAGGAAATCTGTAAATGGAATTACAATTATTAGGTTTTTAAATGTTAGTTTATATAAATAACTTTCAGAAATTGCTAGCCTTGCCTTGAGGGAGAAAGTAGAGAAAGTAACCTCTCAATACACCATTCAACCTCATTGTTCAAAAATTTTTGGTAACCAGCTGCTATTATCAGCTTCTAACTAAACCTTCTCTTTAGTTTGGGATTTTTGTGTGCATGAAATGAATCAATTGCACCTTGTGGGCTTTTGACTCTTTCACCTATTTGCCACTTCATTCAAATTTTGAACTTTGTTGCCTATTTCTGGCAACAAACTGTGACACTTAAAGCTTTACTCTATTAAATGCCATAATCTCTGTTCCGCTTCCATAAGAAATCAAGACTCCAGAGGTTTTCCCCTATTATTCATGAGAAACAAGAGAACAAGGGAAAAGCTAGGTTTCATGCATCTCTATTTTCTGGACTAATTAAAGTAGCAGGGGAAAAAATGCACATGCTTCTCTTATCACCTTTTTTTTAATGGATGAGTTTGAAATATAAAAATTTAAAGCAGGACTTACAATGAGAATGCTATTTTAATTTTCACTACAGTACCTTGCACCTTCACTGTTTAGCAGATTTTTAATATAAATTAAATCACTAACTAAAGCACTAAGAGGAAAAATTTGCAGTAGAAAATCAGTGTATCTTGGATGTAACTGCAAAGGATGGTGTGAAAAGACAGAATAGCTTTAATAGTACTGTAATGATAATGAGAGGGTTATGTCTCACAGCACCCCCTTTACCAACTTCCAGTCCATATGCAGGCTCTCCAAATCTTATCCAGGTGTCTTATATCTTGTAGTGTTCCCAGATGCAGGTTAAATGCTATAGGAGATGTAGTGATTTCCTGCTATACAATCTTCACCACAAGCATGTCACACTTAATATAAAATACTACCTACTGGGACTGTGTTTGTGTAATGGCTTAAGAGCTGAATTATAGTCCACATTCTCCAAAAAGGTACTCAGGTACCTCAACACATTTCATTCCGCCCTGGGTCAAGCTGAAGACTTTCACCCAACTGCTCTGCCATGTTTGGATTAAGCATATTGTGCACTGTATACATAAACAGTATGTATAAAGTCTCAATTTATTCCTTTGTGTTGACTTCAGCAAAATCCACTCTAACCTTCCCCTAATGAGTTCCCCAAGCTTTAAAGACCATATAGTACTGAAGATGCTTTGGATTCATTCAGAAGAAAGTTAAAAATTTGGTAGTTATTGGATCTATTGTAGTACCTGTGGCAAAGCTCTATGCGAGCAGCTGTGCAGGTCTTTAAGTTCAGAATTCCCTTTATAACTCTCAAAAGTAAGAACATTTATAAAACTGCTTTATTCTCTCTTGCTTTCCCTGTTTACATGTACACACATCTGAGCAGGTAGTTATGTCAATGTCATCAGGCAGAATGCTGATTTTCCTGCTAAGACTTTCCTGCTCAGACTGGAGCACAGGACCTTGGCTTAAGAATCTTCCCAGTCCTTTACTTTTGCTTTTAAATTTTAGCAGTGTTTTAAGAGTCATAGCAAAGCTCAAAAATAAAAAAGTAGAAATACCAAAAAATACCAGTCTCCCACGGAGACATTTTTTTCCCATTTAATACAACTCTCCTGAAGAACAGAACCAGTATTATTACTGTATTCTGTTTGATTCTACCTGATATTATTATGATTTTATACTCTGTACACAAGGAGAAGAGTGGGGTGAGAAGGAGAGGGTGGGAGGGGAAACACCTAGGAGAAAAATTCCTTTGGGATATACAGTGCAAAATTAGCACAAGTTAAAAAATGGCATTACTTGGTTTTGAGCAAGTATAGTATTATTATTGGCACAGTCTCTATAGGAAAACACTCTAACTGATGTGTCATGTGTTTTACAAATGTATATATAATGGCAACTATTTACTGGACAATAGAGCAACTACTGACTAAGCAATATGTTCTGTAAGGGGCAAAGAGGCAATAATTCCTAGGACTTAGTACAAATAAGCTACAGAATATCAAGTGAAAAGTAATGACTAAACTCTTCAAAGATAATGATGTGTGTCAGCATTCAGTACAATAGTTTAAAATAGCAATAACAGTTTAGAACTCCAAAATTATCTGGAAAGGAAAACATGAGTAACTGTGGCATACATTAGGAAAGGCTATTGGACAAGGGCAAGATCGTGACCAAAAGAATTTCCCTGCTAACCTGCATTTCCCCATGGAAAAAATGAGATATGATAGATAGCCTGACTGAGACTATGCAAAAAGGAATCAGAAGAGACATGGTAGGCAGTGGCTGTTCACTTCTTGAACACTATTTGAAGAAAAAAATTCTCATAACTTATGCAAGTATGAAATTTGACGGTATCAATTTTAGCTATAGAGCAGAAGTTCTCAACAGAAAGACTGGAATAAAGAGGCAATAATGTAACATAACTATCTCTCCACTCCATGGGTTTATCTTCTTACAGTATATTCTAATCCAGTTTTAAGTTCCTCTGTAGGTGGCAGAGTACAAACTTAAAACAAAAAAAGACCCATCAGTCATACTTAACAGAGAAACTGTTACAAGACAATGGGAAGAACTGATCTGCCTGCTCTGATAAGTGATCTATGAAAATAAATATTAATTTAAAAAATATAAGAGGCAATTCTTATTTAAATACAATCAGATTTTTTCCTCATTTTAGATTTTGGAAGTATTTTGAATTGCCTTTCATTTTGGTCTCCAAGATAAGCTATTATTTTTCTGGAAATCATTTTCATTGGTTAAAATACTCCGGACTATACACGGTTATTGCCATTTTCTGGTTTTCATAATTGATTTCTGCCATCCAGTTTGAAAGACAGGGAAACTATTTGGAAATACACACATTTCACTAAGGGATTAACAGTATCTGGGAGTTGTTGCAATGTCTTCTCTATCAACTATTTGTTCTGGTCATATTTCCATTGCTATTGCTTCGAAATAAAGAAATATAAATGCAAAAACCCTACAGGTGATTATATATAATCTTAAAAAACTGCTTCTTTGAAGGAGCAATACTAATAATACCAGAGCTTTGCTTTCTGAATGTGAAAATTGCTTTTAAATACCAGTTTCCCTGTAGATGTCTTGAAATCTGACATGCATCATTTTAAAGTCTTACAAACAGTGATAAGTGATACTTAAAGTTCAGCTCTATCCTCATACGTAACATGGTCATAGACAATAAATGTCTGTGACTCAGAAACCTATTATTCTAACACAATAACATTTTGATCATTCTTATCTTTCTGTTACAAAGATATTTAAAGCAAAGTAACACACATAGTAATGATCAGATTTTTTTTTTCTTTCTATCCAGCTTCCATTATGGCCTTTGTAATACATAGTACTGGTTTATAGTGGTTTAGTAAGGTAAGAAGACTGCACAGAATGATATCTTTCATTCTACACATAAATTACCACCATTTCTTTCCTCCTTATACCAGCTTACTGAGTCCCCAACACCACACACTTTTTCCTAAGTGTCTATATCCTGCTACAATAAGTTTTCCAAGTGTGCCAAGTTTATGTGTACTCATGGCAGAAGACTAGTAGGAAGTTTATCTCTTCCAGCAAAACTTTGAAGGCACCCAGAAGAAAACTAATTTTTTTTTTTTCCCTTTGGCAATAGCATTTCCAGAGATGAAAAACAACAAGTAAGGAGAAATTTTTTGTATATCAAAGAAAATATTTCGCTCTCTCCCCCCAGTCAAGTCTTAGGATGACTATGTAAAATAAGCCTCCCCTGTTAATTATAGTACAGATACAAGAGAACTCTGAAACATATTTCAACTGCACCATCTCATTTGATTTAAAACGTATGTGTGGAAAACCAACAAAAAAACCTTCAGCCTCTTGCTAGAGAGAGAGCATACAATCATATAAATGAGGGAAATGCAGTATATATCCCTGTGAAATCACTGCAATGATCCTGAAGTTTTCACTATTGTGTTTGTGTTCTTGGAGTCACAGTCAGTCTACACTAAACTTGTCAATATCACTTCTGCAGCCCACAATTTTTGAAAATAAAAATAATGCGCAAAAGTAGTTCAGTTCTCACACTTTTTATCAAGGACTGAAATTTTGCCTCAGACACAAAATATAAAGGACCTGACTAGAGAATGTGAAACACACCAAACGTCGTAGTTTATAAAGAAGGAATGAGTCATGGTTTCCTGCAAGGTTTCTACCTACATGGCTTTTTTTCTCTTTTCCTTCTTTATGGAAACACATTTTATTTTATTCATGCATTTAAAATCTAAAATTTAATTTTCAGAAAAATTCATTTCAAAGCTGTACTAGTACCGCAAACTGAAAAAAAAAAAAAAGAAGCAGCATTCATTTTATACCATACTCTGCCTGAACACAAGGCTGAGGTAGACTAATTTTGCTAGGTAAATTATCTGGGATGTTTGAAAGTAAGTGCAATATAATGGGCTTTACTACTTATGCAGTTATTTTACATATAAATTTAGCATACATGTGATGGGGTATGCTCCCAGGCTCAGAAAATGCAGTTTTGCTTATTTGCCTGGACCAAAGAATGTATTGGTATTTTTCATACTAAAGTCTTAAAATTGAAATAAAAGCAACAAAGAATAGGGTTTTTAATCAAATCTGTGTATGATGTCTCATGGAACTATTAAAATTCTTATGAGTCACTACTGAGTGGTAAATTAAACCACTATTCAGTAAGAAAATGGTTTTCCAGCATCTAAAAACATCTTGAAAACAGCTGAAAAAATTCATAAGATATAGTTTAAAACTTACAGCTGTATAATATATTCATTTGAACTGAAAAGGGTGTCAATTCTGTAACTCTTACTAGAATTTGGCCTCTTAGTTCTACTCATACCCAAACAGAAGGATGAACAGTTTTGCTAAACACTCACCCCATGTCAGCTTTTTCTCTGGAACCTGTCAAAAACCACAATGAGTTGTGTTATTTGTTATAATTCTGAACTATGTTGTGTGGGTACTGTCTGACTAGACTCAGAAATGGCGATTTGAACTAAAACACTGAAACATGATTCAGATGAGAATCATTTTGTTGAGTCCCAGGAGCTTCATGATTTCCCTTAGTCAGCATACTGAAATACTGTGCACTTTCATCATTTATTTCTTACAAATTCTCATTACAAAAGAAAGTTACCGTTGCACTCTGCAACGTAGCAGTCATTTTAATGTCATTCGTAGTCTGACAAGCATATTTCACACCAGTATTTGTTTTCTTGCTCCTAACTATTTAGCGTTTGACACTAGAGATTAATTTTCTCATCTCATTTGTATGAGTAACAGCTCTCTGCTAATGTTTAGTATATATTTTGCCTTTAATATGAAGCACATAATCTGAACAGCTTTTAAATACCACTACCATGAGCACAGTAAGTCTGTTTTTATATGGATAATTGTCAAGCAGTAAAGCATAATAAGACTAATTTGTAATTTATGATATATATAGCCAAGTAGAAAATTTTTAATTATGTTATTGTGGAATTTATAATTAAACGGGGAGATCTGTTACATTTATTAATGCTACTCTGCTACTACCTTGACAAGCTAGGATTGGAATTAACATTTTCAAGATAACAATATCCAATCCAGTAAAACAATGCATAACAGATAACACCACATGTATCATAAACCCATGTTTTTGTAGAAGGTGTCCCATGGGGAACATCAAGCATTTACTGGCTGTGCTATTATCAAAAGTTTATTATGTTGTCTTCTACTCTGGTTTTGAACATTCAGACCAGATCACTTGGTATAAGAATTAAATTAATGCATATAGTAAAAAACAATACAAAACATACATAGTCATGTATGTTACTCCTAACTAGCCAACACAGCCAAAGCTGAGCACACTTAACATGACCAGTTGGAATAGGTCCTAGTTAATCAGAAATAAAAGAAATGCAATTTGAGATGGCCTTAGCAAGGAACTATTTCTATTTCTTTAAAGAAACAGGGTTTAGTGGATCTTGAAGTAAACCCATGGGAAAACAAATTCTTCACTGAATTTTAACCATTTTCCACAACAAGACCTTGGATAACATCTGTCAGATGTCCTTCTAGAAATACCAGTGAAGCTCACTCTTCTATGTAAGAACAGCATGAGCCATGAAGCTGCTAAACAGTCCTCCACCCAGCTTGTGTCCTGGTTCCAGAGGGATGGGATAAAATTGTTATACTGACCTGAGACCATCCAGGACTGTGAATATGGCAGTAATTTGGAGTGGCAGTGCTTGTGAGGAGGAGAGGGTGGGTCAGGTGGCCCAAATGGACCTATTGCAGTCCATGATGCTGTGCTGCCTGTCATGGTTTCCTCTGTTGCTGCTGTCTTCCTCCCTCCTGTTTTCTTGCTAGAGGAGAACACTGTTCACCAAGACAGATTTCCTTCCCCTGCCTCCCTGAGCAGGACTGGCTTGGCTCATCCAGGGGTTTTTGTGGTCTGCCACTGGGATCCTGGACTCAGAAACCACCTGTGAGATTTCACTGATGAGAACCCACTGATTGGAATTCTCTTTGCCTCAAAGTCAATTTAAAAGTGAATAAAGGTGGCACCAGGAAGGAGATAAGAACTGATTGCTGGGTGGAGACACCCCCTCCTCCCTTTTTCCTGAGGGCCAGCCTTCTCCCTCTTTTGCCTGGCAACATATTCCCCATGCCTTCACAGGGGTCTATCACTTTGCTTGTGTCAATTGTCAAATAAAAGTTTATGCTTGCACCTGACCCTTGCTGGTTGGACTTTGTTCTTGTGGATCAAAACCAACAACAACAACATGTAATGTTACTCTGAACTGTATCACCACCCTCTGCACCTGAGTTCAGTTTGGGACTTTTCATGTCAAGAAGTAATTACCAACTGAGGAGACAGGGTTCTTCAACTGTATATGCATTTATATCTTTGAATATCTTTACATATTTGCATATATTTCTGTAATTCACCATCACCATTATTGTTAATATTTATTATTTTATTAAAGCTAATCTAAGCATTTTTTCCAACCTTAAAGTCTCTCTTCCTTGGTTTTTTATTTTCCCCTGGGAGGGTGGTGAGGCTATAACAGAGACCATCTGTCACCCAGTTATTGGCTAGAAGTGTGACAGCCTGTTGGCAGCACTGCTATAGCTCAGAAACAGGAACACTACAGAGAATAGCCAGTAGGACCACCAGACAGCTCAGAACAGGGCTCTTAGCATCTTGTCTTTTCTGACTCTTTGACTGAGATAACCAAGCATGGGTCAAATCAGCCTTTTAATTGCCAGTGTTCACCTGCCAATGCTCTGTGCTTCACTGCAAAGGATGCAGAGGAAGCTTCCGCATTTTTCTGGTACTGCTGCTCAGTTTCTGGAGGCACTGCTTGGGTTCAGGTAAGTCTTGTGTTCAGACTGAGACAGCTACTCCTGTATAGCAATTTTATTTGAAGTAACCCACAAGATTTATTGCAAGGCCACTACAGTAAGTTAAAGACTTCAAATTCAATGACATAGAATGATTCTGGTTTGGTACAGTGAATTATTTCACCCTCCAGATGCATACAGTCAAGAAAGTACTTAACAATGATTAGTATTTAAATACCATATGAAATGAAACATGTTATAATTAGTGAGTATATGACAGGTCCTAAAATATAATTGTTCATTTAACAGCCTTTGTCACAGAGTATTTGAGATATTTATAAACCTGGCTTTCACCCTGACACTATACATGCAAGCATCTGTGCTCACATGACTTCTGTCAGGTAAAATGTCAATGATGACTAAGAATTTTTCTCACTTAGATCAATGCTATTTAGTTAACCCTTTATCCATATTTAATTATATGAAATCTCAATCTTTGACTCTGAGGAAATTATTCTTTCAGTAATTTTGTAGAGACCAGCTCAAAAACATAATTAAGAAAAACATTTCACAAAAACATAAAGCCTAAGGAAAATGTCAAGGGCTACTCTGGTCAACTCTGCCAAATTTGTTTTAGTATGATCATTTTTAGAAAAGAAACACAAGGAAGACCATGGAGATGCCAGGAATATATCTATATAAAATCAATTTTTTTTCTATTTCTGATAATATGTCTTCTCTACTCCTGTGTTAATCACTGCTTTGTGATTTGGACTTACCTGGTTTGGGGAACCATATCTTAGAGGAGGGATTCAGAGGGAGTTCAGTGACTGTGCAGAGCAGAAGCTCATGTTACAGAGCCAGATGGGAATGAATAGAGGGAATTAGTCTTCCAAGTGGCTCAGGGTATGAAAAGCAAGAAAAGTGACTGAAAGAAGGAAGCCATTAAAAGCTCCCAGAGAGCTAAGGTTTTAATTTAATTAGATTTGATTTAATTTACTCTTTAATTGCAGATTTAAATAGTACTTCGTAGATCTCTTCCAGTAATGGCTGCAGCAGTGAGAAAGAAAGCCAGAAAGTAAGTTTAGGTTTCAGAATGACCGGTTCTGATGCACTTCAGGTATCAATGTTTTCCTGTTAGATCAGACAAGGAGACCAACTATGAAACTGTACAGTAGATGATGAAGACAATTACATCTAACCTAAAACTGAAAATTTAAAAAATGCAAACACATATCACTGGAAAGAGTGAAAAGTGGGAGACCTAATCACTCCTTAACACAAACATGCAGTCTGACTTTCTGAAAACAAAACCAAACCCAAACACATTACAGCAGTGACCTGAGACAAATATCTCAATGATACTACTGATACTACAGGTCTTCACCTGTTAAGATTTGCAAATAAAGAATATTTTGCACTTCAGGTTCACATAGTGAACATTAAAAAGGGTAAAAAAACCTCTCAAGAAGAACACTGTGTTGGCCATGCAGAGCAACATTGCAACTAACAGAAAAAATACAAGCCAAGATATTGACCAGGGTTTGGAAAGAGAAGCACAAACAGCAGAGGTTAGATAACCATGACAGTGTTCCTAAGTGCTAGCACAGATTGCATCTCTCAGCATGGTATTTTACCTGTTTTGTAAATGCAGGAGACTGCTGACTTTTGTTCAAGTTCGTGATTGCCTCCTGGATCCTTTTCTGCAGGATTGCAGCAAGCCAGTTCTTCCCTGTCCTGTGTTTGTACAGCTAATTACTGTTGCCCAAATGTTGTAAAAGTCTGGAATTTGCACTGTATTTTTGCACGACAAATATAATTTTGAATTCTAATTTTGTTCTTACTGTATTTGCAGATCTTGCTGTAAGTTAATAATCCTCCAAACTATAGAACAAAAACCTTTGCACTTCAGAGCCTTTGCACTTCTACACCTTTCTATTCTAATAACAGACCTTTGATAACTTTGCCAAATGTCGTTTCCAGACAATGTATAATTCTTAGAAAGTTCATCTGAGCTCTAAAAGAATATGGATATGTTTCCCAAGGAATCATAGAACAAAAGTGGTGATGAAGCAAGTCACTGTATTCATTTACAGTGATTACAGCAGAGGAAAAAACAAGTGTAAAAGACAAAGACACTACACAGCGACCAGATCCAACTCACAATTCTAATTTCAGACAATTAGTATCTAAAGCATCCATTCAAATTCACAGGAAAACATTCCTACATTGGTAATTGTTGTAAGCAATCAGCCTTCCTCAGACTCCATCTAAAATGCTGTCGACAAGTTAAATGTAAATTGGATAAAAACCAATTTCAACAACTCTAAGAAACCACCTTGGAATCTACATGAATCTTGAGTTCTAAGGACATTATCTTCACTGTTTTTCTTAGATTATTGTAAAATTATGATGTTGAAGTGACATTTGAATGCATAGAAGATATCTTTGATTCCAAGTTACAGAGATCTAGCTTGTTACTACTGTTACTGCACAAAACCTTTTAAGCTTATTCCATATTAATGGTGGAAGCTGATCTCTCCACAGAATGTCCATTGTTAAGTGAAATGAGTGGCATTTAGAACAGATTAATGGCAAGAATAACCTGGTTATTTTTCCTTCACGTACAAATGTAAACAGTGTGAACTGATAGATAAGACTCTGGGCAGGGACCTAAAAGCCCTGAGCTTTTGATTGACTGACCTTGGACAGGTCACTTTTAACTCAGACTGCTGAAGTTTCAACAGTGTGAGCTGGTGAAATTTTTTCCCTTCAAAAGGTGCTTTGCCTTTTATGGACTAAGATTCTTTATCAGAACTAGGTATTCTTCCTTTTCATTTCAGTGGCTTTGTAGGAGGAGCTTCTTCTGAAACCCCTTTCCTATGCAGCAATATCCAGCAATATCTTTTTCATCCCTCGGATGTATCAGGTGCCCTAGTCTCATAGTTTTGTCAATTTGTGAACAGGTAACACGATTTCTTACTAGCACTTGCCACAGATTTATTATGTCCTTTGGTATAAGCCCTAGGGAACTGCTTTAAGGGGGAAAAAAGGCAAATATCAACTACTTCTCAGGGTTTCTGCTTTGTTCCAAAACTACACTTACTGTTGGAATACTGCAGCAATTTCCTGCTGGTACTTTGATCCAAGAACATCATGAGCTATGCAGGTGGTTTCTGTCACACTGTCAGTCATATTTTTGACAGATTTTGAGCCTGCAAAATATTCCCTGATAAATTTCTTAATGTGATCTGTGCCAAGAAAGGAAAACTTATGTTCTGCCAGCTTGCTGCCAAACCCTGGATATGATATCAGAGTTTTACTCAGTCAGTAATGCAAATAAAACTTCAAATTATACTAAGAAATACTTGAGAACCTTGTAGAAGAATTCCACTACACTTGACCAGGCTCACTAAGCCAGAGTTAATATTGGTTTAATATGAAAATTATTATATTTATAATTGTTATAGTCACAGTCATTATATTGGTTTTAATATAAAAAATACCCTTTGTTATGTCTGGAGTTCAGCAAATCTACCTATTATCTCCCATCAGCACAATGCAATCTTTCAAGTTAAGCAACACTGTAATGCAAGAACAGCATCTGTCTATAATTCCCTGACCAAGGAGGGTTATCCTGTTTCAGATTCTTAAGGGTCTCTTTACTAACATCTTCCTCTTTGAGTAGGAGTAGTAAGGAATAGTTCTGAAGCTTCAGAAGTCAGCCTCATACAGGTTGCCTGGAGGAAAGTTCAAGGACATAACTATTCTGGACTCTCAAAACCATGCAGAAATATAGAAGGTGACCATTACCCTTTCCAGCTAATTAGTCTAATGGAAATTTAAATCTACCCTAATCTCTAGCACTTTTTCACACTATGAAATTGTGAAAGGCAAATCCATACAAGTCTAAATTGAATATCACAATGCACAAAATATTCATTTATTTTCCATATGTAAAAATACTGACATGTCTACATTTTGTCACAGCCCTCTTAGACAATATATTCACTAATTCTAAAGCTGAATCCTACTTTGAAATCCTGTTTTGCCCTAAGATAATTCATCAGCAGCTAAGCATGGTGACTGAAGGAGTTTAGGGGATAATGTGAGTCAGAACTATTCCTATGCTCATCAACTCTGGGAATTTAAGGTCTTCTCCCTTACTACTTCCCTCAAAGTAATTTCCTCCTCCCTTTTACCTCTCTGAAAATTTCTCCAGTTACATCCCATTTGATTCCTCTATTTTCAGTAGCATTCCAGGATGACACCTGTTTTGAGAAGGCTTTGATTGCAATACACAACTATATAATGTCACAGGTCAACTCACAGTTGAGTGCCAAAGGATCCAGCAAATAAAGGTTTCTTATTGTACCTAATCTTCCTGGGTATGAATAGAGCTCAGGTGACATGCAAAAATAAATGCTGAAATACTAAAGAGTAGCATTTAGTGGTTAGGTAAAGATTTTTCAGTAACAACTTGGAAAAATTTCCATACACTAAAATATTTTTAAACAATGTATTTTAAACATTTGTGTGCTGTGACAGTACTCAGAATTCCCAGTGGTAGATAAAGACATCATTGTACCAGTTGTTATACAGACAGAACAAATGCTGATTGCTACCCCAAAGATCTCACAAAGTTATCTGAGAAATCAGTACACTGATACGTTATCAAGTCTGAATTTTGTTTGAAACTTCCAGAATGATTCTGCATCCCACAGTAGTTGCTTATAGGCAGAATAAATTATGCTTTGAGTCATTTTTATAAAATTCAAAATACAGAGAAATAACAACTATACCTTGTTAAAACATGATTCCTTCTTTGATCCTAATTGCCAGGGAGCATCTATAGGAGCAAAGCTAAGAGTGGTTTGCTTAAAACAGAATAAATAAATACACAAACTGAATACTAAACATAAACACTGAATCACTAGCTAAGAGGTTTCCCATTTCAGCAGTCAGTTTCCAATAAAGACAAACACAATAACTAAACCAGCTGAAATGCTTTCATTTGTATAGCTGCTTCCCTGACCTCAGCATATACCATTTTTACACACTTCTTGCAGGTTATTCTAAAGGAAGGCAGCCCTGAGAGTCCTGGAGATCAGTACCATTTCCTAACTTTCTGAACTTGCAGTAATATTTAGACAATTTTAAAGGGTCCAAACAGATGATGAATGGTGATTGCAGTGATAATGACACTTGCCAGGAAGTGATGAAGCATTTCATACTCTCTTGCTCATCTTATTTGAAAACTAAAACCTTGGCACCTATCCTTTTTTTTATTTTAGCAGATCTCCAAAAAGCTGCAGCATACTTTTCTAGACCAATGGTTAAAACAGATGCACAGAAAAAATGTAACAAGAAAACAACTGATCAAGGAAGAGAAAAAGAATGGAAGAAAAGTCAACGACAACAGAAGTCCAGGAATTTCTAGACATTTGGTCTGAGGCTCTACTTAGACTCCTAGAGTATTAAGCTTTCCACACTTGTATGGAGAGAAAAAATGGAATAAATTTCTAGAAAAGGTGTTGAACAAGAACTAAGAGGAGTTTTAAGCTATGGGATATGATGAAAGAGATGCAGAATCCAGTTACATATAAATGGATCTGAGAAGAAGAGAATGTTGAGTTTATTTCTTGTGATACATTGATACTTCAGTGAAATATTTAGTGCTACATTCATGTCTGAGCAGAATCTTATAAAGATGGTATTTGTCAACATCACATATCAAGGCAAGACTATCCAAAAGTGCCTTAAAGTCCTTGTTTTAGTTTCCATCACAAGGTAGAGACTGAGTATTTAAACCCTAATTACTTTCTAGAGGTCCAGCCTTCACTTCTCCATTAAAAAAATTAAATTAAGAATTAAAAAAATTAAATCTGTCACTCCTGAGCAGTTTCTTAAGTCCTGCACACAGCTATGCTCTTCATAGAGGTAAACCAGAACACTTTGATTTAGAAGAGTTAAACGAAAGCAAAGGAGCATTTTCAGGTTTATTCAGTTATGGCATTAATGGACAAGTAGAATCAGCAATATGTTTTGAAATGGAATAAGAAACAAGAAAAATTTCCTCTTCGTGCTTTTTCTCAAAGCCTTTGAACATAGAGAGATGCCTGGTGAACATTTGGTTTGAAAACTTTCACACTCATGTTCTCCAACAGCCACTGAAAAAAAAGGCTTAGAAGTAGCAGGCAGCATTGGTTGATTTTTCCATGTGCTGATCTGACAAAAAGTGATTAGAAAGTTCAACCATCTGCTCCTGACCCTGACCTAAAAAGAAATAAAAAAAAAAAAGCTTTCTTGGAGTAGCAGTAAATGATAAATAAAATTAAGACCGGAAACCTATACATTCACATATTATTTCACATTTAATTCACATTTAATTGCTCAGGCCTTGCATTTAAATTCTGGGGGTGTTTTTCTGCTACTCAGTTTTTTGCATTCCATCACACTGGTCAGACAGTGTTTGGCTCCCAGGAAGAAGATCACTAAAGCTAAGTCAGAAGCCTGGAACCCAAAAAACCCAGAAAATAATGCCTAGAAACCTACAAAATGCATACAAAATTTTTAGTTGCCACAGCATAAATAACAATAGCAACAAATGCTTATAAGGATAGAACTTGTACATGAGCTTATCTTCCTGCTTTTTTTTTTTCCTCTTTTTGCAAGGAAATGTTTTGCTGTGAGATCCTGCATTAGCAAATTCTATCTTAAAAGTAGAGACTGACTTACCATTTTTTGATGCATCCTTAGTTTCTAATTTTTATCTGAAGTATTCATGCTATGGTGTATTTTTTTTTATTATTCCTGTGTGTTTTCCTGCTACTCAGTATGAGTCTAACACTATTTGAATTTGTAAAACAGAGAAATATCCAAAATTACTATAAAAAGTATATTTAAAATTTACTATAACTTTCAAAAACTTGGATGAGACTGTCTCCATCCCCTCAAATACATTTTTTTTGCAGTATACTGCTACTTCTAAAGATTATTCTTGCATTTTTTTTAAGTATAACATTAATTTCTTTCTCCACAATTTCTGAGGGCCAATTTCTGTTGATGTGAAAAGATATTTGTGTATCTAACCTCATATATCTACATGCTCTAAAGCATTCAGGTTCACCTAAGTAACAACATATGAAAAAGTAGCAGTCAAATTTGACAGGTATTTTGAAGGAAAAAATATCACTATTATTAAAATGAATTTTCATCCATATATACATATGTTCAACCATGAAAAAAATTAAATATTTATTCTATTTTATCAGCCAAAAGCATAGTTACATAAAAATCAGCAAAAAGGAGTTAATAACTTTCTCTGCTACATGAAGGCAAGCATGCTTATCATGACATTTACACCTACTCAGATATTCATCTGGGAAAATCATATTGACAGCTTAGTACTTGAAGCCATCATTGTTCACAGACACATATAATTAATAGCTAGACAGTAATGAGATGTAAGTCTACTTGTAAGTATGCAGAGGGTGAAAGGTTGTGGTGCACCTGCATGTATCCACTATAAAAATTCCTTGTTGCAAAGACTGTCCATGTTAGCAAACCAGAACAAATCAAATTAAAATACCATTTTTCTGTGAACTCTGTCTAGAGCTACTTTTAAAGGCTGGCCACTATCCAGAATGCCACAATCCATTTGTAGGTTGGGGGGGAGAAGGTGAGGAGAGGTTTCAGGACTTGTTCTCCCTGTGTAACCTCATCTTTAACTCAACACCACTCCCAAGACTTTGCAAGGTGGACTTGAGCACATCCCATCACAACCAATCACCTGAACAAAAATAATTTGTCTGGGGCTCTTACTCAGTTCACAGATGAGCTTGTAGCATAAAATATCAAAAAAGTAAAAGATTCATGAACTTGCTAAGCTCTAAACAGTTTACTGTCCAGTAATAAATCTATAGAATTTAATATTTCTTATGGGACATAGAATTTAGCTTTTAATCAGTTTTATCAGTGACTCTGGAGTTCTGAGGCCTCAGAAGTCAGTCAAGAGAAATAAAGTCTCATGCATCTGTATACTGGGGAAACTGAATAATCAAAAACCACAGAGGCAAAGAGGAGTAGAGATGAGGAGAATTCAATATAGCTTTCCAGTCAAGTGATTTGGTAAGTTGGTTTTGCTACTGTTGGGATAAATCCCCTTAAAATGAAAAGCCAGCACAGAAATCAAATATAATCCTGCAGATACTGGAATTTTTTAGAGTGCACAGCCCTCAGCTATAGCCCTCACCATGTATCATCTCCAACTCCACTACACTGCAGCTCCAACTCACAGCTCTGTATGTATGGTTGGATGCATCAAGAAACAACAGTAGTCAGAGAGATGTCTCATGGTGGTAACATGACTAACACTTTCTTTCTTATCTAAAGCAAAATATTAGACATGATAATAAAACATGGTAATTTTCATTAATATGTATTTCATATTTCCAAAATGTTTTCCTTTTTCCATTTTTTTGCTCTTGAACATTCCTTTCAAATACCTTTTCAATATTTTTGTTCTTGCAAAGAAACAGCACCAAAAAACGTGTATTTTCCAAAGCCCTATTAACATTTTTTTAACCTGATATATATTAGGCTTACTTACCAGATTTGGCTGTTGAAGAAGTCCCTTAAGATTACCAGTCATTCATATTACTTTATCCTCTTTTTATGAGAGGTGCTGTTAAAAGAAACTCTCTTGCTAGCACACACAGTGACATAGCTAAATTGAAATTAAACTGAAACTAAATTGAAACTAAAAATTAAGCCTTTGTTCTTGGTCAGGTACTCGTCCACACTCTTGTTCTGAGAACAAAAGGTATTTGTTTAACAGCCCCAGATACATTAAAGTTTTTTGTGCTACTAGAGCTCAAAGAACTGGTTGAAATGTCTGAGAAGTTGTCTGATTGCCATGTATATAGACAGGATAAACAACAGAACCATAATGAACCACAGCAGAGGAGAAACATAACATTAACAAGAATGTGCAACAATGACCTAATTTATACCAAATAACTAAGGTGAATATAGGACTTCACAGTCTAATCATTCTGTGAGGAGCAGGACAAAAAACCATTGATTATTGTTTTGAAGTGGAAGGGAACGTGAGAGTATTATTTGATTTCATTCTTTAGAAGCTGATTGAACAAATTGCTCTCAGTACAGAGGAGGAGAGAGATGGGGGGTAGGGAAGCAGGAAAGTGAAAATTGAGCCTTTCAGTTTAGCTTGAGTGAAAAGCACCTTAAACATCAAGAAGCTTTGCCCATCACAGAATTTCTTAACACTAATTAATTAATGTTGAGGGAGAATTTTTTAATATCATTTGGTCAGTTTTGCTAGAACAAACCCGCTTAGTACAGAGTCAAGAGAACCTGCAATCATGTCAGGATTTCATGTTGTATTGAAGTGACTAAATACAGCAGGAATAGAACATCTTTCAGCAAAAATGGAGTGGGATGACAACCCACTCCATAAATATGGCTGCCATCTACCTTTTAGACAATTTTTTCAGACATTAATAGGAAGAGAATAAAATAACACATTTAGAAACAAAAACAAGTGCATAACCTTGAAAGGAAGTTAATGGTTTTTGTGATAGGAAAAAAACCACTCCTTTTTCTCTGCTCCTTTCTCTTTGTGAGTAGTGCTCTGGGAGTGGTACCAGTACATCTTGCTGTCCCGTTTCTATGAAAAAAATCCTTGTGCAAGTTCATTCTTGATTAAGTTATCATGGTGCCAAGCAAATGTAAAACACTTTCCTTGTGCTTGTCAGTTTCAGTGAAGGAAAATCTTTTTTATAATATTTAGAGATTTTGTTTCTAAATACACCAGTTTCAGCAGAGAATTAATATTTGACCCAGACTCTGAAAATTCATTCCCACTCCATGGCACATCTATTATTCCTTCCCTGTGCCAATAAACCAGATCCTTGACATTATCTGTATTCCTACAAACAATCTGGACTAAAGGTAACTCCCCAGTCAAAAAAAGAGTGGGGAAGAGAGGAGAAACTACCTTGACTATTAAAGCAAGAACATGTTGTTACATCCAAAATGGAATTGATAACTTCTGGTGTTTTTTTTTTTTTTCCTACAGCGTAAATGTGGCATTTTTATTCTTACCTTCCATTGGAGTACAAGTGACTGCAGAGCTGTTATAATTTTATAAACACATCACCATAATTGGTAGTATATCACTGTTTATTTTCATTTTCATAATTCGTTTACAGAGACAAGACAATCTGGGTAGCTGCAATTACATAGGTAAGTATGATGCTTTTTGGATAATGAAATTCAAAAAATTAACCTACATTTGCTCATTAGCAGTCTACTTTTGTACAGAGACAGGTTACTGAGTAAAACATCTTTTTTCCATGGATAAGTTCTGAGCTTACCTTTTTACACATGAAGGAATGGCAGCCTCTAGACTCAAAATGTTCGGAATGGCTTCCAGTGTTAATTAGGAAGAGAAGCATAGGGAAACTGTAGTATTTGTGATGGCAAGAGACATTTTGTAACATGGTAATAATGCAAAAGAAAAGAGTTCTCTCAATGGGGAAGGCTGGATTTAATCATGAAGTGAAGCAACAAATGCTTTTGTGTTTCTGACACTTTCCTCTGAGGCAACTCAGCAGGGAAAAAACAAAATTTCTAACTTTTATTTATTATCAACTTTCAGCAGTGCTGAGTGTATAGTGAGAAGCATTCAGCTACCTATAGAAAATTCAAGTACAACATTTACAATTTAGTCACTTAATGTGTCCCATACTTCTACTGTTATACCTTATACTGTACAATACTCTGCATATCATGCTATCTGAATGCTGCACTAGAGAAGACTGCAAGACTTGTTTAAAGTGGGGGTGGCATTTGATAAAAGTATCCCTTCCCTTCTGTCTCTCCCTTGCTCCCTGTTCCCATCCTCTAAATTGCTACGGATAAACTGCTAAAATAAAATTTTAGATTATGCTGTCCAGCTGTTTTTTCTTCACCCTTTTAACTCCTCTCATCTGCACAGTCCAAGTTTCACACTTGGATTAAACGTGGTGAGATCTATTTGTGATGATCATAACACAAATTACAATCTGCTGATTTTATTATTAAAAATAAATTTAATGACAAACTGGGATGCAATCAAGTTCATGGGAGCTGAGGAGCCCATCCTTAGTTTGTCTACCCAGAAAAACAGGGCTCATCAGTGAGAGTGGGCAAAAATCCAAAATTTTAGCAATAAATAGCAAATTTGATGCAATCTGTTTCTGTGTTACTATAATAGCTTCAGCCAAGTGATAGACAAAGGGAGGTAAACATGTTTCTTTCCTTTGGAAGAATGATTGGGGGGAAAAAAAAAGAAAAGAAGAAAACAAAAAAGGAAAAAAAACCAAACCAAAACACCACCAAACAAAAAAACGAGAGAAAGCTTAATTCTTGTCATATCAGGTGACTTCTCACTTGGAAATTAAGAAAAGAAGAATCACATTCAGTAACTAATATTACGAAATATTGTGTTCTTTTGTCACAATAAAGCAAATCTGTTCTGAGATCGCATTTATTCTGTTGTAATTCAATAGCCTTCAATTATACCAGTGTGAGATGAGAACCAGGCTAATTTAATTAAATTATGGACTTGGTGGAGAAATCACAGTCTGAAGTTCTCTGGTCTATGCTCCATGGACATCAACTGTATCATGTTAATTATGCCACAAAAACTATTACATACCTTTCTTCCTCATTCAAAAACCCCAAACCTCTTTCACACTGTCCATTTCAAAAAACTCTGTAGTCAAGCACCCTATTTTACCTAAAGGAACAAAGTGAATGCTGGATCTTATATTTCCTTACATTTGTGAACTGTAGTCTCACAAAGCTACAAGATTTTCAGATCTTTCAGATTGAACCACACAGTCCCAGTACAGCCAGGACTTGGAGAGCCTAATGGGTTGGATAAAAGCAAGCAGGACCCATAGCTGGGCCATGAAGTACCTTTGCTGAGACACAGAAGTATGCAGAAGCATGCAGCTGCCCTTTAGTTAGAATCAGCTATTAGTTTTCAGAAGTGAAGCATCACATGGAGTTTTTTGCACTCATGCCCATGTAAAAGGCTGGAACTGGTCCCGTACATGTGGTGGTCTGCCAACTTTAGTAAGGCATGGGTGCCAGATAAACACAGATTTAATATAGTTTGTACAGTTTAGAAAAATTTCAATTTCATGCCAGGAGTATGATCATAATGTTAGACATTGTCAAATTATAAGAATGCATTTTAGTGTGAGAAATCACATCTGTTGTCACTTTACATTGCCATTACAGAGCTTTGCACAGTATCTTTCTGAGTCTATTTCAATGTAGAGTCACCATACATAAAGCTGCAATACTGTTTTTCTTTACTGGGAGTGAAAGGAACACAGCTAATCTCTAAAACACCGATGAATTCTACCTTTTCATCAAGAATATTGCCCTTTAAATCTTCCTTTATTGAAGTTGATGTCTTAAAGTATAAAGTTTCATTCTATTCCCTTGATCATTCAAACTAAGCATGTCTTGAGATTACATTTAACATCTAAAGATAAATGTTGAAAAGTATTTAAAAAATAATTTCTGTAACAGTCATGTTTCCCTAGATAGTAATTAGATTCAAGGACTCCACAACTTCTGAGTCCTCATCTCCCATACCTATTTTTGCACTTAACTGATGATAAAAATGTTCTGAACTTTCAAACTAAAAGGTTTTACTTAAAAATCATAGGAAATTCCATAATTTCGTTAACTCAGTGTCACCATTTGAAGAGGAGGAACTAAAGAAGGAGGGCTTTTGGACTCTGAGAGGGGCAGATGCAAAGGGAGGGATCTATTCTCTCCCATTTCCTGCCAAACTCTATAAAGATTGGGAAAGTCAGCAGCTCTGCCCTCTTTTCTTCCCACTTCCTCCTGGCTGTGCTGCTGCCCTTTACCACCAGCTCACCCCATGCTATCTATTGGGTTGTATAAATATATATACATATATATATATAGTTGTATCTATTTGATACTTTACCCTTTATGTTATTGCCTTTCTCTTGTGTTAGTAAATCTGTATCCAATTGTTTTCAGTTTCCAACTTAGTCTCCCATTTTTATTCCCCTTTTATCTTCCCTTGGGGGCAGGTGGTATGGAGAGGAATTCTGTCCTAGGTTTGTAGTCCACACAAACTGCTAAGCTGTGACACTTGTTATCCACTCTTTACATTTTGTGTTCGTCTTATATGTGAACACAAGGATATTTTTAAGCTACCCAGAGCAGCATTCTGGATACAGCCCTTTGTCATAAAGAAAAGATCAGAGCTAGAAGGGTAAATTTGACCTCATGGTAAACCAAGATTGACTCTTTCATGTATCCAGAACTAACCTAATATTTTTCATTTCTTACAAAAAGATCATCTGACATAACCCACTTAGCAGCAGAGAGTTACTAAGTATGCATTGTTCTTTTTTGTAATTACAAAGCCAGAAAACTGATGAATTACACAGGTTCAGAAATGTTCTGAACCAAAGTATTCTGAAGCTTTTGTGTCTGCTTACTTTTACACATAATATATTTATACATTTCTAGAACATTGAGGATATTTTAGCAAGCAAATGGAGAGAGAAACCTTTTTTGATGTGCAGCTCATACAAGGCAGACAATGGCAAACCAAACCACTGAGCTAAGATTAAGTGTAGTATGATTCTGTGTATCCTCAAGAGAACAACTAAAAATAGAACTAAACATTTCCCTCTTGGAGGCAAAGCTTCCTCACAATTATCACTGAACTATATACATGTGTATCTTATTAACATTCTTCATTTTGATATGTCTTTAACAAATATTTTTTAGCATTTCTAGAGAAACAAGAAATCTGTCTCCTTAGGAAGGAACTTCAAAGTCAAAAGGTCCAAATGAGCCAAAGTTTTTAATCTATGGGATTTTAAGTAAAGAACTTTTAACAAAAATATAATAATAATACTTTAAACAAAATTTACATAAACCAGAAAGTATCTAGGAGAAATAAACTTGAGAAGTATAAAATTTTTTCACTCCTTTTACATTTAACAGTGCTGCTTTTCCTTCCAAGTTATTAACTTGGGCTTGTAACCAACCAAAGTTTTACTGAAAATAAATAAATAAATAAATAAAAATTTTAAAATTCCTGATGTATTTTTCTGTAAAACACATTTAGAAAACTGTATGTACACACACATAGAATAAATAGTCATAGGTAAATTAATTTGAAGTCTCATTTTTGTTCCAGTTACTTAGAAGTAAGACCAATAATGTCTGTTCAAGAGAGATGTAATACTAAAATAGAGTTTACTTGTCACAACAGTATATTACAGGGAATAATAAAAATCCATAAAATTCAATCTTTTTCTAGATGAGCTGAAAATAATTAAATCAATTGGCCAGTAATTTTCTAATTGCACTTTTTCATTGCTTGATTATGCAGTTTACTTTTCTCATTAAATTGTATCTATCTGACAGATACTATTCAGCTGGATTGCTCAGAGCTGTGCTTCTTTGTGCTCTAATATTTGGCAGCACAGGGACCAGAACCACCACTTTCCAAATAGCCTGTTTACTGCGACCTCAGTTTATGGCCTTGGAAGCAGAAAAAGTCAAAAGGAGATGGAGAATCAAATTTTTTAAAAGACATTTCAGAATTGTCATTCTCCTGAGGACTTCATTTTGGTGTCTTTTTTCAAAGTTTTTAAATGTATTTCATTTTCTTCAGAACAGGAGGAATTCAGCATTCCAGCCCACCCTAATGGAAATCAATGTCAATGATGTAACACTCTTTGCAGAACTGTTGCCTATGCACCAGAAAATAACACACTGATGATAAGAAGAGACTCTCAGTAGGGACAACCACTTGCAGCTCCAGCTAAGCCTGGCATGTTTGGCATCTCTACCAAAAAAGTGTCTCACTTATCTTGACTGAATTTATCTGGGGCTAGGAAAGACACCGATGTTAATAAAAATTTTTCAGTTTAGAGGAATGAATTTCAAGCCCTCGTCAAGCTTTTAATTCAAAGGAAAAAGAAAGCTACTAAATGTGGTTAATTGGTGTCAGAAGTATTAACAAAAAAAAAACCCAAAACAAAACAAACAAACAAAAAAAAAGACAAAAAATAAACTAGTCAAAGCAAACGGTAAATAAAAATGCAAAGCATAAAATTGCAGGTAAGCGTGATACCAGATCTTGATTCTTCAATAAATTCTTCAGACAACTTAGCAGAAAAACCAACAGCAATAATATTTCATTTCAATTTTCCCAGGCAGAAAAAGAGTTCTGTATTTGAGATGAACAAAATAAAGAAGTAAATACTAGCCAGTAGTCTGTTCTTTAGTGTCTTTCTGACATAAATTACACTAACAGTGAACAATTCAAATATAAGTGCCTCCAAACACTATTTATCAGAGAAATTCACAACAATTAAATGTCTGGGTAATATTTATGGAGGCTACTTGTTTCCTGAGGGCGCCAAAAGTCTGGAGAAGGGTTGGGTCAAAAAACCAGCAGCCAATGTCAAACAATAGATAACGTAATGCAAGCACTTTCATAGACAAACATCTTCCTTTGGATCTCTCTTTGTTAAATAACACTGCACCAATTAATATCTGCATTATGCTTGGAAGGCTGCACTGCTGGAATGCAACAGCCTCTAAAGCTGAAAAACTCATTAAATAAATAGCAACAAAACCAGACAAAAGTGCTGAGTGACTATGATTATAAACATTTAGTTATGCCACCATGCAGAAGCCAGGAGATCAGTGGGGGAGACTTGTGAAAAACACATTCCCTTTGTAAAAAACAAACAAACAAACAAAAAAACCACCCTTAGAGTGATATCTGTAGAACTACTACAGATTCCAGAGAAATTAATGTTTGCCTCACATTTTTCTATTCTTCAGCAGATGATACCTCCAGGTACGCCGGTTTGTCTGGCAGGTCTAAAATCAGATGTATTTGCATAAATCACCAGAGAAGCAACTTAGAAATTTTTGATTTTTTTTTTTTCCTTTGACATTTTATGACACTGACTCAGATGAGTGTTATTTCTTTTACTCATTCCAAAGAGCTCATATTAAATACCATTACTTTCCTTCTTCCTTGTACAAACCATAAACAGCACAATGGTAACTAATGAGTATTCATTCTTAGGGCATTCAGGTCAAGAAGAATAAACTTTTAATACAGCAGTTTTTAATACAGCAGTTTTCCTTTTTAATTGGAGACATCCAAATTATTGCCAGTGGTGGCAAAGAGCTTTATACAGCAATGGCAATCAAGGGGCTTTGGGGGGTAAGTTCCAGTTCTGTAACTGCTAGCTATAGATTTCCTAGCAGGTGATTAGCATCTCACTGACTCAGGTGAGATGCAAACATGTTATTACAATTTTCTTGAATTAGCAAAAGTATACAACACTGGTTTATACTGACTTTCTTTCAGATCTGCTTTCTGGTGGCTAGAGGAGCACAGATGTTATCTGATGAATCATAAAACTCTAGTGATGTGGGCAATACTTGATCTTCATAAAATCTCCTAGTTCAAAGTTAACTTTTCAAAAATATTGGAATTAAATTGAACCCTCAGGACAAGTTCATATTGGATCGATACTTTCTGTCATGTTTTGATCCTATACCAGGCACCCAAGAAAAGGATTTACAGTATTAAAGAATAAAGCACTTAAAAATATAATTGTTTTGTTGGAGAGCTGCTCAAGCTGGATCATCTCCCTTCACTTTAACTTCAGATATTTCTACCCTCAGACAACTTCCTCTGTTTTAAGGATGTAATTAGGCATGTAAACACTGAACACATCCAACCTAGAACTGACTGAAGTTTAAAATTATGGCAGAGGTTAAAAATGCCATTATGGGTTATTTTTAACTAAGCAGAATTCTCTGCACAGCATCAAACCCAGTCATACTAGAGCAGCTAAAATAGCATGGAGACAGCAATGAGAGTTGCAAGAATGAATCTTGGGCAACAACTTAATATATGATGGCTGCTGAAAAAAGTCATCTTTAAGGGACTTTGTAACTGACAAACCTTGGCTCACAGCAGACCAGTTTGGAAATCACTTTTCTAGCAGAATCCACCAGAATAAATTCAATGAGCCATGTTAAAATCTTTTTACTTCTACTTAAGAAATTGCATACAGGGGCAAATAGTCAGATCACCCAGTGAATAACTCACGTGCTCCTTTCAGATCACTGTTCCTGAGTCACAGACTACTTCACCATCAGCTGCAGCTTTTAACAGATACTAAATGCCTTCAGTACCTCAACATAAGTCTAAACAGATTTCTAAAAGAAAAAGGGAAGCTGGGCAGAAAGCTTGCATCTTTAGTCTGCACCATTGCCTGACTAATTGTAAAGCTTCTTGGACCATGTAAACTGAGTCACTTCATTGCCAGCCATACCTTCATCACTGATTACTCATTTTCTGTTCAGCTTCCCTTCACCAAGACAGAATTCAATTCCCTCTCTTACTGTAGTCACAACTGCTCAGTTTTCTCTATCTCCTCAGTTATATTAAAGAATTGACTTTATATGATCACCTTTATAGCTCCTCTCCATGAGGCCTTATTTTAAAGTAAGTTCCATAAATTACATTGGTGACTACAGTATGGTAACACTGGTAACACTGGGGGTCTTGCTACCATACAGTAAATCCTAAATCTTTTTAGCCTTGGTTTTCTAATAGCCTCCAGTAAATGGCAAAGGAAACAATTGTAATTGTTCTAGCCCTCCTCAAGAAATTATATCAGGAGTAAACCAGACTTGATGGCAAATGCAAACAAAATGGAATTGTCCTAAATGCTTGGTTAACTCCTAAATTATTATTTTGACATTGCACAGGAAAACTTCTCTCAGGTGCTGTTTTTATGAACTTGAGGTTATGTTTCTCCTTCAGCTGGATGAAGTCAATGCCTATTTTTATAATAACTTCCACAAGTAACTGTGTAATTTCAGTATTTAAGCATTTGCATCTTTCCAACTCCATATAATTATCCAGACAAGCCTATCCAGATACTTTGACTTCACAAGTTGAGGTGGAGCAGAAGCTGCTCCACATGGGAGGGCAGTATGAACTCTGAACCAATAACTGAGAAACTGCTAATGGTTTTGTGGCGTGCTTCAGTGTTCATCAGCTAAACTGGAGAATGAAGTTTTTGAAAGAAACATTTATAATAATTGGTCAGTCTGAAGGGCAAACAAGGGCCCCTGCACAAGTAGCTGGCAGGAGTTCAAAATAGGAGCAAAGTAATTATTTGTGTAGTGGATTATACACAGCCTCTTTCTAGGCAGAGATCTGACTTGAACATTTATAAACTAAATTGTCACAGAAAGCATCTTTTAGGAAGTCTTTAAAGTGTTTGATGTAGCATAAGTAGATTCAGAAACCTAAGCTAAATAAGAATACAGAAATATGAGACTCATTTAATTGCTATTTATCAGTCAGCTGCATAAAATGTTATCTTATTTCCTTTGCAATGGTCTTAGATAAAATACTTAATATTAATTGGAAGCACATGTGAGAGGTGTTTGTACACATGTAAAGTCTTTCAAACGGGGAGTTTTATTATCCTATATTATTTAGAAAGTCTGCGAGCTGTAAAGACATGCTCCTGCTATTCTTAGTGATATCATAGGCAAATTATAGCTTGTGCCCCACTCCCTCGATTTGCAATCATTTCTATAAGCACAGCAATTCACCTACCCATAGTAAACTGGAGGATTAGCATTTACTCTAATCTATCAAAAGCACTGATATGTGCCAGAAATTGCAGGAAAAAAATCTAGTATGAACCAGAAAATTAATTCTGTGTCTTGTGTACGCGATAATAATGGAAATATCTTTCTAATAACAGTATCGTTAATGTAATATGACTGGATAAAAAGAGTTCTCCAAATTGTTAATAGTAGGCTACTGAAATATCGATAGTTACTGAAAATTCTAACACTTATCATCTTATAAAATTAATTAGACACATATTTTTAAGTTACAAAGTTATAATTATAAATTTTTACCTTGACTGCTCAGGTACAAAACAGACTTCCTTTCAAAATCAAAAGAAGCCATTCATAATTTATAAAGGAACTCTTACTGTAATTGTGACACTAATGGGATACATATCAATCAACAGCTAAATTATTATATGATTTCTTCAATTTCCTGTTCAGAGCATTTCTGAAATGATATTTGACAAATATCAGATTTAATTATACTTAAATTCCCTTTATAAATAGTTGTAATTTGGATTTCTCTTAACCACTTAAGATTTTCCTTTAAAGAAAAGTTCTCACATTAGGAAAAATTACAAAAATAGGTGACATTAAAAGTAAAAACTACTTGAACTGTATATCAATTTGTTTGTAATGTAGTTAGCAGTGACAGTTTCTATCTCACCATTTTTTATCATAGTTATTAATCTGTAATTTCAGCTCTTTTCCTTTATTTCTCCCTTCTGCCAAAATTGGGGTATATTATGTTGGATGTGAAGGCAAAAGTAGCTTATGCTTTTTCTCAAATCTCTTTTGTCATCTAAATGAGTTTTAGGTCAGTGATGGCAATAACAAACATTCTCTCTTTAAATCAGTAACAATTACATGTAGGATCCTATTCTCACAGCATGTGAACTCCAAACCACAGACTCCTGGGACCTTGGATTTTAAATTTTCCATTCAGAGATTTTCTGGCCTTTTAAAGACAATTCTAGCAAACATGTATCTGTATGAAAAGTAAGTTATTTTCTCACTAATGAATTCAAAGCTCAGAAATGGAATTCATCCCTAATACTAGATTCAAGAGTGGTGGGGATACAAGAAGCTACTTGCATACTTATAAAATAAGATAGGGGGTAGAGGGAGCACCTGACTGTTCTGTGGTTGACATTGAGTGAAGTAGCAGACAGCCAAAGTACACCGTAAACAGAAAGCAATTAATTTCTTCTTGTCAGATAATAATCTTTTTGCTTATAGCATTGATGCAATTGCAATTAAAAAAAAAAATAAAGTTGGCTTTTCACTTGCCATGCAGAAAGCAGCTCTTCACTGTAGGGCTATATGGATCTGAGGAAAATTAGATATGTTTTTCATTTTATTGAAAACATCCAAGCCTCCATCACAGGACTGAGGGACAGCATTAGGTTAGCAAGCCCATAGAGTAGAAAACCTGGAGAAAGGCCTTCATTCAAGCTTCCAAAATACCCATCTTTTCTTACTGAGCATGCAAATAAGGATTTTCATTTCTCTTTAAGCATAAGCAACTCAAGTACCTTATTGAACAGTCTGCATTTTCAAAAGTATTTAAAAAAAACAACAAAACAATAACAAAAATACTCTAAGATATATGAGGTTAAATGTATACAGAATTCTGCAGCCAAATCCATAAATAAATGTCTATTATGTGAAAAGCTGAAATGCCAACAGAAAATAAAAGCTCATTTAAAGGACAGACCTGTTATGCAGCCTTTAAACACTACCCAGATGGTTATCTAAATGAAATTCAGTTTTCTTACAGAAATAATACCTTCTTGCAAGAAGATAATAAGCATTCCCAACTGGCAAAATATCACAGAACTGCACTGGAATCACATGTACACATTGGAGAAAACTGTAGGCCTGTGGACTCTATCAGCAAGAACAGATTCAGCTTCACAATTCATACCATGTCTCAGCTTCAGAGTATATATACTACTGTATACTACTTTAAAAATTTGATAATATGGCTTCTTATATATTTGGTTTCATGAACAGTTCCCATTCCTAAGATGAAACAATTCTCCTAACCTAAAATTGGCAGAAGAATTCTTCCCAAATCAGATTAACCATGACAGTCCCACTTATCTGTCTCTCTCCCCTACCACATACAAACATAGTTCTACTTTGATATCTGTGCATCAGCAAAATAAATCCATGCTTATACTGCCAGCTAAGCAGAGGTCTGCTCTGAAAAATTCAACTCTTCGAATTTTCCCCATACAGTATTCATAATATCGACTACTCAGTGATTTCCAATGATTAAAATGAAATAATTGGGAACTCTGAAGAAGCTGAGCACATAGCTAATGACGTAACCTGTTTCTCTTAAATACAAATATTTTAGCAGTATCTTGTCCTGTAGTCTCAACAGTCATGAGGTCGGCACCAATCAAAAAGGTGCACAGATTTCAAAGGCTTATTTTCCACTTGATTTTGATACATCATGAACTCTGGTTATTCTTGTAAGTACTCCTAAAGAAGTATGAATCCTATTTCCTGGAGCTGCTGTACAGAGTGTCACTGTTTAGTTATTTACCTTGGTTAGTTTAATAGAACCATTCCAGAGGCAGCTGAAAGGAAATGTTTCATCCTAAGAGCCTGGTAATAACAGAGAACTTACAGAACAAACAAAAGCAGCAGCTTAGACCCTACACACATGGAAGTCTGCACAAACTGACAGAGATCTCTCACAGTGTAACTTGGAGGCAAGTTGTGTGGCATCAGGAAGCGATCAAAAGATTTGTTCTCTTACGTACACTTTGGGATTTCTATGATTGTTCCCAAAGTCCATAACCTCAAGTACATCATCGTCAGATTCATCACGGACTGATGAGAGGATTCAGAGCAAATACTCAAAAGTATCACAGAGAAGTTCCAATAAATCCTTGGTCATGACAGAGAAGCGACTCTATATGAAACAAACAAAGTTCTTGAACAAATGCAGATGGTGGCAACTCCCTTTCTCACAGCCAGCTTGAACATCCCCAGATACATGGGGGAAACAGGCAGTACCATAGCCAATGCATCCAGTAATGTCAGCAAGTAACCCGTTTCCCTTCAACAGATAAGGCACTATATGGCATCTGTGTAATGCCTTTAGAAACTTGTATTTCAAATATTTCCAGCAAAAATAATAGTGCCATTTCCTTGCTTCCAAAGCAATAAATATAAAATATTTCTTTATAACACCCTGACATCAGCTTCCAGAACAGAAAACCAGACAAATACTTAAAAGGAGGTGTTGAAGTTAAAAGGGTTTAGAGCACGTTAGTTTGGCGGAGTTTCTCACTGACAAATTGCAGATGTTTATTTACTGATCTGCACCAAATGAATACACTGAAAACTGCATTTGAGAGGAGCAAATTAGACACAGCAAGTGCATAGTGGCCCCTTCAAATAGTCCTTCAGTCAGGTTTTAGCATTACTGAGCACCGTAATAACTGACAAAAAACCAGAGATATTGCATCTTCCTAATAGCTAATCACTTTTTAATACAGACCTCTTTACCTGCACTCTCAAAGGCAAAGTATTGATATTTCCTATGGAAATGCAATAATATACTTTCCCATATATACTGACAGGAATGATGAAACAGCTCCAGCAATAGTGATTCTGAAAATACTATTTACAAAATCATATCGGAGCTATGGAAGTGTCAAGCTGAAAGGACTTACCTGCATTTCAATTTGGATAATAACTCTCAGTACTTATCTTTTCAATGAGGGTAATAATCTTTTAAAGAGTCTAGCATTACTCTAAATACCACCAAACAGGAGAATGATGGAAAGCAAATACTATTTGGAGCATTGAGATAACCCTCCTTTTTTGCTAATTAGTCATTTTAACAACAGATGAAAACAATCTTTCCCAGGGAACAGAACAAAAGCCAAGGAGAGAAGTTACTCACATTCCTTTGAGCCGTTGCCACATTTTCTCTGCATGTCCTCCTATTTGATACTTTATAGAGGTCCTTTCCAGCTCCTGAGTTGTTTCTGTTGCTCGAGCCCCCATCGTTATTGTCCTACAGCAATACAATTACAGTCAGGCTCAGCAGCAAGTACAAGCATTCTTTAGTCCACTACAAATGTCAGAAGATCCACGCATGTTAGGCAGTAGCTGCTGTCGTATCAAAACATCAGAATTAGAACAGCTGAGGGTTGATCCTGCCTGAATTGCTATTCACTTTGATAGACAAATCCACTTCCTCCCCTCCCTCCCAAGCACAGTGCAAATACACACAGCTCCTCTGACCTCACAAGTATAATCCATAGGGGTGAGCCAGCTCCTATACTACTGACTGCTCAAGCTCCTTCCTCGTGCGCTTTTTCTGCTGTAGGAACACGCACACAAGCACAAAATATGCCTTAAGATGGACTGTAATTCATTCCAATGCAGGATAAATGTGAAGGGCTTTAACAATCCAGAAGAAAAGCTGATTTCTGCTCTGCAGGTTGAAGGAACAGGCTGCAATAGGAACGCAGATGGTAGAAGCCAGTATCAGCCACATCACCCTACAAAAAGAGTGAGTGCTCAAATGCCAGAGCTTTTCTCTCTTTAGCTGATCCTGAATTTATTCTTAATGAATAAATATCTACCAGCCTCTCAGTAAAAATATTACTGTAAAAGGGCTAAGTCAGTAGTGAAGACATGCAGAAATCCCTGCAGAAGAGAAATCAGAGAGCTCTACAGGTTGTTATTGAAGGAATACGCTGTAATGATGACTATTCACCTTCTCCTAGCAACTCCTCTCAGTAGGTATCTGTCAATTTAACTGGTGGAAAGCGCAGCAGCTGCGAGCCAGCCTGCTCAAGCGAATCCTTCGGGACAGCAGCATGTGTGTGTGTCAAAATCTGATGCTGAACCCTTTGTGTCTGAAAGCAAAAAAACAACTAAGTGCATGCAAATGCTAAAAGGGTTGATGACTAAGTGGTATGTCAGCCATGCAGCAGATTGCCAGCTCTGCCTTTCAAGTGCAAACCTAAGAACCTAGCTGTACAGTGAAAGCTGGGTTTTGGAGGGGGAAAAAGAGAGGATTCCCTTGCTGCTTGCTTAGCCACAGACTTAGAGTTTTCAAAGCAGTGCCTGGGCTCTGTAAATAGCACCTGTCTTGTTTGGTGAGTCAGCAACAAGCTTCATTTGTGAAGCAGCAGGCAAATAATCAAATATAGCACAGGCTTATCTCAGTGATCATGTTTGTTTCAATTAGAGTAAGAGCTGTGCAAGAAACCAGGCAAGAGGGGTGTGCCAAGGAGTAAATATTCAACCTTTGCCAGATACTGATGTCACTATCAGCTGGGAAAAGGGTCGTTGGATCCACAATGGAATAGTGAGGATGAGTGTCCTTGGAAACTGGCTGGAAGGAGCCTAAGGGTAGGAGATGCATTTCTCAGTATGGCTTTAACTAGGCAGCTTTATCTGTGTTAATGCCATGATGTGAGATGATGAGAGGTCCTCATCTGATGAAACTGGCAGAAGTGGATAATATCATTAAGTACTCGGAATCTTAGAGAAAAAATAAAAAGAGGCTCACTGCTTTGAAATAATTCCAACACTTCAGAATTTCCTAATCGATTTTCTTTCTCTAGGATACCTCTTATGCACATTGCAGATTTAAAATATACTGTACGAGAGCTATATGCCATTTTGAGATGTGTCCTTTACACACTCATTTCAGGTGGATAACTAAATAGTATATCTCATTTATTTATATGGATTTAACACATGCAAAATTTTAAACTGGTATTAATTCACAGATTTTCACAGAATTATTCCTGAATCAGAAATGTGTCAGTGCCATAAAACTCACAAGCAATGTCTGAAAAACAGTCACTCAATACTGACACTTCTTAAAGTTTTCAAATAACATCATAAGACAACAGTGAAGAAATGCAGCTGTTTATTCAAAAATTATGATCTATTTGAGTCACCACAGCATTAGTATCTTTGAAACTTCACTGAAACACCACTCAAAAGCTTTCAAACTTTTGGCTCCTGTTTATGTATGGAGTCCAACTAAAGTTTGTAAGAAAAAGTATACAAATATCCTCCCATGGAATAACTTATGAAAATGTCTCACACTAATCTGGATTCTTCCCCACACTTTAACTGCCAGAAATGTGAAGGAACACAAAGAAATTAAATATTTATACAAACCACATAAACCTTCAGGAAGAGAGGGGAGTTTCAGGAGCCTATTTTTTCTCATAATATATTTCTGACTCTGTCCAATTTTGTAATGAAAAAAATAGTGGTGTTTGTAAACTGCTCTCCTTCCCTCACAGCAACATCAGCAGTTGAAAATACATTGCTTTCATTTACTGGAGAAAAGTATTATGACCAGGTAATCACAGAATCACACAGAATCACAGAATTGTCACAGTTGGAAAAGACTTCTAAGACCACCACATCCAGTTCTTCCTAATATCTACTGTAAACCTCCCCTCCTGCAACTCAAGTCAAGCTGACAGGTCTATAGTTCCCTGGATCCTCCTTCCAGCCCTTCTTGTACATGGGCATCCCACTGGCAAGCCTCCAGTCATCTGGGACCTGCTCTGTTAAGCAAGACCATTGGTAGGTGATGGAGAGAGGGTTGGGGAGCTTCTCAGCCAGATCCCCCAATACTCTGGGGTGGATCCCAACCCACCCCATAGACTCGTGGGTGTCCAGGTGCCATAGCAGGTCTCTAACTGCTTCCTCCTGAATTATGGAGGGACTGTGCTGCTCTCTGTCCTTATCTTCCAGCTCAGGGGGCTGAATATCCTGGGGGTGGCTGGTCAGAATAATGGGGATGGAGGCAAACAAGACACTAAGGATTTCAGCCTTTTCCTCATCCTTGGTTGCAATGTTTCCCCCTGCAACCAATAAGGGATGGAGATTCTCCCTGGCTCTCTTTTTGTAATTGATGTATTTGTAAAAACTTTTTTTTCCCTTTAAGTCATTAGCCAAAAATTAGTCCAGCTCCATCTGGACTTTTGCCTTCCTTATATTTTCTCTGTTTGACCTAACTGGATCCCTGTACTACAATATGCCTGCCCCCCTCTTCCAAAGAAAGTAACCTTCCTGTTATCACTAAGTCCCAGTAAAAGCTTCCTATTCAGCCAGGCTGGTCATCTGCCCTGCCATTTTGTCTTACAGCACATGGGGACAGCACATGGGGACAGCCTGCTTTCCTGAACAATGTTCCAGCCTTTCTGGACCCCTTTGTCCTCTAGGACTGCCTCCCAAGGCATTCTCTCAATGTCCTGAACAGGCCAAGAGAGAGAAGCAAATCACTCAAAACTTTTAGGTACGCTGTTATCTTAGAAACACGAGCAAAGAAACCCTCCCAGAGACATGGGGAAAGGAAGGACACTTCCTCACCCCACCTTCTGTCAATAATGCTCTGAGAAGGAAGCAGCTGCACCTGTACCCTTCCTCCCACCCAGAGGAAGACAGGCACACAGGCTGAGATCAAAGGACCCCAAAGCAGTGCCAACAACCCTCTGGCTACAAGGGGTGACATGAATGCAAACAGAAAAATTTAAAATACACTGAACAAAAAAGAAATCAGGTTGTTTTTTTGACATTAAATACTGAGAGGCCTTTACAGTTATGCCAAAATCATAGAGTCACAGTGAAATCAACTTTCCTTAAACTTGGGAAAATGCTGCAGCCAGACCAGTTGGAGATGAACTTTAGAAACAGGAAAGGGAGGATCCAGGTTTTTATGAGGAAAATTAGAGCTTTATTTTAAATAAATCCCCGCCTCCTGAAGAGAAATTAAATGTGCCTCTTTGTGCGAAATTCTCTTCAAAACATCTAACTCATGACAAATGGAGGATAAGAAAATATCAGAAGGCCTGCAGGGTGACTTGTCAGACTAATGCTCATCCCTCTAAACCTGACAACCCAATCCTCCCTGTGGTGGTGGAACTGCAGGAGAACCATGAACCAATTAAGATATTTGAAAACATAAGTAAAAAAAAAAAAACCAAACCAAAAAACACCAAACAAAACAACCCAAAATCTAATCAACAACAAACCCTTGGAAAAAAATAAGATAAAATTATTGTAACTAGTGACAGCAGCTATTAGATCTCTTTGCTGACTGTCCTGGCCCTTATCTAGCAAGCACTAACACACATTAATTTTAAGCATCTGATTTATTTACTGGGTAAGCCAGAGTTAAATACCATAAATAAATAACAGAGTTAAAGCACTGAAAAACTCCCTCCCAGTGGACTCAAGTGTTACCTGGTACTTTCTGAACAGGACCTAAGGGAAGACTCAGTAGAGCTGACATCACTCAACTTCTACCCTTGCAGAAAAGGTATAGTTTGCTCAAAGATGTACTCCAGGTCTCTCTCTGCCCTCCCCATTGTTTATTACATTCAGTTTTGAAGTGATGTCTGATCCACTTCTTCACAAGCAGAGTTTCCAGCTTGCTTGCAATGCCCAAATGTGTCAACTACTAATCAATAGGATTTAGATGTCTTGGTGCCTCAGGTAGGGACATCTATTTTTAATTTTCTTTCAGTATGACTTTTCACCCAATTTACCTCAAGGAATCATTTACTTCAGTGTACTAAACAATCTGAAAAATTCTGGGAAATGAAGAAATGGCAAAACCGTGAATAATTGCAGAGATGTGGAATGTCTGAATGGGATGCTAAGGATAACGCTATGGAACAAAAAAAACCTGCAGAAAAAAAAATTGCTATTGCATCAGCAAGACAGAAAAAGATAAAAATATTATTATTTTTAAGCAGCTGAACTTAGAGTCCCTAGAAGCAAAGCTTGAAAAGTGTTGGAAACAAAGACAGACAGCTGTCAATCAAGAAGGAATCAGGTGTTCAGCAGGAAGTGTTTTACATGTCAGTGAATGACACGAAGCAGGAAAATTATTCAAGGCAGGGTAATAAAAGGACTGTCTTAACCTGCTTTGTTAGATAGATGACCAGTTGGTAGTTGCATGCTGCACATTTCTGCAGGTATATGGAAACTTGCCATCAAAAATTCACTGGGAATTTAAGCTGAGAGATACCTGCTTCATATACCAAAACCAAACTGGATGTTGGGGGAAGAAAAAATGGAGATTACAGAATTGTTCTGAGGTTTTCTTGAGTCTTACCTCGTGTTAAGAGTGACTCTTCTCAAAACCTTATTGTAATACTTCAGAAAGAAAGAGAGAGGCTGTAGTTACCTTGTTAAAAACATGATTGTAGAAAAACAACGAAAATTGGATTAAAATTTTGGAAAACAGGAACTTCAGTAATTGTATGTACCTCATACGGTGTAATGGGGCAATCAGCACAATCTAAGAAAATAGAGGTTACATATTTTTAAGGATTGGTGGCTTTTAACTTCTTTATGAGTTGGCAAACTGCTTTTGAAAAGCATTAGCTGAAGATGAGGAGAAACATTCATGAAATAAACTTTTAGCAATTGCTTAGAAAGCAGTTTGGCTACAAAACTCGTGCTGATTTTTGCAAAGAGAGGAAACCAATCTAGAATTGGTAGCAGTGTTGAAATAAGACATTGAAATTCCCACAGAGAATCACAAGGATGCTTGTATTTCATGCTCGTATTACATTAAAAAAGGGTAGGACTGCCCCTACAGCGTAGAATAGTTTCAGAATAAATATAAATGTTACAAGTGAGTTCTGCTCCTTTCATCAGAGGCCCCTGACTGTTTTACCATATTTCAGATTTTTTTGTCTCCTTTTCAGGATTTCTTATGAAGCCATTATAATTTTAATAATCATGCACAGAAGATGTAAAGGTAAGATAAAAGAGAAACTGTGGTTGACTGAAAAACTGGAACTGCCAAGTTATTGGTATGAGCATATAACTAGAGAAAAAGAGAAAAGAATACAATTTAAAAGGAAATAGGAAATCTGGAATTGGCAAGGTATTTTCCAGTTTATCCCACTAACTTACATCAGATGCAAAGAAAATAACAAATCCATGCTTGTATGATGTGTGGAGACAAAGACAACATGGAGTAAAGCTGTTTCAGCTAATTATTGGCTAAAAGAGGTTATTTCAAGCATTCATTTTGAGCTACTCAACAAAGAAAATCTTTCCCTTTTGCTATACATTACTCACACAAAGACCATAGCAACAAGGAAATGTTTCTGGATATTTATAAAAACTGTAACATAAGAGATACCAGCAGAGGAAAAAAAAATGTCTTCATCTCAAGCTACAGATACAACCTAGAGAATCAACCTTTACCGTGTCTGTTTTTACTGTAAACCAGCTTTCTACCAGTAGCTGACCCCAAACAGGTGGAATCAATTCATTACATCCACCCTCCCAAACCTGAACTACAAATCTGACCTTTCAGGAAAGAAGGGCAAAGGCACCTCCTTGGAGATACAAGAACTTCTGCATCATAACCCCCAGCATCTGCTATAAGTTTGGTGCAGTTCTGGGTGATATAAAGTATTGCATGTGATACCTTGAAAGCAGATTACATCAAACAGTACTTTAAAGGTATCAAGGTCTTCACTCATGTATGATTCTGCTTTAAAGGCAAGTAAGATGATCACAATCTCCTCAATGCAGGTAATAAAAATATTGACAGAACAATCAACTCAGTGATGGAATCATATTGCATCTGTGAAACAGCCACTTGGTAAGAGGGGTTAATAGAAAAAGAACTAAACACATAACCTGATTATTTTCATCTGTAAATGACTGTATTGCTAAGGCTTGGACAAGAGGCCCAAACCAGAGTTGACCTACAGATGAATCCTGTCCCTTTGTGGTAGTGCTGAGGCTTGGACAACAGGCCCAGGCCAGAGTTGCCTTGTACGGAAATGACAAAAATAATTAAGATTGCATCCTTGTATATAAAAAATAATTGACATTGCATCCTCGTATTAGTCATTAAAAACATCATTTATCAAAAATAATTGACCTGATGTTTCAAAAGAGATTATGTTAAAGCAGCCCTGCCAACCACACCCGGGACTCTGGCCCAGTCCTGGTCACGGGTGGTCAGGAGATGAACCAGATGTTTCCACGTGAGGTAATATGCAAAGTCATCCTGACTTGCTGGGTTTTTTAACACATAAGGCTGGACCCCCATGCAGTGACTTTGGATGCCTCACCTAGGAGTGGATGCACCATGTAGGATTTTCCCACTTTCCAGGAAGGGTTCTCCAAATCCTCGCTGCAACCGGGGCTCCCCAGCGACTGCAGCTCTGGATGATGGGAACGTGTGCAAGTGCTGATGGATCTCTCTTCATCACTGCCCTTTCTCTTATGTAGGAATGATGTGGTGCATTACCCTGTATATTTTCTCTCTGTCTGCTTTAGGTACTTTGTTCTGGAGTTTTCTTATTTGGTTGTATTATTTAGCTAACACCTGTAAAACACGTCTGGTGTCCCAGTCTCATTACCATCCTAATCAGCAAAACAATGACCCAAATGCACTGTTACTTTCTTGAAGATATTACCTGGACCCACTTTGGTTCCCACTAAAGGAGTAGAAAAAAACCAGAAGATACTCTATTAAAATATAGCAAATTGAATGTGGAGACAGACAGTGTTGCTTTTTAAATTTATAGATTATGCTCCAACAATCAGAAGAAAGTTCAAAAGGAAGATGAAGGGCCTATCTTCTCACTCTGAGTGCCTGTGTCTGTCTCAGAGATTCATCTAAAATTTGCTTTTGAAAAATCAGAAAAATTCAGGCGTGTACAGAAAGCTAAACTGTGATAACCTAAACGGTATCTAGAGAATTCAAGTTTCAGTTATAAGAAAGTGGCTTTCTTCTCAAAAAAATTAGCTGCCAGTGCCTTGCATCTTTTCTGTTTCTTTTTTTAATCTTGAGTTTGAAAATAGGCATGTTACTTAGCTTGAGCTGAGATATTCAAATATATTCCATTAGGAAGAAGAGAGTAGCAGGTCCCACAGAGAAGCAATGGGATAGCACATTATAAGCACAAGAGCACTCAGCTACTCACAGAAGAGTTCCCATGACTGGTAAAATCTAATTTTAACTTCCATTAATAGAGTACAGTCATTTTCTTAGAGGGAGTGTTCAAGAAAGTACCCATGATATCAACCTAACATTCTAGAAACACCAGCAACAATACAAGTTCGTACTTCACTCAGAATGAAAATATTTCTGAGCCTCCAAAATGTGTCTATGGAAAGCAACAAGTATAGGTACATGTTCTGTTATCTAAAAGTGCATTGTTTCATTCAGTTTGTTGAATTGCTGACCATAGCTTAGCACACAAGTTTCACCAGTTCCACATCACTTTCAAGAGCCATGGTATCACTGAAGTATATCTTTATAAAACACTACTTTTTTGTTTTAGAGATTAGAGTGATAAACTGTAGTAAGAAAGAATCAAAGAATCTTGCCCCACACTTCCAACTGGCTTAGTTCCAACCTCCAGTAATAGGATCTTTTTAAATTTTCATCTCTAGCCCTATAAACCCTTTCTGCAGCACATTGCTTCCTCTTGTCCATACCTGCAGATCAGATTACAATACCCACATAAACTTCTTGATAAGTTTAAAAAAAACAGAGCTCTTAAATCACAAACAAAAAGGTACATTTGTCATTCTTTTACAATTTTCAGTGTTAAGATAACATAATCATGAAATCAGCCTGAGTGTCCCAGCTGAGCTCTCAAACAGTTCTACTTTCTGTGCTGGCAAAGCTGATTTCTATTAAGTAAATTAATTTGTCACCAGAAAAATTAAATTAATGCAACTTTTTTATATAACTAGTGGTTAGCATATTGGGATGGAAAATGACCAAGGAAAATAGGACGTTTAGTAAGTTGTATTTTAACATCATCAGCATTAATTATAGCTTCCAATAGACATGAAAAAAAAATTTGCAGTTCACAAAAACCATTTCTAGGCTGGTACAGGATCTTAAATAATACAGAGTTTATTTCAAAATACAAAATTCTCACTTCATTCAAGGACTAACAGGATTTCCTCACACCTTTATGCCTTCCCCAAAAATTTGAAGGAAAGCTATCAGGTGAAATGAACACACAAAAACCCCCAAAACCCAAAAAACCCCAATCAAACAAAAGCAATCAAAAAACCCCAAGCTAAACTTAGTTTAAGCATTTTGTGATGCCCAAATATAACTTAATTTTCAGGGTTTAGATAAATGGTCCAAATAATTTATAAAATTTAAATTATCTTAATTAATTTGATGCCATTAGCTTGTATTTATACATGTAAAAAGCAGTTTATTTACCTTTTGTGTACAGCAAAATTCTGGTGAGTTCATATTAATTTTAATGAATCTGTAAACTGAAGTATTTTACTTTGGGCTTTTCCTTGGGAAAGATATAATATAACTTGGATAGTTCTGCTGTTTTCATAAGGCCTGATTTAGCTTTCACTGGGGTTTTCTGGCCCAGGAGGCTTTTCTGGCCCAGGGAATTTTTCTTTGGGAGGCTGTTGTGCATATCAGCACGGACACAGAAAGTGACTGACACAAAAACTGCAAAAGAGAAGCCACACAATGACACAAACCTTTGCACAGAGTGGTCCTTTACAAATGGGCCTTAGGGCAGTAAGGCTCTTAGGGCTGCTGCACTCTGCAGGATCTGCCCTCTATGTCATGGAGTAGGAATTTTACACAACAGGAAATCTTTCCTGAGATCCTAATTTTAAGTAAACTTAGTAAATTTTGAGAGATAAAACAGAATGTGCTCCAGTAATTAATCTTGAACTTTTAAAATACACATGGTTTGAGCTGTAACTCTCAATTTCTTGCAAACATTTACACTAAACAGTCATAGCTCGAGTTTAAATTGAAGCACCTGCCAGAATATTACTGAGATCACTAAAAAATGGAATATAGCTGGAGAAGTATCTTTCCTGGGTTTTTTTTCATAAAACAGCATGGAATACGAGGGCTATAAAAACCTTCAATTTGATTATTGCATGCCAGTATCCTGACTGCAAAATCAGCCAACGTTTACATATCTAGAGAACAAATATGAAATTAGGTAAGCACAAAATGAGCCTTCTCCAGCATACTCCCAAACTAGGGACTTTTTGAGCCAGAGATTGCATTTGATAGCATGTCCCATTTAGACATATAATCTACATGAATTTGCCTAAAGCTTTCTCAAAATCTCTTATTTATTATTCTCCACATCTTACAGCAATTCATTCTAACCCATCACAGAAAATTTATTGTCATCTGGATGTTTCAAGTGTAACACATGATAATTTTATACGATCTCCATAAATTCTTGCATTAGAGTAACATCAGATAATTATTTCCTGTTCTCGTTCTCTCTACCATTCATGGTTTCATACTATTTAGATGCAAATGCCGTAGATTTAAAATGTGGCATAATGTTTCATGTTTTACCCTAAGTTCCCCTCTGAAGAATTACAAACTTGCATACGTCTTTTCATAGCTGCTGAGCCCTGTCATGCCCCACAAGGTGGGTGAGGCACTGTCACACCTCACCAAGTGAGAATGGCTCCACATGTGGGGGACAAACCAACTACCACGTCCCACAGAGTGGGCATGGGTGGGGTTCCCCAGAGTGGGGGTTGACCCTGAGAGATTCAGACTGGACCCCCTTGCTTTCTAAACTCCTTCAGAGAGGAGCCTGGGTGCAGCTGGGTCCAGTCCTCCTCCTCTAATTGATCTCTTTCAACAACCCATCCAGCAAGATTAAGTTTTTGGGAATTCTCTGAGCATTACTCTAGGAGTAAGATTAGGTGGCTTTGCATAAAAACCACGTGGTTTGCATAACAACACAACTTTACTTAAAAGTGAGTAAGATTATAAAGCATGTCAGATTACAACCACCAGAATTAGATATGATGGTACTTTCAAAGCAGTGGATTACAATTTAGCAAAACTTAAGGAAGTTGTAAAAAAAATTGTTACAACTAACAAAACTTAACAAAGAAGTGTGGTAAAACTTAACAAAGGTGGAAACTATGTTACCCTCATGTGCCTAGATAAGGTTAGGGACAGAGACACAGAGAGAGAGGGACAGGGAGGGGAAATACATCCCCACCCTTAGATCCAGGGATGATCTTGGTAGGAAGTAGTGGTCCTTGGATGGTGGGCACACATCCAGCATTTCAAGTGTGCCTCTTTTATGCCACCTGACCCCACCTTTTCTGGGGGGGCTTTGGCATATCTTGCAAAGCCCTGTGTTCACTTGGGCCCCTCCAGATGGGATGATTCAGTTTTCCACAAGCTGTCTAACTTTGGTCATTTTTAGCAAGAAAAAAAAGCTATCGATTACTTCTAGCATGGTCTACCAATTCAGTCTTTTCAGCATTCCATCATTTGGATTTTGTTCTTTTGTTTCATTTTGCATTCCAACAAACCTTACAGAACACAAATTACATAACTGTACATGGTCCTCATATTAAGAAAACCTTAATTGGTTCCTGTAACCAACTTTACTCTCAGACTGCTATCAACTGATTATTGAAGGATGAGAATTTAGAACTATTCTTGAATTCTGATCAGTTATTATTGAGTTGAAGCTCTCTGAATCATTGATGCATTATTCAGTACTCTTAATTATTTTAATTATTTAGAAATTCTGCTTTTCTGTAGTTGTATAAGTAAGTTTTCAATGAAAGACTGACCCACACATCCCAGCTGGGTGAAGTATTACACCTTCTCCCATTCAACAGACATGAAAAGCAGTTCTCCACACATCTTGCTTCCCACTTACTATTGAAGATCTTACAGTCAGAGGTAAGGAAATATTCACTGCCACTCTCAGGAAAAACATACCACTCCTCAGGGCTGAGCTGCTACAGAGAATTAAATAAACTAGAAGAAGCACCCCCTGTGCAGAAGTTCAATAGCAGAGAATCCCACTTTAGGCAACTAAGCAGTGCTAAAATTTTGTGTAAATTTCCTCCCTGTGAACTTAACCATACCATGGAAACTTTGCAAAGCAGTTAAAACTTGACTGGACTGTTTCATGGATGAGTTCTGAAGAGAAAAGGGATTTTGGAAATACTTATGCATAAATATTTTTAAAAATAGTAGGTCAAATGACAAGACCTTTCTATAATACAAAGTCCAGAAAGAGAAGAACACAAAGACACAGGTTACTTTAGTATCTCCTTGTTCCAGCATTATGCATCGCTGAATCACCACCTTAATACACCACAGAAGCAACAGAGACTAAAGCTACAGAGGTCGACCTTTTTTTCTGCAGGAATGCCAAAGCTATTCCAACTGTCTTCTCTGAGAGGTCTCAGTCAAGAAATCCTCATGATATTGAGACAGTTACCAGCACTGGTGAGGGCTGCACACATAGGTGAAGCCACAATCTGAAAAGTGCGGAAAGAAGGGATGGTAAAAAAAAAAAAAAAAAAAAAGATTCCCAGATATCTTCTTTGGAAGGCATTAAAAAAGAACAGAAAACACCATTGTATTTTCCCTGGAAAGGCTTGTTTTGGGGCTTCCCAAATCCCTAAGCCTCCTAGAAGACACTGTGGGAGTGAAGCACCAGTTGCTGTAGAGGAAAAAAGGGAAGGGATAACTTAACAAACCTGGCCATAATCAAATCCATGAATTCAGACAGGGGGCATCCAAAAATACTGAACAAGCTGAATAAGGTCCTTGTGTGGCTTGTTTCTAACATCTCTGGAAGATCAAGGGAATTGGAGAGTCAGGAGAATATAGGTCTCAGAGTAGACCTCACTGCTCTCTACAGCTACCTAATCAAAGGATACAGAGATGGAGCAAGACTCCTCTCAGAGATGCACATTTATTGTACAAGAGGCAACAGACAAAACATCAGTAATTCTGGTACTGGGGGAAAGTGGGAAATACAGTAGAGAAATTCCAATATTTTGAAAAGAATTTTGACTATGAGAGCGATTAAGTACTGGAGGAAGTTGCCCTGGGAGGTTGTGGAACTGCCATCCTAGGGAGTGTTCAAGGCTCACCTGGACAGTTCCTTGATCATGTTTTGAGTACGTGACCCCCAGAGGTCCCTCCCAACTAAAACTGGAGTTCTGCAGTTCTAACCAACAGCAAAGTACTGACACCACGGATAAAGTTCTATTCCCAAAGCTGTGCTTTGCACTGAAGTTTTTGGGACTTTTCCAATTAACTTGAAAGGTTATTAGGAATCTGCACACTTATTGTGTGCAGTACAGGATATAGCCAATATCATTTACCTGCAGAACTCCTTGATGCAGGATGCACTTGATTTAATTATTTTATTAGTATTTTTAGCAGATTTAAGTATAAAATATAATGACAACTGCAATCAAAGTAATATAGAACAGAGATAAAAAGGCTAGCAATTTTCAGGCTCTAGTCAGATTATAAGTGTATCACCAAAGCAAACAGAGCCAAAAATCCTGGCCAGGAATTACTGTCAGTCAGAAAATGGAATTATTTACTGTTTTCCTACATGTTTCATGCTGTTTTCACTATAAAGTATTTGAAGAACTTTTTAAAGTAACAAACAGTATGGCGTATCAGTAATTATTTCTCTGCTTTACCCTTTACTCATTCCTCAAAAATATAAAAGAACTGTTATGACATGTGAAAGGTAGATGAAGTATTGAATTTTTTACTACTTGCAATTACTGTTGAAAGGTGTACCTATTAAATCCATGTTTTAGTACACAAAGGTACTATAAAATACATTTAATATATAATATTTAATAACTCAAAGCATAATGGCTCATGCAGCTGAAACAAAAGCTGAAAACACTAAAAGGCCAAATTCTGGATGAATTGTCTGCTCTGTTTTCAAAACACATTTTAAATTAAGAGATATTAGCAAATTTAATGTGCTGTAGCTGACATCATTCCTGGGCATCAGCTCAAATTCTAAATTTTAATTCAGTGAAGCTTTACTGAAAGTAATGGCTTCTAGAGATTCAGATCCATCTGACTGACATCACCAACTACTGACAATAAAGAGTAACTTTACCCAAGATGGTTTATGTAAATAGTTCTTAAAAGTAAGGATAGATGAGTTAATGATAAATTTTTATGTTAAATTGACCTGGGACATTCTATTGAATGCTTCATACTACAAGCATAGCTTATGCCTTCCAAAGCAAGTATCAGAACAGACTTTAGAGTTCTTTTTAACACATTTTTGTTTTAAATAGACAAAGACTTCGTGCCACAACTTAATGACTTTGATATATTGATATGGTGAAAGCAAACTAAATAGTGAAGAGAGAAATATGGCATAGTGAGCAAAACACAGAACAGACAAAAGGAAAATCCAAGCTCCACCATGGGCCTACCTTCATGACATTTAGCATGATTTTAAATTTGTGACAATGGTAAAATGAGGATTAAAAGTAATTTTATTTTACTTTTTCATGGGAGATAGATATCAAAGTGCACTTAGCTCATCCCTGGTACTGACTTTGCAAAATTGGCAGCAAATTGCATAAGTTGAATCTTACTTGAGAAATTTTTAGATCCAACTTTGCTCAGAAAATTTAGAAAGTACACTTGGCAGAGCCTTCTATAATCTCAGAAAAGACCACATTGGAATTTGATGGGTACTGAAAGAACTCCAAGCACATAAATTTGCATATGTAAAAAACATTACTTGCATTTAAAAAATTGCACTTATTCATATAGAGTGGTATTTAGCCCTATCAATTAAATACCCACTTACATAACAGTTCATTAATCCTCCATAGGGTGCATTTCTATAGATCCTAGGATTTCTATTTATCAGTATGCAAGAGGGTAAATACATTTCAGTTGCAATGACACATATACATACTCTATTCTACTTATTTTTGTAAAATTACAGCTTTTAAAAACAAGCTCATAAAGGTGCCAAGCACCTGATATTAAAACTCTTCTCCAGTCCCTTATCCGTTCCTCAACTCCTTCTGTCATAGGAGCAAGTGTTAAAGAAATAAATATACTCCAAAGTAAAAGATAAAAAGACTTAGATAAAGATAAAATCTCTATCCAACATTTTTTTTTAAGATGCTTTCATATGCCTTAAACTAGAAGGCCAGAGAAAAAGTGCTCATCAGTGAAAAATTTACTTATTAACATTTCCTTAGTTTTAGATTCCTAATCAATGAAGTTCTTCAAATTAAATTCCTGTTTGTAGGAACCATAGACTGTTAGGGACTAGAAGGGACCTCTAGAGGTCACCTAGTGCAAACTCCCTGTTGAAGCAGGTCCACCTAGGGCAGGCTACACAGGAACACATCCAGGAAGGTTTTGGAAGTCTCCAAAGAGACCCCACAGCCTCTCTGGGCAGCCTGAAGTTCCTTCTTATGTTGAGGTGGAACTTCCTATGTTCTTGATTATATCTGTTATTCCTTGTCCTAACACTTGGAACCACTGAAAAGAGAGTGACTCCTTCCTCTTGACACCCACCCCTCAGATATTTATAGACATTAATAAAATCCCCTCTCAGCCTTCTTTTCCCAAGGCTGAACAGCCCCAGTTCTTTCACTCTTTCTTCAAAGAACAGATGTTCAAGTCCATTAATCATCCCCATAGCTCTCCATTGGATCCTCTCCAGTAGATCCCTGTCTCTCTTGAACTGGGCAGCCCAAAACTGGATCCAGTATTCCAGGTGTGATCTCACCATGGCAAAGCAGAGGGGTAGGAATACCTCCCTAGACCTGCTGGACACACTTTTAATTCACCCCAGGATACCCCTGGCAATCTTGGCCACAAGGTTACAATAGTTTACCATACACTACAAGATTGTATTTTAGAAAAAATGTGAGAGACACAATAATAGATACACTCCCTTTGTGGCTTAAAAACATGTCAAAAAATGTGTTAACAAAGTTGTTGAACTTAGTTAAAATGAGTACTGAGAAGGCAAACATAGTTCTTACTTGTTTTCATAGAAGAAATCTCATCTCTCAACACTGCCCCACACGAGAAAAGCAGATAAAAAACAATTCTTCCTACACTGCAACCGTTTCCAAAACAAGTTGGAGTTCCATTTCAATAAATTTTTTACTCCCCATTACCTTTCTTCAGTCTCAAACTGTCACTCCCTAATAAAGAAAAGCAAAGAAAGGAAAGAAAGGAAAGAAATTTTGTGACCTCTGCCAACAGCAGTAATAATTTGGCCAGGTTTTTTGTATGTCTGGATTTTTGAGGTGGTTTTTTTGTTGTTCTTTTTTGATGAGGGTAGGGAAGCAATCAGGGTGTTGGTGGTTTTTAAAGGAGAAGGAGAAGACTTTTTTGTTTGTTTGTTTTGTTTTGTTTTGTTTTGCTTCCTCAGGAAATCATGAAAATTAGAACGATGCTGATGAGAGCTGAGATTGAGTTTCAAAAGCAAACCTGATCTGTTTGGTCAGAGCTATTTCCATGAGGCTATAGTCTTTGATGAAAGCAAATTAATCCCAGAAAGTCTTCTTCCAAATTATTTTTTCAGACAACAAATGTCAGACATGAAACAACTGATTTCCTTTAAAAGTTGTGGATTTAGAGTTTTAAGTATTTTAAAATTTTAGAGTTTAAGTATTTTAAAAGATGAGAGATGATAAAAATAACTTTTTATTTTAAAAGTTTGCCAAATACAAATTTCTTGGCAGCTGGAGAAGCGTGGAGCAGCTTTTTGTTACATAGGGAAAGGCAGGGCTAGAACCAAGGGGACACAACGGCAGGACATAAATGGAGAAGTTAATCAAAGAAATTATAGGTAACTTCACCCCATTTGTAATTTATTGATTGTTTGTGCATCTGTAAGACATAGTTCAGGACATAGAGTTAATATGAATACATCCTTTTTCATATTCATTGTAGGAGAAAGTTTATTATTCAAATCTGAATCTTTATGAATGGGAAATACTTGTTCTCCCATGGTTTATACAAAAGGCTCAGATAACAATACGAGATTCTAGCATGTGATACCAGGGCTGGATCTCTGGCACAATAAAATGCAGAAGAGGTAACAGGCAGCTTTCACTGAGTATTCCTATGCAGTAAATTTACACCAGACCAAGGCACCGAGGGCTGCACAAACAAACTTACACTGGTATAGGTTAAAAAAAATGTGTTCTTTATAACTCACAAATGTTTTTTTCCTGTGGTATCATATTAGTGTAGAATTTCTGGTTCTTCCTGTTCTTCACATACTTTTAATAGCAAGTATGTGGTAGATTAAACAGAATATTTTTGCTAGAAATCTAAAGAAATACAGACTATCTCTAGTTCCTCATAATCTCTCAGTATTTTCAATATTTCTTTCAAAAAAAAAATCTGTCTTCTCAATAATTTTTCCAGAGCAGCTCCTTGTTTCATTTTGTGTACAAGGTTCCAATTATTTGCATGAAGATGGCAGCTTACAAAGATCTTCTATAATGCACCAAAAACAATAGGGAAAAAACCTCTGTAAGATTTATGCTCAACATTCTTGCTGCAAATTCAGTCTAAGTAAAAATAGACCTAATCCAAAGGAGGCTGCAAAATCTTTACAGATGTGCTGGAAAGCTCAAATTGAAAAGAAACAAAGGAAAAAAAGGGACAAAGGCAAAGAAAACAAACAACAGGAGACAAAATCAAAACACTCATTACTCTGATCACACCAATGCAGAGATGTTTTTTTGCCCAGAATCTGTTCACTGTCAGCTAAATCATAGCAGTCCTCAAAATCCTAGAAATAAAATGGAGTTTAAATCTAAAAAGAATTCCCCAGTGAATAATTTATGCTCTAAATAGTTTCTAATCAGACCTGGCATTTTTTTAAATATAAGAACAGCATCAAAAATAAAAGAGAGAACTTACAGAACTGCCACTTTAAAGAAATTAAATCTTTGCATTTTATCTTCCTATTAATTTCATTTTTGTTCTCATATATGTATATATATGACTTAATTATACAGAAAATACAGTTATTTGGTCCCAAGCCAAGAATCCATTTGCTGGACAAAATGTGTAAACAAGAGAATAAATTCGAAAAACACTATTTTGGGCTTTTAATAGATAAACAAAACAACTTGGAAATCTGCTTAAATTACACAGTAAATTTTAGAAAGGCAAATAATTAAAAACTGTAACTATGGTCTGATTTCAAAATAATTAAGCCAGAAAATAATTTGAAATAGATCCATATCTATTTGAAGATGCTCATGCAGCCAAATGTCTGCTTACAGTTAGAATTGCAGATCTGCTAACCCAGCAAGGCAGCTTTCCCTACAGTGGATGTTTCAGGGCAGCTCTTAAGCAAGCTATGAGCAGGCTGCTTTGGTACCACTGCACAGACAGTGCACAGCACCAGCTAAGTGGGGTTGCATTCATCATCACACTGATGCTATGTATTATCTTTATGCTCTGACTCAACCTACCATGAAATTAGAGCTGCTTGTCATGGAGCACAGTTGCTGGCTTCTACAGAAATGAAAAAAAGAAAATAAAACCCAGTCGTCCCAGCAGCATGTTAGTGATTGTTCACTGTAATATCATTGTAACAATATTACTGGTATTATTACTAAGCATCTAATTAATAGGTTGTAAAATTAGAAAGTGGAAATTCTTTATAGAGTTAGCTGATTAGTTTGGTTTTGGATTTGTCCTTTAAATCTCAAGGAGCTATATTTTCCATGGAACAAGTCAGCCCTTACATACTATGTCAAGAACCTGTTTTTTCCTGATGATGAAGCCCTCACGGGCAGCTGCAGGGATGCCACAGAAATACTGACATGGCCACATAATTATATACTGCACGCTCTTGAGCCTGAGTTCTCTGTGATAAATGTTGTATATGAAGTGAACCTGAAGCAGATTCTGTTCTATTAATGTAGTACAGAACAACAACAACAAAAAAATTAACAGAATATGTAGCGTGTACATTCTGCTTTTTTGAATTCCTATCTTCTTTCAAAACGTTTCAAATTATTTTGCTAATTCAAGTCATAGTGATCTGGGTTATTAGCTCAACCTTTGATTGTGGGAATTTTTTAGTAAGTCCCAGTGATTTTAGTGATCACTAAAGATGCTTTGCACTTCTCAAAACTATTAAAATTAGGGCCTCTACTTCCACTTTTTTATTAAAAAATTAGATCATTCTGTTGTTATCACACCGAGTTTAAAATTGAGAAGGAACAGAGGTATGAGAGGAATCCTACAAACTAAATTACAGTAAAGCATGGAATTTATATTTTACACAAATGAATACAGTCTCCATGTTTTTGAAGTACAAATACTGCAATACAAAAGTTCCATGAACTCAGCCTTTCCAACAGAAAATCAGCAAACTGTTCTTAGATGTAAGTTCTCCTTTATTTAGTCTTCAGTGAAGACCACAGATGGAGATAACATTTGCTCATTCTTTAGTACAGAGCAGACTATTTTATAAAGTGTTGAAGCACTGTTCACTTTGCCTTAAAATAACAGCTTCTAAAAGAAATAAGTTCCAGAGATTAAAACTAAAAGAAGTTTCTCTTTTCTTTGTATGCAGCATGGAAGTTCAATAAATATGCAGACCAATATTCTAAAAGACTTCACAGCAGTTGCAACTAAATTTATAAGTTTAATCATTTGTATGGGCACTCTAAAGTTGTGTTAATTAGTCAACATTACACTACACTGTAGAGGTTTAATGAGAATCGAAATTCAATACTCATTTGACAATTGAAAAGTGAACAAACTGATCTACCTACCAAGGGATGAAGCAATTCTGTAAGAAATGACAGACAGAGAAGGGAAATCAACCATTTTCTATTCTCCTTGTACACAGTACACAGAAATGTGACTTAAACTTGCACTTACCCTGCTATAACAATAAAAGAGAAGGCAAAGCTGCAATGAGCCTCTCTTCAAAACAAACCATTAGATTTTTTTTTTTTCTGAGCAAAGGTACTTCAGTAACTTTCTAACACTATGCCAGAAAACCAGCCTGAGAAATGAAAACTAATTCTAAAATAATAAACATCTGCACACAGAAAAACTCAGCTAAGCAAGGTAGCACAAATAATAAAACATGTCCTAGAGTAAAAAGCCAGTTGTATACCCCACATTCTCTTTCACAGTGACCTGCAGAAAACTCCCTACATGAAAAACAAAGGCCAAAAATGGCAAATATTGCATTTGGAAGGACATTCATGTAATAGGGCACTCCTGTTCTGAAGTTTGATTATGTGTTGTTTCCTGTATTATCACCTGTTTATTTGCATTGGTGCAAGATGAAGCCTTTTTTAAACACAAACCCAAAGCCACTATTGCAAATTGTTTCCAATAAAGTTATCCCCACAAAACCTACTTATAATCAGCAAAGATGTCATTTCAAGTCTTTGTTACATTGCACAAAAAAGCATATTCTGCTTACGTTCATTCTTTTTAAGGAGATTTCTTATTCTAATGCATAGCACAGAATGATAATATTTATTCATTTCAGTTGATTTAAAGCAACTCTTCTACTTCACAAATAATTCATTACAGTACACAGAAGCATCATCATGAGGGTATCCATCAGGATCTTATAAGCCCGTGAGGAATATTTAAAATAAACACATTGGATACTTTCTATATCCACTCATACTTGAGAGAACATGAAAGAATATTCCTCTATTTTTACTAACTTTTTGTAATATTAAAGCCAGATGATTTTGTAAGTAAACTGTGAATTTGTTACCACAGTGTCTCTACAGACATTAACAATTCAAATGAAATTCCACATTTTTATTCTCTTCTTTATTTATATATTTTATTAATCCTGTATCTACCTACCATCAATAAAAAGATGCTTCCTGAAGGAACTGCAGTGTTCTCCTTTCCAAATCATAGCTGAGACTTATTAATTTAACAGATTTATTAATGACATTTAGATAAAATGTCACATAATATAGTTTATTCTGGATTTTGAAATTGCAAAAGGAAATACACTCAAGATTCAAATGAAGGGGTTTCATTTCTACTTAGAGCAACACAATAAATAAGAGCTAACGAGCGAACTGTGGGGTTTTGATGAAGATTCAGAATCTTTTACCAGTCTCACACTAAATGTACCATTAAAAAACAATTCTAACTCTGATAAACATGTGAAGTTTTTAAAATATTTTTAATAGATTTGACATCCTAAAAATACTGCTTTTGATTTTGTTTTTTTTATAAAACTTTCTCTATACTCACTGACACAGAGACCTGAAATTGAAACTCTGAATTTCTGTGATTCATTTTTTTTGAAAGGAATAAGGTAATTTACACAAATTAACCATGGTAAATTGGTCAAATATGCCAAATGTAAAGCAAAGTAGTATTTTATTTGAAGGGTTGTTTTTTGTGGGTTTTTTTAAATTCTCTGTTCTATTAATTTGAAGATTCTCTATGTTAGGATTCTTAGCCAAGTTTTTCCAAAGATGCTCTCTCACACATTGCAATTCAATCTGTGTCCCTCCAAGGGAATCCCACTGCAAACCCAACCCAATGTTGTCTGGAACATTCAGACATATTTGCAGACAGTTGACTTTCCAGACTGCACACATGGTATAGCTCACAAGGATGATCTGGAAACTCTCCTGTAAACTCTTATCGTATCTGGAAGCATATGGGAAAACAAAAGAAAAGAAAAGAAAAGAAAAGAAAAGAAAACAAGCCAAAAATCATTCCTGCAGAAAAACTCTGCTGTACCATGAAGTAAGGAGCATTTTGCTGCTTATGGCTATATAAAGCACAGTGTAGTCCTTCACAAACATTTTTGTAGATGATGTTTTATGACTTTGTACTGCCTCTACATGAATGGTTTTCAAACTCAGCTGCACATAAATTCTACAATAATACTTAACTGCTAAAATATTTTAATCCATGTGAACAGTTCTTTGACATGTTGTGAAAAGGTGCAAATTCAGCTAGATCTATTACAATATACTTGGGTTACTCAGTCAGTTTCTTTTCAAACAAATAAATACTCATAGACTATCAATGAAACAATAGCAGGTTTTAAATATCTGAAATTTTATGCCTTACATGGGCCTTTTAAAAGTATTAAAGCATTCAAAGGCTCAGGCATGTATATTTTGGCAATTAATGTTTCAATAATATGTATTACATCTTAAATATATTACACATCTTAAATGCATCTGGAGACATATCTTATTTATTTTTGTCTGCCTGTTCATTTATTTAAGTTTTCTGTGTCACATCACATTTTATTTTCCTTCCTTTTTTCTATCTATTTTTTGTTCACTAACAAATCCACTGCTGTAACAAGCAGGTCAAGGTCAAATTAAGGACTCTAAATTACTAAATAAACATTCAGATTCTGGTTAAAACATTTGCCCAAATAGAAGCTCCCAAAGTTGACTCTCACTGGTACTATTTAACTTTTAGAAGTTTATTTTCCCCTAGAACACCAAGTACAGGCAAGATGTATGAGTTTTAAATGAAAACCAAACTTTGGAATTAATCTAAATGGGATGTGCAAGAAGAAGAGCTCCCACAGCCACTCTTGTATCCAGCAAAGGCAGGTTTTGTATGGAGCATGGGGGGCTCTGCTCTGCTGCCACACAGATCTTGCAGATCAGTTCAACTTGCACAATACTCAAATGGCCTCAAATGCTTCACTGGCCTCTGATGAACACTATTTCACTGGGGGGAAAAAAACCCAAAAAAACAACTAATAAAAAAAGCCAAAAACCCCAAAACAAACAAACAAAAAAAAACCACTTGGGAAAAACTCTGTTCCCTTCTGCTCTTGCTACAAAGAATTACCCACTGTGCTTTGGCTCCCTCCCACCACCGCTTAAATAAACCTTTCCCCTTTTAACTATTTCATGTCCCAAAGACTGCCAGCTGCAGTAGAAAATATTTTCTTCTGATATATTCTTCATTTACAATACTTTGCTAAAGAATATGCATACTAAAATAGTGAAGACAGGGAAATAAAAAATGCACTTGCTCTTTGAGATCCTATCTTTTCTCTGGCCAAAATGGTCTGCTCAAGGCTGTCTCCCTGGGAGAGCTGGGCTTTTACTCCAATCAGTTTTACTCACAGCTCAGTTAACGACCTCATCAACACATCTCAACAGAAGTCTATACAGAGCTTATGATGTCTCCTCAACACATGGGTCAGAAGACAGAAGCCCTGCTCTAGCCCTTTGATCAACCTCCACTTAAGAGTCTGGAAATACTCTGCACTCCTGGAACAAATCTTACTTCACCCAAATGGAATCAAGTTCCTGTTCTCCAAGACATATTTGCAATATGAATGCAAGTGTGATACCTGAAGAAGATTATGAGCATCCATGTGTCACAACAGTATTAGAGGAGGTGAGTAAACTCAGTCACCTATTTCTATAAATAAAAAAGAATAAAAAAAGAAAAAAAGAATGAAAGAATAAAAAAGAATACCAATGTTTTCTGTGTTTCCTCACAATGGCACATGATGACAGAAGCTTTGAGCTCATCAAACAATAACCTCTAGAAGTCAGGAAAAAAAAACAAAAACATCTTTAAGGCTACAGTTTTTAATGCCAAGAACCCTTCTAAAACTTCTGTTTGTTGGCCAACACTTTTAGCTAGAAGAATAAAAACAGGAAAGACATAAAGAATATGTATGTGCTCCCTTAACTCCACAGCAAGAAATCAGGCAATAAGACAAAGTTCCACACAGAGACTCAAGAGAGCAAAAGTAGTGGTAAATTTGGTGCAAATACTATTTGTTTTCCTCATGTAGCAATTTTCATATCTTTTTGAATTAATCTGTAGGCAATTCATTAATAATAAATATGACTTAAAGCTTCTGTTGAGACATCTTAATTAGGATATGGCAAAAGCATCAGGAAAAATAACCAGATGCAATGATTTACATAAATATAATTTGCTAAAACAATTTTTTATTAAAATGCTGTTAAATTTTAGAGTTCTATGTGCTTCATATCGTGACATTTTTTTACACCAGAATTTTCCTCTGAAGACAGCTGCTATGATTTTTAAGACCACCAAACCATTTTCCTGAACATTCCTCAGATGTAAAAGCTATTTTCCGTCCTTTGTTTCCATAGATACAGTGATTTTCTTTATTAATCAGAATGATAGCCTGCAAATTACTAAGCAAACACATCATCAGCAAGCAGTTAATATTCTGTGCTGAGCCTGTTTAAACAGAGTCCCACTCTGCTCACATTTAATTTTGGGCCATTAAGGCAGAGTGGGATGGGACGTGATACATTTAAATGGGGATTTTGACACCGTGATTCAAGACAAAAACTTAGGTCAGCTTTCATTTAATAACATGGCTGCAGAGCATGCTGAGAAAAGCGATTCATTGCTGCTTAGAGGAGGAAAGTCCATGTCAGTGAAAAAAAACTAAAGCATAATTTCATCCAAACATTTGACTAAGTCGAATTTTAATCCAGGAAAACTAAGAAGACAGACTGAATAACAAAGGGGAAAGGATTTGCTCAATCTATCAAGTTAAATGGCACAACTCTGGAAACATACATCCATAAGTAAAGGCTCCAGCAACATTTGCAGTCAGTGATAGGGAATTTTTTCCATATCTGAATAGGATAGTGAAGAAAAACAGATGGGCTAATAATTATTACTCAGCTGGAGTTGCTACATTAGCTTTTAAGGACAGGAAACCTCAACTTTAGAAAGACTAAAAGAAGAAGTGTGGAGGCTCAGAAGTATTTAGAACTCAGAGGTATTATAAAATGAAACCAGATCACTTTAAATCATATCCACAAACATTCTCTTCCTCTCCTTCTTCTCCAAATAACTGAACTGCTTAAAACAAAGAATACCTCAAGAATATTTGCAGCAAGTTGATGAAACGAAATAAAATAAAGCATGGCTCTATATCAAAGAGATAAAAAGAAGCATATTGCAGAAACACAGCATTAAAAACGATCCTCCCTGAGCAGAGCTCATGAGATATTTAGTAGTCGTGCTAAGTGTCCAGTATACATGTGGCACAGTATAGAGCACAAATTTCAATAAAATCCATTCAACTGTAGCCGAGGGGAGACAGTGCTGTCATGAATAAAAAGTAATTCTGTGGACTCATCTATACCCATCTCATGTATTTATATAATTACATTTATCAAGTGAAGCAGCAGTATGATGGACCTCCCAAAGCAGAGAAATAACTAGGGACAATCCTAAGAAAAATTAAGCTTCACTTATGTTAGTGACAGAAATAAATTCTGGTTTCTTGGTGTTGCTGTGGCTAATGTATCTGTCATTAAGTTAGTCTGACAGCTGTTTTAATTTAAATTTGTCAAGCAAGTCCACAACCAGTGGGCAGATATTACTATGGCAACTCAGCACAATTGGAGAAACTGTTCTGAAGTTGTTAGGCAACACAATGCCATCAGCGGGTGATGTTGCTTAAGCTTACCATAGTTCACGCCATCTGGAGTCATCTAATTAAGTACACCAAAAAAAAAAAGAGCACTCAATTGGGATAGCAATGTGGAAACAAGCTGTCTTTGTGATTAAAAATTACAATATAGAGTGAAAAATAGAATAAAACAGAAAGGTGGTTTCTTTTTTTCATTTTGCAAAACTCCACATTAAAGAGAAATTGGGTTCAGCACATTTCTAAAATGCGGGTATGTAATTCTTAATAAAGTTTACATAATTAGGTGGAAAATCATATTGCAGATTTTTTTAAAGTTTCTACCAGTTTATTTTTTTTTTTTCAAAAAATTGTGATCACTTTAGAACACTGCTTCAGTTCCTGTATCTGCAATAATTTTAATTCTGCCTGCTCTGGTCTGTACAAAACAAGTCTTGGTAGCTTTCCTGAGGAAGAAAATTCTTAACATAGTGTGGGGAGTGCAAATCATCAGTAGGGCTGCCCTTCCCTTTGGCAGTCTAAAGGGTTAAGATTTGATGGCTACAAAGACAAGCACCTAATCTCACACAGGGGATGGCTCCTGCAGAGGAGTGAAATACATTTCCAGAGCCACGCGGACAAGTTAATGCTATGTGCTTGCTTTGGGCAAAAAACCCCAACCTCTATCCTTTCCTTTTGGCACATGGAAGCAATAAATTCAAATATCGCTTTTAAAGCAAGGACTAATCTGTAAACTAGGAATTATTATTGAATGACCTACTGTTCCATCTGTCTTCTGTATAGTCAGCAGAGTATATGCTTCTAAGTTTGGAAGGAAGACACAAGTGGCAATAACACCCTGGAGAAGCACGCAAAAGGAAATGCCTACTGGCAACTTCCAGTTTATTGCTAATTGTCAAAGAAAATTGAGAGCAGCCAACATCACAAGATGACTGAGAAATCATAGAATTATTAAGAAGAACCTCTCTGATCAAGTCCAACCTTCAACTCCAAACCACTAGCCAACTAAGTCATGTCCTCAAGTGCTACATCCACATGTTTTTTGAACACATCCAGGGACAGTGACTCTGCTACTTCCCTGTTTCAATGCCTGACCACTCTTTCAGTAAAGAATTTTTTCCCCAATATCCAATCCAAACCTCCCCTGGCTCAATGTGAGCCCATTTTCTTTCATCCTATCACAGGTTATGCAATACCCTCACCTCACTACAACCTCCTGTTACATACTTGTAGAGAGCAATAAGATCTCCCCTCAACCTTTCCTTGCCTAGACTGAATAATCCCAGTTCCTTCAGCTGCTTCTCGTTAAGACTTGTTGACCCTTCCAGCTTTGCTGCCCTTCCTTGGACATCCATGACAGCACCTTCATGACCTTCCTGTAGTGAGAACCCAAAACTGAAGGTGGGATTCGAGGTGTGGCCTCACCAGTGCCAAGTACAGGAGTACACACAAGGGGTACACACAAGGGGTACACACAAGGGGTACACTGACTGCCCAAGTCCTGCTGCCCACACTATGAGCACACACTAATGCACACACTCACTTTGTGACCAGAACTGGGCTGTGTCTCCAGGATGAACACTGGGTCTAATGCAGCAAAGGCTCCTACATCTGGCCACATGGTAGACTTTCACCATTGTGACCACTTACTTCCAATAAGGATGACTAAGATCTCTAGGAAGGACTCAATACTGTGGATTTTGATAGGGCCCAACTGATTTGTGTGCTCTGTTGTAGACCCATCTCCTCCTATGTTTGTTTGCTGGGGACACACAATGTACTCACGTTTCTATGGTACACTTCTGGATCTCCACGTCTATGACTCTGGGCAGAGGCTTGATCTCAATGGTTCTGTTTCTGAATGAGTTTTTATCCACTTGAATACTCCTTGGTTTGGTTGCTATATCTGAACTCCACCCCCAAATCATCAGTCTATTGTGTTTCATGTACTCTTACATTCCTGGGTTGTCAACTGTCCATAGCAGCAGTGAACTATGAAAGGAAAAAATTAACAGAAAAAGTTAGTTAAGCAGAAAAGTAACCACCCACGTCATCTAATGTGTGCTGCTTCACTGAAACCATCTCAAAACCTAAGGAGACAAACCAAAACAAAGGACAATTCGTAACACAGGCTGATATCATAAAATGAAGTTTTCTGTGTGGATAGAACCCAGAGAAGTTACCCCAGACTTGGAATATTTGGGGTCAGAGTGCAGAAAAATAAAACTTTGACAGTTGGAGAAAAAAATCCTTTTGGCTTGGAACTAGAACAAGAGTTGCTCAGATGTTCATATAAAAGAGAAATGCTGTTCTTTTTAAGTTTTACAAATAATGGTGATTACCAAGAGTAAGTTCAAAATATGTCTCCTCATGGTAAGCCCCAAACGCCCATAGGACTGGAGACTACAACACCAACTTTACACTAATAAAGCTCACATCTTTTCAATTTCCACACAGTCACTTAAAAGAAAAAGAATGTTGAGGACTTGAGGACTGCAGCTCTCCAATGCTGCTAGTTACTCATATATTACTTTTGCAACATTACTTCTGATAACTTGTGTGATTTCACCCAAAATATCTATGCCAAGCTCAGTTGCCCCTGCCTGAACAGTTGGAGCTGTCTGACACCGGTATCTCGTTTGATAAATCTCCAAATTTCTTTGAGGAAAGTAGTAATTTATTGGGGATTTTCTGTTGTATTATTTGAAACACAGTAGGAAGAAAGAGAAAAAACAATCATGAAAAAAAATAAGTGTTATCTGAGGTAAAAATTATTTCGGGTTATGGATTCTAGGTAGCATTCATTTAACTCTAGCTAAGCTCCACCTCACCTCTTCATTTCACATTCCCCGTCCATTAGATAACTATCTAGTGACATTTTATATTCATTATTCCACTTGCTAAGAAAGACACTGACCTGTCTAGTGGTTAGTAATGAAAATTTAATTCTTCCCCAGGAATCTAGCTGGATTCAACAAGAACATGGACTACCAATCTTGGAGAGGTTAAAAATGTTTCAAAATATAAATATCAATTAATTTGTAAAGTCAGACTTCCACAAATCACTCGGGACTATGTGGAAAGTTTCTTAACACACCAGAGCAACTGAGGGTCAGTATAACAACTGTAAAATAGCTAATAAGCCAGAGACAGGAGAGAGAGTATGAATTTTAACACAAGTTAAGATTGTCAGGCTGCAGAATTGCCCAGGATTTAAATATTTCAGTAACTACTTTTTAGTTCATATTGCTTTAGTGATACTAGTTATGCTGTGAGGCACTTAAGCCCATGCATGTTAAACTGACAGCAAAATAATTTGGTTATTAACCTGCCAAAATTCAAAAATTATGAGTTTTGGCCCCACTTCTTTATTGCATCACTTCTTCCAGCAAAACAAATGGAAAAAATTAATGCAATACATCTTTTCAGACTAAACTAACACTGAGTCTAAACATCTATTACATTTTGTTTAGAGTTCAAAATAATCCAGAAGGATCCATTGGCATAGCCTGTTGCTGGACACTCTCCAAATATTTATTTTACATATGTATTTTTTACTTGGCAGCTTGTGCTATTGAAAATATAAATGATGAATAAAGAATAATATGCAATGCACATGATAGAATTAACAATGCTGTCCTACCTTTTTGCCTAACAAGTAAAATGGCAAGGAGATCAGTGACCTTTTTTCAGTTGCTTCTATTTGCAGCTCACTTCATAAAAGACAGCTATTCTTGGTCAGTTCTGCATAACAGATTTTCCAAAGCCATCTACAAAACCCTGGACACCAATACAGATATTCTTGGGTCCCTTCCCAATGCCACCGAAGTTAGGAGTAAAAGACAGTTCTGTTCAGTGCAGTTCAGATAAATCAAAGTATTTAGCTGGAAAGCTACATTTCAGAGAACAGTCTTTTTCAAGCTAGAAAATCTACAACCAGTAGCAGTATCTCCAGTGACATAAAACCACCTCTACAGTCACAAGCGTGACTGAGTGACAGTCACAGAAACTTGTAATCCACATGCACTGGAGCATGTGGAATTGAAAAGTTGTGGGAAGTGCCAAAATTAACGTGAGTGATAAAAAAGGAACATGTTAATGAAGTACCTTGTTTACCAGAAGGATGGTGGAAAACTACTGAAAAACAGCGGGAAAACACCAAAACCTTGGTGGGAGGTTCTTGGACTGTGGGATTTAGGAAAGCAGCATGATAAAGCCGCCAGTGCATTGCTAGGACCATGGTGTACTCTTTCTGAAGCCTTACAAAGTTAAATGGGGTTTAAGCCTTTAAACAGCTGCTGCTCTGTGGAGTCAGAAACAGTTGAGTTGCACCAGCCTGATGAGATCGCAGTTTCGAACTGTGACACCAGTCCCACTGACCATATTCAGATGGTCGCCATTGGCTCATGGCATCAGCTCCACTGGAGACGCCCTCAGAGCTTTCTCCTTTTGATCCAGGAGGGACAGATTCGAAGCAGGATCCGAACCTTTTCTCCCCATCCCAGTGGTTGGCAATGGACCCGGCGTGAGAAGTGGGCGCGTCTCCGGGAGAGGAGCGGTTGGGTGGCTCCCAAGATGGCGGCGGCGCTGCTGCATGTGGAGCTGCCAACCCTCAGCCTGGAGCTGCGCAGAATGCAATCCCCCCCGCACCTGCCGTGCTTGTTCCTCCTGCTCATTTCCCTGGTGTGCTTCAGTTGCTGTGACGCCCCTGATTTCCATCTGCCCGGGAGACCACAGTGCAGTCCCGCTGCACCCTGTGGCTGGACACCCTGAGGGGGCCACAGGCTGGTGGAGCGAGCCACAGCGGAGCTGGGTGGGTGTGGAGAGCCCCCCCTCACATGGCCGCCCACAACCAAGAAGCAGCCGGAGGTCAAGCAAAGAACCCGAGGCTCTCGCAGACGAGGCTGCTCAAGGTGCGTTGGGAGCGCGGCTGTTGCAGGGCCCAGGGGCTCTGGCACCGTGCAGCCTGAGCCCAGCAGGCAGCGGCAGAGCCAGGCTGCAATGGCACCGCCAGCACCATGGCGAATGAAAGCAGGGAGAGCCAGGGCAGCGGCAACAGCAGCAACAAGTTCACAGCAAAATTTCTGTAGTGATTTCTGCTCGACAAGCCCATCCTGTTAACACCTGTTTTGTTGTTTGTTTTTTTATCATCATTCCCGCTTTTGGGTTGTTGGGACAATGGGTTGAGCAGGTGTTGTTATGAGGTTGGAAGGTGCCTTATTTTCTGGTTCACGTTCATTCTCATTCTAACCTTCCTGGCGCTGTGGAAGAAAACAGTAAGATTGCTGACCTTCTGGCAGCTATGAGTCAGGTCTAAAATACGTTCATGTTTCCATTGATACTTTTTCAGCCTGTATCTTTGCATCTGCTCATACTGGGGAAAAGTCTTGTGATGATGAGAGACATCTAGAACGGGATCATAGTGCTTTAAAAGCCATGTTAACAAAACAGAGAAGGCTAAACCTGGGATACACCCCCCCCGAATGCTTACAAAAAGCACTCTATGTCTTAAACTTCCTAAACCAAGCAGAAAATTATGTCTCCCCAATAGAAAAACACTTTGGAAAGATGCAAAACATACAGCAAGAGAAAAATTATGTCAAAATGCAGGACCTCAACACTCATTTATGGGAAGGGCCATTTCTGTTAATAACTTGGGGGCAAGAGTATGCTTGTGTTTCCACAGATTCTGGACCTTGCTGGATACCAGCAAAATTTGTGACACCGGCCTCGAAGGAAAAGGATGAACATTCCCTCTGACCATCCATGCAGCTGTTGATTGTTTTTGCTCCCTGCTTATGGATATGGTTGGGATGTCTTGTGAGCCTAAAAATTTGAAGTTGAAAAGGGATGGAAACTTTGCAGACTTGTTAAGGGCAAATATTGGGAGGTTTTATGATCAGTTTGTCTGGTTTGCCCCCTTTCTTCAAATTCAGTTATTTTTAAGATCCTTCTCCAGTCTTCTGGTGTCGACTAAATTAAATAAAAAATATATTTCACATTCCATGGCTTTCAGATGTCTAAAAAGGAAATCACATAATCCCTTTCAGGCAATCATATTAAAATGTTTAGGGTTTCCTTACAGATGTCAGAATCCTTATTTTCATACATTTGTTTCTGTTAACCATATATTTTTCCCTCTACATTCTTTATTATTGACCTTACTAAACACTGAAGAGAAGTACTCGAGTCTGGATTATCTTTAGTCTCCAATCATAAAATATCTGCCAACAGAGAGCAAAAGCAAACATAAAATTACATTATTATGAAGTATTTATTTGCAGATAAAGCTGTGAAGCAACTGCTATTTCTGGTGGTGAATCCTTAAACAATCACACAGCCATCAGGAATGGAGGCTATTTAGATGTGATTTTAGTAATTAGTGAAGACATAGTATGAGAAATTAGTCCGGGGCAAAAGGGTGAGCTGGGGATAAACAGCTATTGAGTTCTAATTAAACAGAAAGATAAGTAAAAGGAGATATAGTCCAAAGATTAATATTCAAACTTTGATTATTAGTGGGATGATCTGCAAATGAAAAAGCTTTCATATCCAAATATGGAAGAAACTTAACATTCAGTTCAATTAGTGGTTCTCAGACTCATTTTCCAGTGAACTGTGAACAGCCACACAGCAGAAAGGCTTGGAACAGTCTCTCTTACACAAGAGGCACAACTTTAGGACTGACCAAATGGTTGGGAAAAGAGAAAAAGACATGAGCTGCCATTTGCATCTCATGGATGCACTGTCTCCATTTTCCTCCATGGGAAGTGTACATTTATATACATTTTTAGTTGCAGTATGTCAAGAAAACACACATATACTGTCACAATTTAGCAGTCTGTGCAGACCAAAAAACAGAGGACAGAATTGCTCTCCATTACTCGCCCTTCATCCTCCCAAGGAAAAATAAAGGGCAATAAGAATGAGAGATTTAAAAGTTGCAATTTAAAACTGAAACAAGTTTACTGAAACAGGAGAAGGGCGGTAACACATGGGATAAGACACAAATATGCAAATATATACAAATATATACACAACCCAATCTCGAGGCACGGATCGGTGCCTGAGGGTCTCTTGGGGCAGAGCACACTCAGGAGGGGGCTCCAGGGCTCTTCCCAGCACCCGAGGGATGTGGATTCTGCAGAGCAGGTGGGGAGCTGGGGGTAAAGGAGCGCAGGGGAACAGCAGTGCAGAAAGAGAGGAGGGGCTGGGGTCTGCAGGAGCTTTATAGAGTATGGGCAGGGAGGAGGAGGGAACAGACCCCGATGTGTTCCCCCCCTCTCGGAGTCTGAAAGCCCTCCTGCTTTAGCTCCCTGTACTGAATAACATATACATATAAAGGTAAGTTCACCAGAAGTTCTCTGTTATCTCTTCATGTCCTCTTTATCAGTTACAGAATTTACTAATATGTTTGTCACGTTCACTCCATTTTGTCAAATTCAAGACTGCTGCAAACACAAATGCCAACTGTTGTTGCATACTAGCAGATCAGTTTGCCCAATTTTTATTATTACAAAGGTGTCAGTCCTAACCATTCTCTAGATGCTTATCACTGATCAGCAG